>NC_091484.1:28479194-28788458 GCF_947461875.1 Haliaeetus albicilla | reverse complement strand
TGTACAATTCAACCTTCAGCCTAGTTAAGGCTTTGGGAAAGCTCTTTTGTTACTGTGACAGGAACAGGCATTTTGCCTGTATCAAGTAGCTTCCCTTGGCAAAGAATTAAAACTTGATACAGTGATCAAATTAAAGACAATAGATTGTAATTTGATCACCATATTGTTCCATCTTTAACTACCTTAATAATGTTGTAATAAATTAGCTCAGTAACATGCTTGCCTAACCTTTTTTACCCAGGAAAATCTATAGATGTATATGAAATTGGTTTACTCTGCCAAATTGTACCATGGGTCATGAACTCAAGGTGTACGTAACATCAGGTGAGAGTTCTGCAAGCTGCTTGGCTCTGCTTCCGAAAGAATATCCAAGTCCTCACACTGGGGGATTTCTCTATAAGGTTAAGGGAAAGACTGGACACATTTCTCTCTGGTACTTATTAGTGTCAATCGCCAAAAGGTTTGCTAGAGAACATACATTTTCTGCTCATCCCTCAAGAAACAAAGCTCATGAGCATGATGCTTTTAGGCAGGGAGAAAAAGACAGAGCTCTGGCCTGAAAGCCAGACATCCTCAACCTCAACTGCAGTAGGGTATTGTCTCAGTTAACAGATTAAAAAGAAAAATAGCACTGGTTGTAAACCCCCAAGCTCTTTCTCCATTGTAGTGCAACACATTTTGCAGGTGCATATAAGCAGTTTAGTAGCAGCAAGTTTCAAGCAACACCATTAGAGTTTAGGGCCTACAGTGCTTTGGGCTTTCTAGGCACCTGTTTGTGAGCCATGCAGTCTGTGCCTGCACCATATAGGTATAGGTGTAGGGCAGCTGTAGTCAGCAAGCAGATAAAGGACAGGCATCCTAGGGGATACAGTTTCTATGTGTTGCTTTTCTTAAGGAAATAGGTGGCCAAGCAGTACAATTGCTGTCGGTGCCACATGGTTTATGAGTCTGATGTAAATTCAAGTATGCGTACAGCACAGTGGTTGAAACCCGTATAACTGAGGCTCAGACCCATTTATAAACGTGTTATTCATAGAACAGCCTGGTATTATATTCAGTTTGAAACAGCTTATTCCAGATAACAGAATCAGTCTACTTACTTACAGAATAAATTGGATAGACACAACTAAACAGCAGTATCAATAGAAAACTTTGGAAGACCTTTATCCTACTGGGCTGTTTTCATACATGAAGGTTTTTCAGTTACCACAGTCCGTATTTTAGGAGTTTATCTCCAGGAAAGCATATGTTTGTCTTTTGTGCTGGTTTTGGCTGGGGCAGAGTTAATTTTCTTCATAGTAGCTAGTATGGGGCTAAGGTTTGGATTTGTGCTGGAAACAGTGTTGATAACACAGGGATATTTTCGTTATTGCTGAGCAGGGCTCACACAGCGTCAAGGCCTTTTCTGCTTCTCACCCACCCCACTGGCAAGCAGGCTGGGGGGGGCACAAGAAGCTGTGAGGAAACACAGCCAGGACAGCTGACCTCAACTGACCCAAGGGGTATTCCATACCATATGATGTCATGTTCAGCATATAAAGCTGGGGAAGAAGAAGGAAGGGGGGGACATCAGAGTGATGGTGTTTGTCTTCCCGAGTAACCATTACATGTGATGAGCCCTGCTTTCTTGGAGATGGCTGAACACCTGCCTGCCCATGGGAATTGGTGAATGAATTCCTTGGTTTGCTTGCTTGCGTGTGCGGCTTTTGCTTTACTTCAACTGTCTTTATCTCAATCCATGAGTTTTCTCACTTTTACTCTTCTGATTCTCTCTCCCGTCCCACTGGGGAGGGAGCAAGCGAGCGGCTGTGTGGTGCTTAGTTCCCGGCTGGGGTTAAACCACAACACTTTGTTGTCAATAGGCAAAGCAGTTTGGGCTGAGCATCAAAACTTTTTGCTGTTCACTTTATATTTCTAATCTGGAATTTTTAAAAAGATGTATGTATTAAATGCTAGTGTAGTTCCTTAATACTCAGGCTGTGGGAATAGGAATGATGGAGCTATTAATGTTTAACAAAATGGCCATCCAGCTCTGCTTTGATGGAACAGGGAGTACATATGACTTCTGGGTAAGCATTTCACCTCTATTTCTTACTGTAAGCACAAAAAAAGTCATTATTTTAATGTCATATCTCATGAACAAAAAATGTTGTCCAGTTAACTGTGAAAGTGTGGAAGAGAATAGGGAGGAAAACCAGATTTTCTGATCAGATATGAAAATAAAAGGGACAGTTAAGGAAGAGAGAAATAAGCAAATAAAGGCCTTCTAAAAAGACTTCACATGCTCTTTGTAAAAAAAGAGGAACACTGTAATTGGCTACATCTTGAGTCTGGATGATAGAACAGTTTTCTTCTTGTACAGCCAAAAATGGATTACCGTATTTTCCAGTATGCTTTGCATACTTATTGTCACTAAATTACATGTGTGCTTTTCTGTACTTTGAGCTAGAAAGAGCTGGATCATAACAATCCAAATTGTACCACGTTTCCTTTACCCATCCCACCCTACCTCACTGCATTAGCAGTGTTGATGCTAGCTCAGTTTTAGTAGTAGTGTCACCCATTGCTTTACATTGACCCACTGGGTTGAGAAGGAAGTTTTTACCCACAGCCAAAATGACAGCTGCTATGCTCACCTATCGGGAAAGGAGCTAGGTGTTTCCAGACCAGAAAATAATCGCAAGAATTTCAGCTGAGCAGCCTACTTCAAGTTAGCCAGGCAAACAAGCATTAAAAGAACTTCAAATGAACCAAGCCAACATGAAGGACACAGTACAAAGCACCCATCTGTCTACCCAAGAAGTAATTTGCATGCTGTCACTTTTTTGGCTACAGAAACATTAGTTGCTCTCTAAATCCACAAAACATAATTTCATAAAGGTCAGCCTCTATTTTTCTGAAAGTCACAGGTCTCCATGAAGTCACCCTTTATCCAGCTCTCTCTTGGTCAACTTGTCTCTCACTAATTTTTAATGTGTTTCCTCAGTTGTGCTGCTGGTAGCATGAAACAGTGGAGTACAACTTGAGATTAAAGAGAGTTCCAAACTATATGTTGTTCTGGTTCTAAACATTGCCCCTACAATACTTATAAAGTACCTAAATCATCTGAAGCTGTTCTCTGATAGGACTGATGAAAGATGCAGCTACCTTAATCATCAGAGTAAGACTGGCCAAAACCAATGCTTCTTATTTCTGTCCAGACTTTGATAAAAGGATTTCTCTGTTCTCAAAGAAAAAAAGACATAGAAGGTTGGCATATGCTCAGCAGGCACCAAGGGCGGGGGGGGGGGGGAGAAGTCAACAATTTGGTGACAAAATATAAACAAAAGCAACATAAGAAAATCATCATGCTGAAATATTGTAAACTAACAGCAGGCTTGAGTAAAACATCCATATTGCCAGAGCTAATTTATTTCTTTTAGCACTACCTTTATAATCCTTCACCAGGAAGGAATATTTTTTTAAGCATGACAAATATGCATTCTAATCAGTTGAGTTAGATTAGTTTTTCTTTTTTTAGAGTTAGGTTTTCTCTCCCTGAACCTTCAACTGTGACTGCAATGAGTTTCTTCAGAGAAAGAGATTACAAGAGAAAGAGAGAGATTACAAAAGAGCACTTGCCATCTTCCATTATTAAGCCATACAATGAAAGAGAAATACTCTTTCAAAAAAATAAGCAAAATAAGAATCCTAGGAGAAAGCCATCCCCTGAGCTGATGGGAGAAGTGACAAGGTTTCTAAGACCTGATGTATACTTAACAGATAATGCCATGCTCTGAGTGGGGTAAGAAAAAATTTGGGTGAAAAGGAATCATTCTGAACAGTCTCAAGGGGAATCAGACAAGACAGGCTACTAACGATCAGACTTAAAAAACCCACAGATGATTTTAAGGGTGAAAAACAATAATATGTATGAAGAATCCTGGTAGGTAGGACCTTGTGAAAGACAGCTCAATAGGACAAATGACCTCAAGTGAACTGGCAGGTCTTTTAGGACAATCTCTTCTGAGCATAAGAGCAGTCCATCTGATGTTCAAAAAATAAGCAAAAGTAGGAGGAGACTGGCTTTATCAAACAGGGACTGAGCTCCAGTGCAAACTGTCTATATACAGGAGTTGGAATCAAGGACAGGAAGCAAAGAAATGTAGAGGAATCTCCTGGCTATGTTGGGATGTTTTTAGAAAAGCCAAAGCTTAGCTAGAATTGAAACCAATGAGGAACAAGGGCAACAAGAAGCACTTCTACCTCTATATTAATGGCAGGATAAACAAGGAAAACATGGACCTGTTGCTCAGTAGGGCAGGTGATTTCATGACAGCAAATGTATTGAAATTTGAGGTATTCAATCCCTTTTCTTTGTATCAGTCTTCAAAAAGATCTCCCAGACTCTATGCCTTGAGACAGGTTCAAGAAAGGGAGCTATTAATAGTGGAAACTGATCAAGTTTGGAATCTCTTTTAGAAATTATCGATCCATATGTGCTCCCCAGTACCAGAAAGACATTGATAAACTGGGGCAAGTGCTTATTGCAAAGACAGTCAGGAGGCTGAATCGCTTGCCCTGTGAGGAGAAGCTGAGGAAGTGGAGCTTTTCTGGGGAGACCTGACAGCAGCCTTCCATTGTCTGCAGGGAGATTAAGATTGCAGAGCCAAGATCTTTACAGAGGTGCACTGTGGGACACCAGGGGACAATGGTCCTGAATTGAAACAGGGAAGGTTTCAACTAGATAAGGAGCAGGGGTGGCGGGGGCAGGGGGAGAATCACTGAAAGATAGCTGAACATTGGAAAAAATTGCACAGAGATGTTGTCGAGTCTTCCTTGGAGGTTTACAAGACCCAGCTGCAACAAGTCCTGAGAAAGTCAGTCCGAAATCAGCATTGACCTTGCTTTGAGTGGGAAGTTGGATGGGATGACCTCTCAGGGCCCCTGCCAAACTAAATTTTATTATTTTTAAGACTTTGTCCCAGACATAGGTGAAGTATGAGGAAATGTACACCCTATCACTGAACTTACCACTGGTGTAAACTGACAACTAAGTCCTGTAAACTGTAATGTAAGTTGTAGTTAATTGACTTTATATGGATACTTAGGGCCATAAATACATGGTTTGATGTTCAGCAGTAAGTTGCTTTTGAAGTTCTGGGTGTTGCTTAATATAACTAACAAGCATTATGCATTTTACAGTCAGTATATTACATTTATATAATATTTTTTATAGTTATATGGATTACTTTATATATCTTCCTATAAATACATAAAAATTAACTCAAGCGTTACCGTGGAATAGGTAACCAATGCTCCTAACAGTGGTGTAAAACTGGTAAAGAGTAAAACAAATAGATCTTATTTTACCTTCCCTTTTAAGATTTCATTAAGCATACTAGCACGTGAATTTCACAAGATGCCCTAGGCTTTAAGAGCTCAGAGTCTCATTTTAAGCCTTTGGGTTTGAAGACATTGATCCAAATTTATTGACATACCCAGGCAGATCACAGAGCCTCTTTTCCAAACACACAATGAAAGTAACTGTGAATAAACATTGAGATTCAGACCCAGGAGAGTGCATCCTCTTTCTTAAGAAATGAAGAGAAAAGTGAAGTGATTTACAACTGAAAACAAGCATGTTTAGACACAAATTGGAAGAAAACAAATATCAACATTGGTGTTGATTTTATTGAGATTTAGACTACTTAAAGCCTCACTGAAATTATAATTTGCTAACTATGACTAAACCATGTTATAAATCCAGGAGGAAAGCATGTTTGCCAAGCACAGTGCACACTGACAAAAAGATCTTTATAAAAGTAAACAAATGGAGCAATAGAGCATAAATCTAAACTGATTAGAATACTTGCAATTATGAATAATTTAAAGGTAGTGATGGACCAGGGACTGCATACTTTATCATGATCTGTAAGTAACTGCCACAAAGATCAAGGAGTCTGCCAGGCAGAGATGTATGTTAAGATGGTAGGAGCAGTCTGTGAAGGGACCAAAGCAGACAGCGGGGAAGAAGGACCAGTTTAAGGTAAGGGTAAGGAATGTGTCTAGGACCTATTCCTATTTTTGCTGAAGCCCTTTGCAAGAGATAAAGTGATATCTAATAACTTTTTATCTTACAGAACTCAAGGTCTGAGACAGATCACTAGTCTCAATTTGAGACATTGATCTTACCTTTGAAGTTCAAAGGCTAGTTCAAGCTTTGGGATTCAGTTTGCCGTAGAAGTTCAGTCCCACAGGCAGATGTGGAAGAAGGCTGTTTTATGAAAACGCATTTAATTCAGATTTTTGTAGTGGGCATAGTACATTACACTAAATACTCCAGGGCTATGCAGAAGGGCTTTTCCAAAAGGAAAAATGAAGAGAACTGCATTCAACATAGCCATTCTTACACAGCAGTCTAAAAACATGGATGCATAACACAGCTGGCACGTGCAGTTTATGTAGTAGCTCTCACTATAAACCAAGCTGTACCTCTAGTAAAAATGGGAAGCTGTACATGTCTGAGTCTCATTGCTTACCACATTTTTTTTTAGAAGCAATTTGTATCCTGTAAATTTAAGCATCTTCTAGCCCCCCATCACACCCTCTCAGTTAATTCAAGAATACTAGCATGTGCTCAGAATTACAAGTAATTTCATGAAGGATGGAAACATTCAACATGTATATTTTGCATTGATCTTCAAGACAACCAAGCATTTTCATAAAGAATTTCTTTTAAAAATAAAATCAAAAGTTCAGAAATGGTCTAATTTCACAGAACTTTAAAAAATTTGAATATTCCCAAACTAAAATGATGTTTTGCTACATGTGCATTTTTTAAACTGTATGGATATAAACCAGAAAGTACTATGTGTAAGATTTTGAAAACTACCTGGATGTTTAGGAATCTAAGGCTTGTTTTCTGTGCTGTAAATTTACTGTAAATTAGGGTGTGAACTCACCGTGCACCAACTTCCCATGTAGACAGTCATAGCAGACATTAAGAACACTAACTTGCAAGTTAGCCAGTTCCCATTTTTATGACAATTTTGCTTGAATAAAGTCATCTGTGCTGGAATGCCTTGGCACACATATGGGAGAGAAAGAAACCAGAGTTGGACCATGATGGGAAGAAAACAGATTGTGAAGGAGGACACTGGAATTCAGAAAAAAGGTATTATGAAGGAAAAGGTTGAGAGAAACAGTGCAAATGAGAGTCACCACAAGAAGCAGAAGGATGTGAAAGGTACAGATAAATAAAAAAGACAAATACCATTAATAATCAGGGAAGAAAAAGTGCAACAGCAATACCAAAAAACTGTGCTGAAGAGTCCAGAGGAAAAAGGAAAATCAGATAAAGCATGTCTGCAAATTCCCAATCACAAGCCAATAAATCCAGCAAGCCCAGCTATAAAGCCATGTATTTTTAAGGTATGTAGGCAGCCTCCTACATTTTATTAAGATGAGCTGATCAGCATGTATTTTTACGGAGTCCAATATAGATCCAGGAGCCCAGACTGCATTTCCTCTGATGCACTGATATCCATTCTCAAGGTGAGCCATATGCAGCCACGAAGGCCCTCTTGGGCACTTCAGCATATCAGGCAGGGCAGGGAGTACATCCTAGCTACAGTTCAAATAAGACTGCAGCAATGCAGTGCACCACAGGTTATTATCAGACTGCCCTTAATGCAAATATCTTGCTTCAACCTGTTACACTGGCATTTTCAAAACAAAGCTTTTCATGACACTGAGAAGTTGTGTTAGCTTGGATTACCATCCCAACACAGGAAGAAAAACAAATATCTCAGAAATCCCCCTGGCACAGGCATTCAGTCCCCATTAGCTCCTCGGGGACCGAACCATTACCCGACCTGAATGCAAATGTACTTTCCCACCTGCTCTACCAGCATTGTTTACTCCTCAGTTCTGGTAACACTTGCTCTCTTTTCACCTCCCTGGATATTTTTTTTTTGTCTCCTCAGTCTGACACACACCCTGTTGTCTCTTCTATTCCTCACCTTGTTTTATTTAATCCTCCTCTTTTCACTTCCTTGATGTTCTTCCCTGTCCTCTTGATAGTCCCTGTCTCTTGGGGCTGTATTATGCAGTTCCTGGTTGCCAGTGAGTCCCAGGTGAGCAGCCCCTTCACGGCACAGAAGCCCACAATTATTTCACTTCTGGGCTGATGCTGCAAGCATTGGCACAAACAGGTGATTTGGGAAAATACACATTTGCAACTCCTGAACTGGATTTATCACAACTCACAAAGAATGAGTGTATTTTGTCAAAGTATTTCGTCAGGGGTTACTGCCTGTCTAAGCTTTTATAAAGGTCCTAGGGTTTATTTTGTTTTAAAAAAAGTTCACTTCTGTCAGTGTCCAAGCAGTACCTTTTCTTAATCGAGCCAAGCAACAAATTCAGGATTGTTGGTACTTGAATATACATATGTATATACAAACCTGTAAATCTAGAAGTACAGTTATAAAAGTGAGGTAGGTATATATTTAGAAGGCTTTATTGATCCCATCTGCTTGGTGAACACACAGCACATGCCAATAACTGAACTCCTAAAATCCTGTCCTGACATAAAACTTTGAGGGCAGGCTCTTCTGTCATTGTTTTTAACAGGACATCTTTTTTAGATTCCTCAGTGCTCAGCATGTTTCTATTGCTTTTCCACTTGCAGCTGAGAGAATGAATCTGTGCCATGAGGGGAATAAATGGATGCAAGATCTCAGTTACTGGAAAGTTCTGCCCAAAATTTTCCTTTGCTAAGAGAGCTTCTGGACTGAAAAGCTGCTATTAAACTTCTGCACAGGCTACATAGTGCTGCTAGCTCTGCAAGTTCAAAAATCAGTGAAGGTGATCTGAATTTAAACAAATTAAAGAATGTAATCTGTAACAAAATATATGTATGCCTGATAACGACTGAGAATACTCAAAAAATTGGCTGGAGCTAGAAATGCAGTATTGTATTTCTTTGCTAACTTTTTTGTGCTGTATAAATCTGAACCAAAAGACAAGTCCAAGGGCCACGAAGATGATCAGAGGGCTGGAGCACTTCTCCTATGAAAGACAGGCTGAGAGAGTTGGATTTGTTCAGCCTGGAGAAGAGAAGGCTCTGGGGAGACCTTATGGTGGCCTTCCAGTACCTAAAGGGGGGCCTACAAGAAAGCTGGAGAGGGACTTTTTACAAGCGCATGTACTGATAGGACAAGGGGTAATGGCTTTAAACTGAAAGAGGGTAGATTTAGATTAGATGTAAGGAAGAAGTTCTTCGCTGTGAGGGTGGTGAGGCACTGGACCAGGTTGCTCAGAGAGGCTGTGGATGCCCCATCCCTGGCAGTGTTCAAGGCCAGGTTGGATGGGGCTTTGAGCAACCTGATCTAGTGGAAGGTGTCCCTGCCCATGGCAGGGGGGTTGGACTAGGTGATCTCTAAGGTCCCTTCCAACCCAAACCATTCTATGATTCTATATCCTGGAAAGGAACAGGCTCCAGTTGTCTCATTTTCTAATAAGAAATTTGACTGAGAATTTTTATGCCAGTAAGTATAAACATATCCCAGGTGGCTTTGGCTGTGTTACTCAGGTCTAAGGGGAGAGCAATGCATATACCTCAGCAACATCTTCAGTTGCAAGCAAGCAGCAGACCAAGATTTCCTGTGATGCTGTCCACATCAGCAGATGCCCAGGTTGGATGTGGCCTATTTCAGACTTGAACTAGAAGGTCTATATGATTCACCACAGTCCAGGCTCTTCCAGACAAATCGCAAGCCAATAAATCCAGCAAGCCCAGCGATAAAGCTGTGTATTTTTAAGGTATGTAGGCAGCCTTCTAAAACCCTGTTAGTCTTGGAGGCCTCTTCATCAAGACTCATGATGTAGAGCTTTTTCAGCAGGACAGCATTGCAGCATCTCTGGAATAAAACTTTAGTTTCCTTGATGATGAGCCTTCCATCTTGGTAGCTGTGCCCTTGTTTTCCCATCTTCATTCAGTCATGAGCCCTGCTTCAGCCAAGGTATGTGGTTTAGTCGTAGTGTGAGAACAAACCATTGTCAGGCAGCTGTGGGAAAGGCAGACGCCGCCAGAGGCAGTTCCTAGCACTCTTGAAAAGGCAATAGGAAGACCTTATGGGATATATGGTTCTGGTCAGCTGTGTTCACATTTGAATTAGTGTTTGAGAGGGAGCAAAAACATCCACTAGGAATACAGATATTCTATTTTATAGCACAGAATGAGAAGTATTTAAGCCAGATCTACTTGAAACCAAAGGCTGGTACTAGCAAAAGAACAAATGGCTATGAGCTAATTTTGTTTGTGAATTGTTTCTAACGATGAGAGCAGTGAAGCTCTTGTAAAAGTTCCTAACCAGTACAGTATGTACAGGCAATCTGACCAACGATACATTGGAGGTTCACATAGGTAGGAAAAGCATTTATGTTCTGCCATTCAGTGGCCCAAAAGCTCCACTGCAGTTGCTTTTATAAGTTTCCCAAAGATCATCTGTTGGTCTTTTCTGCTGTCAAATTCTCTCATTAACCACCTCCTTCCACCACTATCCAGCAAGCCCCTCTTTACACCTCCCCCACCCCACCCCCCTACTCATCAATCTGACCTTGCTGGCTTCAGCCCAGCTTCGTTGATGAGCTGGCATCTGCTCTTTCTTTTGTGAAGAGAGCTGTTCAATCTCCCCAGGCTTTGGCATTGCTGATGACAAGAGTAGCACCAGTTCAGTTTTTTGACAACAGTCTCCATTGCCAGATCATCTTTCTCTATTCATGGTATGCTGCAGTGTTTGAGGAAATCCCATAAATAGACTAACTTACTCCATTATAAAAAACATCCTTCTGAGCAAATGTCTGCAATTTGTCCAACTTAACTGAATCCTAGATGCTGAATCCTTTTTGCAGTTCTGGTTCGTTTTTCTGTTCATTTCCCTCCCTACCCAGAAAACTGACAAAATTATCTTTGTTTTTAACCTCTTTAACTCCCTTCCTCATTTCTCTCCTATAATACTTTCCATTCCCCTGAAACAAATATTTCTCATCTGCTCTCTCCCCCCCCCCTCCTATTTGTTCCAGTTTTTAAGATGCCTCTTATCTGTTTCCTTCCCTTTCTTACTCTGTTTAATCTCTCATTCTCTTGTGGTTTACCTCTCACCCTGTCCCCATCACACAGTGAGTGTGATTTAATAATTCATTTCTAGTTCCTCCCTACCATCTCTCCTGTGACTCTGCACATCTCACAATTACTGTTGTATCCCCTCATTCGTTTTTATGAAATACACACTTTATAATCTCTTCCCCCAATTCCAGGCTAGGCTCTCTGAAGCCTGCCTTCTGTCTCTTGCACTCCACTGAAACAGTCTTTGGCAAGGACTTCCATCAAACCTAAAGCTGCAAGGGTATAATCTTTCTTATTGCACCATTTGTTAAAGCTGTGCTCCTTTCTTGATTTTTTTTTTTTTTTTTAACACTGGCTTCTGCATCAGTAAGATTAATAAGTTACAGCTAATAGAACATTTTCTTGGCAAAATGAATTAAATTCACTCGGATTTCCTTAAGTAACTATCAGGGGCCCTTTCTCCTTTGCCAGTTACACAACTAAATGCATTGTACTTGGGTGTGCTCCTCTGAGGCACACCTTCACCCTAGCCACAGACAGAGTGTTGGTCTAAAAGGAAAAAGAAACTGGGGCTGATCTTTGCTTATATTCTTATCTCTCAGAGACCTAAGGGATTAATTCATAATATTTTTCCCTCTTTATGAATTCTCCAAGCAGTATAAAGAATCCTCTTATCTGTACTTCATTAAAAGTATTCTCAAATTTCTTCAGTAAATAATTTTAGTCTTGTACATACTTTCAGTCTTCTCTATTAAAATCAATACACATATGTACATATGTGCAATATAAGTACATATGCTGCAATATAAGCTGCAAGCTTCTAAATTAACTTTTAGAACTAGCACAAGTTTTAGAGCACACTGTACAGCTGATTGTAATATGCACTATCAGTGATGTAAGTTGCATTAAGCTTTCAAGCAGGATCCAGAAGTAATACCTTTTAAATTACATAACTGACCAAATGCAAGCCATTAAATGCAGATTCTTAATTCAAATATGCAGTTAATTTTCCTATCAATATGCAAGTATTTAAAATGAAAGCTAAGATTTTCATGAACATACGCACAAGTAAGATTAAGCTTGGTTTTGAATAAGCCATATAAAACTACTCTTTGGCTGTTCAAACCCACTGCTTGGGCACAGCATAATCTTTTTCTTTTAGGTTTTGTATTGTAGAACTCCAGATGACAAGTGATTTAGAAAAATTACATGTTCTGCAATGTAAGAGAAAACAATACAATGTGCTGGCAGAGTGCTTAGCACAGTGGGGTTGCTATCTCTTGTGGTCTGTGAGCACTGTCCTAGGAAACATGATTAACAAATTGGAGTTCAACTGTAGAACACATGTTGCTGCTCTTTGTTTAGCATGCCAGGAAGTGAAGTGGGAAGAAGATCCTCATTTATCACTGGTATATGACCATACCCTATTTGCTTGAACTAAAAGACAGGTAGAAGTATCATACTTAAACTCATTTATATTTGTGACAATTTTAAAACTGAATCAGGAGCAACCTCACTACAATTTGGATAGGAGCAGTTTTGAAACCCAGTTTTCTTCACTCATAGGATTATGACCATCTTTTCCCATTCTGGAAGGGCATAAAAAAATATCCATTGTACCAAAGTTCTGATCAAGCCTTGTATCAAATTTTACCACAACTTTTCACAGAATCATTTAGATTGGAAAGGACTTCCAGGGGTCATCTAATCGCACTCTCTGCTCAAAGCAAGGGTGACTTCAAAGTCAGGCGAGGCTGCTCAGGGCAATGTCTAGCCAAGCTCTGGAGAGTTCCAAAGCTTCTCCAGATGACTTGTTCCAGTGTTTGACCACTGTCATTGTGAAAGTTTTCCTTTATAACCCACGATTTTCTGTGCAGCAATTTGCAACAACTGACTATTGTTCTTTCACTGTGCACCTCAGAGAAAAGCCTGTCTCCCATCTTCTCTAGAAAGACTCCTACAGGGAGCTGAAGATCCCCTCCAATGCCTTCTCTTCTCCAGGCTAAACAGCCCCAGTGCCCTCAGTCTCTCTTGATATGCCACATCCTCCAGCCCCTTCACCACCTTGGCAGCCCTCCACTGGACTGGCACCAGTTTGTTAGTCTCTCGTACTGTGGAGGGACAAAACCAGGCATGGTACTTCCAACACTCAAGTGCTGGAGAGAAGGGAACAGTCCCTTCCCTCAACCCCACAGCTACACCGGGGCTAATGCAGCCCCCTGCATTGTTAACTGACTGCAGCAAGAGCATGCAGCAACTTCTCCTCCTCCAGAGCCATCCACAGAGTTATTCCTTCCCAGTCAGGGGCAGGACTTCCCATTTGCTTTTGCTGGACTTACAAGGTTTCTGCCAACCCAGTCCTCTAGCCTTTTGAGGTCCCTGTGGGTGGCAGCGGTCTGCAAGTCTCAGGAGGATGCATTTTGCCCTGCTATTCATTAATCATTTGGGACATTTTTGTATTTAGCATGATTATATTGCATTATAACTTTGTACAGAAGTCAGAACAAAACAATTTTTTCATACCTAAAAACCTGCTTTTGTTATTAATCATCTTGACAAAGCTATTAAGAATGTTTTTAATATTACTGAAAATCAGCATTCTCTGACAAAATTATTCTGACAGGAAAACATCAGCTCTTCTTTGGATTGAGTTAACACTTACTACATGCATAGGGAATTACGCCCTGGTCTGGTCAAGCAGTAGTCCAAGTCTTAGTTTTAGTATGTGACTTTTTAGCAGAATTTGGGATTTTGAGACAAGCACCTGTCAGGAAGCAGATAAGTATCAGAAGGGCAACTGTGAAACCTGAAGAATTTTCCAAAGTACCTCTCTGTGAGGATCTAGTGCTTACTTTTTCCTGTATGAATTGCAGATTCCTCTTCCCCACTCCTTCACCAGTAGGACTAAGGAATGTGTTATAGCTCCCCTAAAACTGCTGAAATAGGACAGAGCAAAACAAGCTTTAAGGCATCATCCTACAGAGGACAAGCCCACTCTACTAAATACATGATAGTATGTTCCATGTTTGTTAAGATCTTGAAAGTGAGCTTCTTTCGTAACTTTATTCTACCATACCAAGCAACATGAAAGATAAGCTTTATTTTTACAGGCTTCTTCAGTTTAAGCAAACATCTACCATTTTATATGGAAACTGCAAATGAATGAGAGATTTCTGAATTTCTGTTTTGAAAGTATTCAATTATACAGGTATGACCTAGGTGAAATAAGCTTTCCCTCATGGTAAGTTTAGTGGGATTTAACATATGCCGATCTCAGAAATGCCATTACTTTCCCATAAATGAGCTGCAGCTGGACATGTGCTCAAGTAGCTAAGCTAGGGTTTATACCTCCTCTCACAGCAGCAGAAGGAACTGTGTTATTAGATGTAAATTGATTTCCCTGTTTAGTTTGATGGATACAGACAGTAACTGGCATTCTCTATTTTTTCAAGCTTCCATACTATCCGAATAAGGTGCTACCCACTCCGCATCCACAGCTCTCTAAAGCCCTTCATGCATTACACAAAGATGGGGCCCCAGAAGATCTGTTTATATCAGTCTTGCAGAGAACAGAGCATTTTGATGAGAAGAGTGGGATATGCATCAGCACTTTATTACAGCAGGGGTCTGTCATAAGCTTCAGATGTGGATCCGAATATCCCAAAATACAGAAGCATGTGGTCCTCCTTTTGAGGCATTGGGGCTGCAGTCTAATGACAAAGAACTGCAATCAATAAAACGCCTGATGTGTTTAATAGTTACTAACTTCTGCTACCAGGCTAAACTGGCAGCATGTTTCTTTCCAGTTAGAGGTGGAAAATAAGAAAACCAAACATCCAAATTGCCAGGCAATGCTCAACTAAAACAAAGGACTTTTCACATATATTCTCACTTGACAGACCATAAAAGAGAAAATTGGTCCACTAAAAAGTGATAGTAGGGAACTGGCGACAAGCATGAAGATGGCAGATTTGTTAAAGTTATTTTGCTCCAAACTTTCCAGAGGACAAAGAAGATGGAGCTTTGTTTTCTAGTCACAGGGCATACTCCAGAGGACTGGAAAACAGGAAACCTACAACCGCTGTTGAATGAAAAAAGCCACAAAATATATTGTGGCAAACAAATTATAGCCTGGTTAGTGTAATTAAAGGAGAAGGGGGATAGGTGAAGAAACGTTTTGAAGGACATATTATGAAGACCTTCAAGTGAATAATTTGATTCTAAATACCCAATGTGGACCTGTAAGAGTCCTGTTTAAACTAACTCACTTTCATTCTTAAGAGATAATACTGCTCAAGCAGGAGCAAGGGAACTGCAGTGTTTCATACACTTACATTTTCAAAGAGTAATAAGGTTCCACACTGAAGATAATTGAAAAAGGCAGAGAGTTATGGTACATAGGTTAAAATAATAGCTTTAGGATAGAAAATTAGCTCAAAAATAGGAAACAGTGAAGAGGTAATAAGAGGTGTGAAAGAAAAGAGTTTACTAGTGAGGTACCTCAGAGGTCAGGTAGCTTTTAACTAATGCATGCAAACAATTTAGATAAGAGGAAATTTCACCTCTTCTGTGCCTGCTGCAGTTGTTTTATCCACAGGGACTGAACAAGCACAGAATATACAATGGAGACCCAGGACGAACAGAGAAGAGGTGAAGGTTGGTCTTAGTTTGTTGACAAAATAAAGATAGTAAATGCCACACAACCTTGATTATACAAAGGTATACAAAGATACCATGTGGCTCCACACAACCACGATGGCAGGTAACAGGAGAGCTGAGACAGCCTGCTTGTGAGCCTTCAGTAAGCAGCAGCAAGTGAAGTCCTGTGGTAGTGTATTCAAGGTAAGTTTTATTACAGCTCTGCTACAAGATAACACTTGTCAATTTTCACTTCAGTAGATGGACATAAGCAGTCATAACTTCAGGTCATAGTCATGGTCCTCAAAACCTGTGCTGAGGTTGAAGTGGGAGAGAGGACAATGAGCTGCAGATGGAGTCCCTGGGAGCTCCTGTGCTCCCTATGTGAGACATGCCTACCCTCATCTCTGCTGCAGAACAGCTTTATAATGTCTGTCTCCAGGAGACTCCTGATAGTTCTGCTCAGAAAAAAAGCCTCTCCCACTTCCCTGGACAAGCCAATTCAGTCACAGAAACCTTGGAAAAACACAGGGAAAAAAGCCCAGTAACCTACTGAGTTAACAAAACCCAATTCAAACTTTCTTTATGGGCAATATGGTGGGAGGTGGGAAGTATGAGGAGGGAGGAGATGCTGCTGCTGCTCTCTTTTAAGGTTTATAGTAGAAGCTTCAGGTGTTCCAGGAGCTCCACATTGGTTTTTTTCAAGGTAAGTTCCAGCAGCAATAAGTAGCTTTTACGTTTCTGTTGACACAGTGGTCAACAATGCTACCTACATTGAGATTTCAGGGGCAGCTTGCATTGTCCTCCAAAAATAGAGGATCAGAGATTAATTCACTCCCCTTATTAGGTATGAAGGCTTTTTAAGTGGCTTTGAAGCAACATCAGCTTATATGGAGAGATGAAGCTGGCTCTGCACACTCTGTTAGCTGTAACTCATATTGAGGGATGAACTGAGAAGCGTCCAGCCCAGAAAACTGCTGGATGCTGGATTCCTTCCCTCTACATCAGCTTGCTAATTTAAAGAAGAAGCCTGAGGATTTCTTTAGGCGAGGCACAAAAAAATCTGAACTCCACTTGAGCCCTTTTCCAGAGTCTTAAAAATGGGGAGCAAGTAATTCAGTGTCTTAGCAATGCTGATTTGACACTTGTACAAGGACAAGGATTCTGACCTGCATCAGAAACAGGGGAAGCAAGGGGAAACAATTCAGCATGTATAAAGCTGACCGAGCTGTGTAAGCAGGTATTTTACAGCTGGAATTTGCACAAGGTAGTTACAGAAGAGAGATGACATACAATGATTTATTAGAGAAGCATTCATGCCTTCAGTTTCCTCCCTCACCAATGAAGGTATCTAAAAGCCATCCAGTCTGCTAACTAGTGTTAGACCTGAAGTGTCTTTACACTTCAAGTCAGAATACCCCAGCCTACATATTAAAGTACTTATTCAACAAACAGATGCCCACTGGCTTCTGTGGAAGGTCGGTCTAGGTGAGAACAATAATTTCCAGCAGAATATGGTCCTTTGTATGAAGTAGTTTAAAAAAAGATTTTATTCAGTGTCATACTTCAGTAGATTAATGTAATTGGCTTGCTAATAGTGTTTTCTATAAAAAGAAAATAATAAACAAGTTCTATTTCCCAGTGTGACAGATAAGATTTTATTATCTTTTATTTAGCTGTGCTGAAAGGCCACATAGTACTTTTTTTGAGGAGAGCCATAAGAACATAGTCCTCTTGCCTAGTCTGTTCTTCAAGAAGGCAAGCAGTGACGTACCTCCTACACTTTGATAATTTCCTCACTTTGAGCCAATGACATTTTTGATGACTTTGATGAAGCGTTCCTTGGTTTAATAAAAGCAAGTAGCACATTCTATTTTCAAGCATTATAGATTCAAACTAATGTTCAAACTAATTAAAAACATTGTTTTATCCTCAGAACCTGTTCTAATCAATTGTCAGAAGAGGAGTTAGAAATAATTACTATGCTTAGGCAAATTTTGAAAGGAGTTATATGTCAAAGTGACAGAAACAGCAGCAGTTTCATAGCACTATGGGATTAAGGAAGATAAATAAAAATATCTTAACAAGACTAATTCTACTACAGCTTCTTATGTTGGAAATAGCTTAGTTGAGAGAAAATGTTTTCTCCAAATTGGACAGTAATTGCAGGTATGGATTAGAATACTTTCCCCTCAAGTCATGTTTAATTGATTTCCTCTAACAGGAACAAAGATATTTGAATAATTTTTCCAGAGGTTTGTGGACAGTTCCAAATGAGTAAGAGTGGCAGTAAATCCCTGGCACAGCTCTCTTCTGCTGATGGACATTATTATTAATGTACACATGTATGAGTCAAAGAAGCATGGATGTGTAGTAGGCTCATGGCACATTCTTGGGGCAAGTTTGAATTGTAGAGATTTGTGATGGAGATATTAAGATTTGTCCAAATGAAATATGAATGGCAGTGCATGTGTGTTTACAAGCACCAGAAGAAACAGCATGACAGGGTTAAAAGAATAGCCTGTTTTGATAAAGAGAACACCATTCACAAGACACTGCTCTCAGGAGTAAGATTGAGGGATGTTAGTTGATATGAAGACCAGAAGACCTGTACTCTGACAAGACCACAGGAGATATGTGTCATCAGCAGATTCTGCATCACAATAGCAGGAGGACAGAAACAAGGCTGCAGCATCTCATATGCCATTCCTTTTCTTGCTAGTCCCTCAGGAACAGACATGTTCCTACCAGACAAAGGAAAAATCAGGCAAGCTTACTCCTCATTGTCCAAGATTCAAGGCAGCCCAGGCAAGCAAGGTCCTTAAGTAAAGGAGCATCCTCTAAAAACTGCTGCCTCCTAAATATAGGGAAGCTTGGTTCAAAAAGTCAGTTTTATATGAATCAAGAGTCACAGCAATGAGTTGAGACTGGACAGCCAGCATCCCTTGTCCCCTCTGTAACACAAATTATCTTGGCTATAACATTTATAACATGCATTTTGGTGATTTTGTATGTCATGTATGGGAATGTGAATCAATGAAGTCTATGAGAAAAACGAGTATGTAAAATGAGTTTACTCGTGGATTTTGTAATCCAATATTACAATTTGCCTCAGAGGCAGTTCTGAAGAAAAGTCTTCACTGAACATGGTTACACCCGGGAAAAGGCTGCCCAGGGAAGTGGAGTCTCCCTCACTGAAAATATTTAGGACACTGCTTGATGGGGCTCTGGATTAAATAATCTAAGGCCCCGCTTTTAAGAGAGGGTTGAACTGCACAATCTCTATAGATGTCCTCCAACCTAGACTTTATATTTTTTATGATTCTTCTTTCATATGATCTCATTTTGAAGCTTATTACACAAGTTTCCAAGTGTGTTTAGATTGTTTTAGCCAAATGCTGTGCACCTCATAGTGAATAAAATATCTGGAATTAGTTAGAAGAATGAAATATGGATGGGTTTTGGGATGGGATTTTTTGTGAAGTATTAGATCCTGTTGAAGAACATGTGTTTTTTCTGGAGAATGTATAGGCTTATTGGAGTAGTAAGAAAATTTGTTAGTTTAAGTCTTCTGAGACAGATTCATATGAAAATATTCTGATTCCATCTCACAGACTTAGCATAAGCAGTGGGCTCACAGATCTGGCCACATGGAAAGCCCTTACAGGCCCTAGATCTTCACTAGAAGACTCCTATGTACTTCAATATATCTTATCCAATGTCTTTTCTGAGCATGGAATGATGAAAGGCAAAGCAGACAAGAGATGACTGATAGCAAAACATTCACATGAGGGTGATCAGGTTATCAGTGGTGTCACAGGGGAAGTTAAAGACACTGCAAGCCTAGAACTCCCCTCTGTGCTAAATGGAAGTAGCCAGAGAAAGTAGTGCAGTCGTCAATGTAAAACCATGATGATTTAGGTAAAGAAAAAAACATTCCCTGGGCTCAGAGTTATTCTCAGAAACAAACTTGTTTCTATTTATTTACCCTTCACCATCCTTTCCTATTACTGTCTAAAAATATGTATTTTAAAAATGCAACCAAATGAAGGACTCATAGGGATAGGAAGTCTAGCTACAAAGACTGCAAATGCCAATTTTCCACATGAACTGTATTTAAAAATGACTTCAGAAAAGATTGCACACTTCTCAAAAGCAATAACTATCACCCCATGCTATGTTCTGTAAACAGCACGAATGACATTATACATAATTATGCCTGTCAGGAAATTCTATGCAAGCCCACTCTACCAGAGCCTTTCAGACAGAAGGTGCAGCAGCCTCAGTGCAATGTGCATCGGCCAAAGCTCCTAAAGATTTGGCTTCTAATTACATAAGAGCAACATGGGCACAAATCTCATTTACCCCAGTGCACTCCAGCAAGGGGGCTAGGAGAACTAGGTCTACCAGATATGAAAAGATTAACCGCTATATCATGTCCATCACCTCCTGAGTAAGCTGCTGTAAGATCGTGATGGATGACTGTTCAAGAGTTCTCACAACACAAAGGCTGTTTGTACCAAGAACCTGGCAGAAAACAGTCTTAGACCCAGCTGTGCTGATCCATAACTGAGTTGAATAACTTCTTCGAAGAAAATGCCATCACATGGAGAGTATGTTACGTTCCCTCTGTGAAGCTCCCTCTGCTCTGCAACCAACATCAGGTGTGAGGCAGCCTCTCATACAACCTGTAGGCCCCTAATCTCAATCAAGGGGGCTTTGGGTATAGCAACAGCCACTGATATATAGGGCATCATACATAGTGAAGATAGTAGCAGATGCCTGATGACTTCTGTGCACACACAGGTCACACTGCCATTGCAGGTATCAAAACCACGCTGCACAGCTGTATTACTCACATCAGACTAAGGCTGCTATTCCCATCTAATTCTAGGAATAGCCTGGCCACAAATGCAGGCATTTTTGCCTCCTGCTCCTTTGAACATTAAAGATTAGTTTGCACAGGAACATAAAAAGAAGCATCAACAAGTTCAGATGAAGTGTGTTCAAAGCTGTGAATAAATCTGTCAACACAGCACAGTACTGCACTCTGTAGAGATACCTGCACTAACTCTGAAGGAATGTCATGTTATTGTAGCCCTACTCTTACGGAGAAATACTTCCAACTTGCAATGCTGTCCAAGACGTAACTAGAAAGCACTTTCAAACTATCCCAAGATTGTCTTCAATCATTCTTAGCTCACTCTTGTAGTGCAGAAGACTAATCTTGTTACTCTGTAGAATCTGGGCTTTAAAATAAGATGCTACAATGAAATAAGAAATCGAAAGAGGTCAAAACTGCAATACCTCAACATGACTAAAGCATATTGCAAACACTTCAGAGAAAAAAATAAAGCAAACCACAACAGCTATAACTGATCAAAACAGTATTGGGCTCTACCCCTTTCTTTTCTGCCCCCATATAGAAATAATCTATTTTACACATACAAAAATATACTTCCTAGAGCACCAGAATGTGAGCTTTCTACTTTTCATACTAAAAAGGAGCTTGTCATTTAAACTAGTCTGTACTTTTTCTTGACCTATAAGAATCACCTTGAACATGGAATAATAAGGTGCAATCCTTTCTGCTATTCATTCACAACATCCCAAACCAAATCTGCATGAGGGACACATATGCACATATATAAAGACAGTTTTAGTTAAAACTTTGTGTATTAAGTCCTGTTTATCAGATTTTTTTCTCAGAAATAGCACCAGCAAAGTTTTCAGTACTCAAGACAAAGCAATTAAGCAAGACATTCTAGAACTGGGGATCTGCCATAGCATACTTTATATCTAATTGTTTCTCCAATAACTGTTCTTCCATACTAATTGCCAATCTCTAGCTATTTTATTTGGTTAGTGTCATCATACAGCAATATAATGGCTGACCTCCTCTATTTCCATTACAAATTTATAAATACAACTTATAAATAAGAATAAAGAGGTCTAAACCCCCTTCTTTTTACTGTTTAACAAGAGTCTGGGCTTAAATCTATCTCATTACCTATTGAAGTTACTCAGGCTGTCTTTGGGTACCATAAACAGCAGCTCTGGCTTCTGAAATTTATTTTCAAAGGCGTTCACCTACCTACATATGGACTCTGAAATGTACAAGATGTACTATGTTTTATTAGTAGTAAGCTCCACCATTCATCTTTTAACTGTTTCTGCATGGGACAGCACAAAATATCTGATCATCTTCATGACTGTAGAGGTCCTTTCTTGTTTACTTGCAGGGCCATTGCTCAGATTTGACTAGAGAATGGTTTTTATTACATAGCAACTCAGACTAATACCTTTGAATACTTAGGAAGATTACAGTGAAATTTCTAAACAGCTTATCTAGGGTTTTTTTTTGGTTTTTTGTTGTTTTTTTTTTAAACCAAGATACTAGAGTTTGTGGGTACCAGTAGGCCCAGAAATGGAAGTGGTGATTGGGATGTAGCTGTTCTAATCAATGGAAAGGTGAGAAAAGGACTGATGGGAACAGGGTCTCCAATCAGATCTGCCATGCCTAGAACCTGTGGTAAAGCCCCATACTCCACAGTACTTCAACACATTTTATAACCCTAGCAGACACCATAAGTGGGAAGTTTGTAAGTTCTGCATGGCTTCATGCTGAATAGATAAGCTTTGCATAGACTCCTGTAGGGGTTACTGCACATAAGCCACACAGCGTTCTTCACTCTTACAGGGAATCATAGGAGATTTGTGGCCCTAATATGATGATACTGAGAGCACTGGACCACTCAAAAATCCTATTCAGAGTAAAGATGAGGTTATGCAGAGGTTTATAACATACTATTGTTTTATAGTTTGAGGAAGTATACCCCTTTCAAAATCTGCTGTCCATTAAGGTATCACAGAAAAAATGAGGCTACTTTGTAGTAACTGCACCAGATTAGGAAAGTCCAGTAAATATTTATGAAAGTCATTATTAACTACACCACAATGTGCTATTCATAGTGTCACCTACTCTGTTACAGATTTAAAAAAAAACACAGTTACAAGCTGATCCAGGAACTGAGCCTTCCCTGCTTTCCAGGACCTGACCTGAGTAACAGCAGTCACTAGAAGATGCTTCACCTTTACTGATCCCTAAAATTTCCAGTTCCCACATCAGCCTATGCATTACAGCAAAATTATGCTTTATACTCTTTGGGTAATCTGGAGAAAAGTATTGGGGCTGCAGGCCTGAAGGGTTGTTATCTCTTTGTTTCAAAGTGTCACAGATGTGCAGATGAGTTTCCTGTTAGTCAGGTATTTTACTATAATCCTCATCTCTAGCTAGGGTAAAGTATTAATTTAAAAACAAAGAGAGAAAACATGCTTATGAAGAGAGTCAAAAAACCAGAGGAAACGAGATAAGGTGTTGGGGGTTAACCCCAGTAGGCAACTAAGCACCACACCACTCCTAACTCCATTCCCTCCCCCACCCCCAGTGGGACAGGGGAAGAAAAAAAGGAAGAGTAAGAGAGACCTTATGGGTCAAGATAAAAATAGTTTAATAAGCAAAGAAGAAGTGAAAGAAGAAAGAAGGACATAAAACAAGAGATGCAAAGGTATTCACTCACTACCTCCCATGGACAGACTGATGCCCACCCAGTTCCAGAGCAAAAGATGCTAACTTCCCTAAACTCCCCTCCTCTCTGTTTTATTGCTGAGTATGACATCACACAGCATGGAGTAGCTCTTTGGTTGGTTTGGGTCATCTGCCTGGTTGTTTCCCCTCCCAATCTCTTCACTGGTGGGGGAGGCGGGGGTGCAGGGTGAGAAGCAGAGAAGGCCTTGGTGCTGTGCAAACACTGTTCAGCAATACCTAGAACAGTGTCATCAGCATTGTTTTGGTCACGAATCTGAAACACAGCGCCATACGAACTGCTATAAAGAAAATTAACTCCATCCCAGCCACACCCCGTACGTAAGGAAAACCACTCAAACTACTATTTCAAATTCAGGTCCCAAAGCCTCTCTTGCCCTGTGTGTAGCCGAGAAGTTGTTCATCATATAGTCTAATGCAAGTCCAAGGTCTTGGGCCAGGTGCCTATTCTACCACCTCACGCTGCAAGCACATGAGAACGGCAGCTGGAAAAAGCTATCATTTACTGTCCTGCCAGTTATTTCTGGTTCATCTTGCTCCCCACCAGAAAGGGGCAAGATTTGTGCTTGTTAGTTTGTTTTTCCCTTCTTTCCACCCTCCTTTAAAGAACTGGAGAATCCTCAAGCAAAGTGCCTTAATCAGTGGAAAAAGCGATGTGCTTGTCCCAGCGTGAAGCCTGCCATACCCTGAAACTTCCATTTTTATGTAAAGACATTTTGTACAAGCATCAAAGAGATCAATGCATGCATTGCAGATCTTGAAGCCAGCCCTGATGGCAACGAACCATGTGATGATAGTGGGTTTGGGGATCACTGACTCCTAATCATCTCCTTAAAGTGTGCTATGCTATGGCCCACATGTACAAACCAAACTTGTGGTTTTGCTGCATAGTCTAATGCTCAGTTAAGAATGAATGATGCTTTATGAAGTATGATGTTTTACAGGCTACAAATGTATCACCATCCTATATTTATTTGCATTACCTTTAGGAAAAAATATTCTGGGTTCTTTAATGGATGTTAAAGCCAATTCTCTCCTTCCTCAAATACCCATCTAATATCTGATGTCTTTCACCTGATGCACACCCTGCAGCTGTTATTTCCCATGTTCCAAGGTCTCCAATCTGATATCAAGTATTTTCTTTCTCTCAGCCCCAAACTTGGCCTATTCTTATAGAATAGTCTCACTTTGGACTAGTGTTCAGTATAGTTTTTCAAATAGAGAGCACCTGAGAAGAGTCATTTATGTCTCAATACCGGCAGAGGAGAGAAAGACATTGCAGGAAAGTCTAGGTCAGTCTGAAGCCCAGAAGAAAAGCTCCCCTTTATCCAAGGACAGCTGGACAGTACAGATAATTAAGTACCTGTAGTCCTAAAAAGGATTTTAACTTATTTTCAGAGTCAAAGTACGTAACAGTTGTCTCAACTGCTCCTAATCTTCCCCCTTACTTTAAAGCCTGGCTTTTGCCAATCAGCCATGCATCAGTGGCAGAAATACACCACTTCACTTGGAAATAGGGAACTGTTGATTGATTGCTGTACAAACCATGCTGATTTACATGATTTTACCATTGAGACTAAAGGTAATTTATTTTAGGTGGCTGGGAAGACATCAGATCCTTGTAGCATGCTCTGAAGTTTGCTTTACCTGTTCTCAAAAGAGATTGAAATTATTCTATTTACATAGTTATTTTAAAATTGGGCCTCAGTTAGTTAAATCTCTCATTCTAACAAATTGCCGAGTGAATTCTGGAAATAGGTCATTTTGATGACATACTGTTCTTTCAGTCCACCCCATACAATGGCTTTTTCTAAACCAGAGATTCGTATTTGATACGTTATCATAAGAAATACAAAAAGGTCATTAAACAAAATCAAATTCTTTAAGGAACATCTTTAAAAGTGTATGAAATCTACTTTACTGTCTTTGGCTTTCAATTAAAACTGACTAAAATCTACAAAGGCTATGTTTACAATTGTGACAGATTCAAATGAGAAGGGCAAGTTGTGCACAAGTGAGATTAACCGAAATTCAGGATAATTCAGACTGAATGCTGCCTTGCTTAATATTTTTCTGCTGTGGTCTTTTTGAACTTTCCATTATACATAATAGGATTTTGGGGGGATATAGGATTAAAGGATTACAGGCATTCTTACAGAGATTACCCAAGACGTAAGAGTAATCTCTGGAAGTGCATCTGGTTATGCCACATTTTAGGATATTGTCACCTGGAGCTTGTTTTCCAGTTGTACATTCCTAAACCATTCAAGCCTAGAAACTGGAAAGAACTTCAAAAGATTCAATGAAACAAGATGATATGGACATGTGCTACACTAGTGATAATTTTGCCCTAAAAAGCACCACACCCATAAAAGGCAGTCTAGTCTTGTCAGAATTGGAGACTTTAAATGGCAAAGAACTGGGTCCAGGGCGGGGTGCTATCAATGGGAACAAAACAGCAGGTCTCTGCAGCTGATAGTCTACCTGTCCAAGGAAGGCAACTCCAAGGAAAAGACAGGACCCACTGTGCCCAGCAAGACCCTGCTTCTAGACATCCTGAGCTGTCTCTGTTGTTTTACCAAGTCCAGAGTCAGGAAAAATTTATTAGCTCTTAATGGGTCCCCTGGAGACAGGGGCATGGACAGATGAACCCAAGACCAGCAGAACTGCACCTCAAAGTCTCACCTCAGGAACAGGCAATTGGACAGAGCAGAATTACCAAAACCCTCAAGAAGATAAGAAAAAAGGAAATACGGAATGCATCAAGTATGAACTGCAGTGAAAGGCGCTACTATGTGGATCAGTCTGTAAGCATGACACTACCCTTCATCTTCATGTGCCCAGTACTACTCTCCAGAGTCAATTAGTCCTGACCCGGTGGTGGAACAAGACAAGACATCTCACATGTATTTAAGTTGAAGAACAGAAATGCTTGTGACAATGAAGCTGCATGCTGACTGGGAAAATTGCCACAGTCATCATTATGCACTCATCGTAGTCTAATATTTAATTAGAACAGAGATGCTGCATGTTTGATAGGAGTCCATCAAATCTTTTACCTTATATTAATTTGGAATATTTTTCCCCTCTGTGGTGTAGGCGAAGAAAGTCAGGGAAAGGACCCTGAACTGCTTTTAGCAGCAGACAGAAAGCAGCCCTGAACATTCCCTTGTTGGCTCTATTAAGTGCAGGCTGCTGCAGCTGCTCAGGTGAGCTGCAGCAATTGTGGATATTCATGTTGTCAAGAGGGCTCTACATGGGGGAGCAGGCTGGGAAGCAAACACCACAGCAGCTGGAGGTGCAGCAGTTGAACTCCTGGAGGAGGAACGCTTCCAGAAAACCTTCCCCCTTCCTGCCTTCACCCACACAAGAGGGAAATCCAGGACAGCAATGCAGCATCATAGACTGTTCAGCCAGGCACACTTGCAAGGGCAGGCATGACAAGCTAATTGGCAAATACACCTGCAGAAAAACCACACGCTACTCCAGGCTGTTGTTTTTTTCATGCAGTATACAGTTCCAGCCCTGCATAAGCTGGAGTCACATCACCAAGGAGTATAAACCTTCTCAAGTACAATCCGAGTCCCACTGCTCACACTTGCCTCCCACCTTCCCAGAGTTAGAGCAGCTGGAGGGGTGGCAGCCTTTAAACCACACTGAGCTGACTTTGACTATCAGCATACTGTGCATTTTCTGAAAGACTAACTCTGCTATTGCACTCCTGTTTATTGAGATTATATAGCACTATTCAATTTTAAGAGCAACTGCAAGTCGCTTGTCCTCTTTCAGTGCTCTCAGACTTTAAGCTTCTACATGAAACTTAGGGTGAAAGCATTCTGGTTTTAAAAGAGCCAAGCTTTCTACCATACAGTCACCAAGGCTAATACAAAAGTAATCTCTCCCACTCTTACATGCATTCACAGGGTGGCATGCCTCCCTGTCCAAAGCTTTGCAGTCTGTTCTCCTGCAATTTGTTCCAGAAAGCACAGAGGCTGGCTAGGTATTGATGCGCAAAGTTGCAGATTTTGTCCTGGCAGGCCCAGCACCGCTGTATGGGCCCAACTTGTGTCTTGCATCTTCAGACTAGCACAGCTTTCTCTGCTTCCATACGAAGAGGTACATCTGTGGCACACAGAGACCACTAACAGCCACGAGTGGTGTGCTGACCACATTGGTCAAGCCAGCCACTGCAGAGCCAGGCCTCAATACAGGCCTAGAGACAACACACTATAAGTCCAGAGTACATCTAGAAGACCCAGGCAGCAAGCCAGGACAGCAAAAGATAGATCCAGTCATAAGTACATTTACAACATAGCTCAGAAAAGGACTGAACCCCGAGGTCTGACTTAAATAGAAGACACAGGCCCCATAGGCAGGTGTGGATGGTGGCCCCATGTGAAGCCTGGTAAGGGCAATTAAGGCTTCTTAGCACCCTCAGAGCCCTGTCAGCAGATTTGCCAATGTCTGTTCCTTCTGGAGAACTCCACAATAAACACCAAAGAGAGTTTAAACACAGGAAAGCTTATCTTGAGAAAGCCAGCAATAGCAATACCATTAGGAACTTGCTCCCTGCATGCTTGTAAGCAGGTCCTTTCTCCAGGACTCATTTTAGTACACTCAGTAGCTTTCTGAGTTGCTGCAAACCCTGCGTAACCCCCCTTGGCCCAAAGCTCCTCTGAGACGACGCTGTTTGCTCCCTGCTTTCCACCCAGCAATCCTGTGCTCTTCCTGCAAGCTTGTTGCCACTTGTCCTGCTGCACCCCATTGCCCCTTCAGCTCTGACAGATAATTTTTGTTGTGATTTGCTCCCTGGGTACACAGATTTGTCACCTTTCCTATCCCTTTTTCTGTGAGCCTCTGAGAAGCTTTACCTATAAGCGCTTTCTGCCTGCATTTCTGGGAAGCTCCTCCTGGCTCCCTTTGTTGGGCTTTTTTGATTTGCTTCCTACAGGGATTCTGCTCTTTCGTCGCCACAAAAATCTTGAATCATCTTTTCTGTCTTTTCTCTGTGTCATTTAGGAAAGCTTGGCTCACATGTCGTCTCTGCTAATTCTGTCCCAGCTGTTTCCATCTGGATCAAGACTCCCCAGCCTTTGGCTAGATGCCATGCTTGCAGAAAGAGAAATGTTCACAGGCCTTGTTTCCCTCTGGGGAATGGTGTAGCCTATACTCCATCACCCACTTGGCTGCCTCAGGCACAGTGACAGGGTGCCTGCCCCCTACTTACAGTTTTACTGTTTACAGTTTTACTGCCAAAGGTTAATGAACACATTGTTGTTCCAGGTCTAGAAAATACATGATTCCTTCTGCAGTTTCAGCCCTTTCTCCCTTAAACAATTTCCCCAGGAATTCCCTCACTAGTAGCCACTTGACAGGTGCTATCCTCTTTCATTTTTGTTTCCCTAAATCTTGGGCCAAGATACTCCAGCGTTATTTCAGACTGTACAGCAAGGCTTTCTTCACCACGCTATAAACTTCAAAGTCCTCTAAAGATGTGTTTTAATCAACTTTTAGAGACTTTCTTTGCAGTATATGGTAGGTACTTAGCCTTTTTCTGGTCCTTCATGCATCAGGCAAAACTTTTCACTGGCATTAAAAAAAGTATTGATAAATTGATTTTGCTTAATACCTTGGAATATAGATTGCAAGATGCTTCTTCCACCTTGAGGCTGGCAGACTGACCCTGAGGCGAGGCCACTGGTCACAAGCCCAGCAAGGCTCACTGTGAGTGGTGGCAGCAGCATCTCGGCTCAGCCTCAAGCCTACTGGGGTGGCCACAGCACTCCCATAAAGCTGGCATATGTTGGGAATGGCATATGTTGCAGGAGGGGGCAAGGCACTGAGGCTTTCAAGAGGCCAAGAAACACAATGTTTTCTGCTGAAGAGCAAGGCTGGTGCCATTGGTGCACTTTGTAACACAGACCCAACTATGAGTTATCCTGTGGCTGTAGATCTAGCCACAAAGAGGCAGCACTGGAGGAATGACAACCTTTTACTACTGGGGACAACTGAGCCTGAACTGCTACTGGTATCTGAACATGCCAAATGATTGGGCTCTGAACAAACCACGAAATACCCTCTCTTTCCCAGGAGATTTTTTTTCATGAACACATAACACAAAGAGAGTACGAACAAGACCTTCCTCCTCTCAAATATAAAAGCTACAGTTCCAGTTATAAAAGCTACAGTTCCAGTTTTTTGTTCAAACCTACTGCTGTTAAGTTTAGCTTTTCTTTAAACCTCAATAGCATTTTGGTGAGCTTCACACTGTCCAGGATAGGACATCAAATTTAATATGATTTCAGTCAATATTTTAGGGATGTACACACAAGTCAGACATAAGAAGACACCAAGCTGCTGAGCTCAGCTTAGCCCACCCGAGAGTCTGGTATGTCTGGGCACGTACAAAACAGATTATTAGGAACCTAAGTAACTACTGCTAAAAATATGTGACTGCTTGTGATGATGTTAGCTCAGTGTAAGAGGTTACTACCTTCTTCAGCTGGAAATGACTGTCTCCTTAACAGAGAGTAGCTGACAGTTGGCATGGGCTTCTGTTCTGCAGACAGACTGAT
The DNA here is from genome assembly GCF_947461875.1 of Haliaeetus albicilla. Classification (NCBI taxonomy): domain Eukaryota; kingdom Metazoa; phylum Chordata; class Aves; order Accipitriformes; family Accipitridae; genus Haliaeetus; species Haliaeetus albicilla. The sequence continues at coordinate 28,758,529 of NC_091484.1, read as the reverse complement.
GAAGTTCACTTGAAAACTTTTCAGGGTTTATTTTACATTGTAATAGAAAAGGAGCTGTTGTTATGTCTCAGCTGGGAGGAGGTAACTTCCATTAAGTGTGTAATAAGTTGTATACGTGCTCGTGACTGAGAGGTCAGGGAAATGGTCAGACAATTGATGAGTTAAATAAAAGTGGTGTGGATTGTTTACTTTTGGACTAGGAAACTTAATTCCACTTCTCTTGAGCGTTAGGCACCAAAGTGCTCTTTTTTGATCTGGTCCTTGTTCCATAGCCCAGATATCAGAATTCTGCTGGGGAAAGGAGGCAAGTTTGAAAGACATAAGAATCTTATGTCCTCTCGTGGCATTGTGTAACACACAAAGCATCAAATGCATTCCTTTGCAGAAGGTATTAATCAGACTTAACATACTGTTAAAGTTGCTGTTAAGCCTGAACTGAAAAGGACACTGTGTATGTTTTATTTATTCCTTCTCACAGGAATTAGTTTTGTTCTTGAACTTGAGTGCTTTGTATATATTAAAATGTGCATAAGGTACTTCATTTGATGATTCATCTTAACTTTCATCCCTCCTAATAATTTCTAAGAGACACATTCAAAGCCAAAGAACTGAGCTGACTTTTTTTAATATTCTTTCTTTACAAAGACTAAGAGTGCTGCATGAACTTGGAGGCACTTCTTATGATCACATGCAAACAGGTGCAGGTAAGCTCACCCACATTTTTAAACAATTAGAAGTCAGGCAATCTTGTTAGCAGTGAGTGGGAGGTAATGTATTCCAAGCTGCTTTACTTAGTCTCAGCACCACACTGCCCATATCCATACTATTCCTAACTGGATGTTTTGAGTACAAGCTAAACTTATGTCCTTACTGAAAATATTGAAACATTCCAAATATAGAAATATCCCAAAAGTGACTGTACAATAGAAACATCAGAATTGGCTCCAGACAGGAGTATAGTATGGAAGTTTCAAATTATTGCAGTAGACACAACTAATAAAGGCAGATCAACATTTATTACATCAAAGACATGGGATGCACTAAAAACCATCTGTAAAAGGGAAGGGGGCCAGCTAAGGCCTTCCATTCCAGAATACTAGCCCAGAGTCACAGATAATATTTCTAAACTGACCCGAGTGCCCAAAAGTGTGTTCAACAGTCACAGAAGCCTCCAGGTCCTTTTGTAGTCACCCTGACATGTCTTCCATGATATGATGTTGGGATTTACAAATTCTCTCATGCTCCTTTGCATCTGTGACTGTGCCACATTTAAGCAGCAAGTGCTGCTTTGAACTCATCTGCTTGAGACACAACCCAGAAATGGCCTCAAGTTGCAGCAATGGAGGTTTAGGTTGGATATTAGGAAAAATTTATTTACTGAAAGGGTTGTCAGACATTGGAATAGGCTGCTCAGGGAAGTGGTCGAGTCACCATCCCTGGAGGTATTCAAAAAGCACGTAGACAAGGCACTTCAGAACATGGTTTAGTGGGCATGGATGATGGTTGGACTCGATGATCTTGAAGGTCTTTTCCAACCTAAATGATTCTATGATTCTATGATCCAAATGATGGACCTCTGTGATGGGTTAACCCTGGTTGGATGCCAGGTGCCCACCAGAGCCGTTCTATCACTCCCCCTCCTCAGCTGGACAGGGGAGAGAAAAATATAACAAAGAGCTTGCGGGTTGAGATAAGGACAGGAGAGATCATTCACCAATTACCATCACAGGGAAAACAGACTCAGCTTGGGGAAAATTAACTCAATTTATTACCAATCAACCAGAGTAAGGTAATGAGAAATAAAACCAAATCTCAAAACACCTTCCCTCCATCCCTCCCTTCTTCCCGGGCACAACTTCACTCCCGGATTTCTCTACCAAGCCCCCCCCAGCGGCACAAGGGGATGGGGATGGGGTTTACGGTCATTTCATCACACAATATTTTCTGCCGCTTCATCCTCCTCAGGGGGAGGGCTCATCACACTCTTCCCCTGCTCCAGCGTGGGGTCCCACCCACAGGAGACAGTCCTCCACACACTTCTCCAACGTGGGTCCTTCCCATGGGCTGCAGTTCTTCACGAACTGCTCCAGCGTGGGTCCTTTCCATGGTGTGCAGTCCTTCAGGAGCACACTGCTCCAGCGTGGGTCCCCCACGGGGTCACAAGTCCTGCCAGAAAACCTGCTCCAGTGTGGGCTCCTCTCTCCACAGATCCACAGGTCCTGCCAGGAGCCTGCTCCAGCGCGGGCTTCCCACGGGGTCACAGCCTCCTTCGGGTATCCACCTGCTCCGGCGTGGGGTCCTCCGCGGGCTGCAGGTGGACATCTGCTCCACTGTGGACCTCCATGGGCTGCAGGGGGACAGCCTGCCTCACCGTGGTCTTCACCAGGGGCTACAGGGGAATCTCTGCTCTGGCACCTGGAGCATCTCCTCCCCCTCCTTCTTCACTGACCTTGGTGTCTGCAGAGTTGTTTCTCTTACATGTTCTCACTCCTCTCTCCGGCGGCTGTTTCTCTCCGTCCCAACTTTTTTACCTTCTTAAAAATGTTATCACAGAGGTGTTACCACTATCACTGAAGGGCTCGGCCTTGGCCAGCAGCAGGTCTGTCTTAGAGCTGGCTGCTATGGGCTCTCTCAAACACAGGGGAAACTTCCAGTAGCTTCTCACTGAAGCCACCCCTGTAACCCCCCCCGCTACCGAAACCTTGCCACACAAAACCAATACAACCTCACCTCCTGCAGACCTCCAGTCTCCTCTCTGGACTTGCTGCATAGTCTCATTGCTATTCACTGTTTCCGCCAGTGAGCTACATAAAGTCCACAGCACGAAATCTGTGAGCAATGCACATCCTCTGAACAATCATGTATCTGAATCAGAAGGTGGTGAAATGAGTACCCTGTGACCTCCACACAGGAGTAAGGCAAAGGAAGGTGGTAGCTGTCCTAGACAGGTGACAGCTTTCTCCCTCCCCAGTTTGTTCCCCTTCCATCATGAGCCATCTTTGCCTCTGCAATCAATGTCTGAGCTAATTATAGTCCAGGGAGGAGGTGAGCACCCAATTTCTGGAGTCACATGCATTGGGGAAACCTCTAGTGCCCCTAAAGACAAAGCTTTTCTTTCATAAAGACATTCCTAGGTGAATAGTGAGTATCCTCCTCTCCAAGTCTCTCTGCACCAGCAGGAGATTCAGACATACCTCTAATCCTGTCTGCGTTGTCTCTGTGATGGACACTGTGGATTTGGGTGCTCTTTTCCCACTTGGCACAGCTGTGGGCCAGGAGCAGAACTGAAGCATCACAAAGCCAGCACTGTTCCTTGACCTGCTATCAGTTGCACCTCACCTGCAGAGGTGAGGGCACTATCTCAGCCAGAGCTGTCTCACTGCATAGCCCATTGAGGCAAAGACATAATTCATACTTGACAGGATGTGTGGATGTGCAACACATGGGAGTAAAACAACACATACACACACAGATAACACATGTAGGTTAAGCAACACAAAGAACCCAAACATAATTAGAACTATTTATTTGGAGGCCAAGCCATGCCCTCCCGAATGCTTCCATAAACGTCATTCCTGGTCATCCTTTCTGCTTCATCTTTTCCGCTCCTCCTGGCAGTAAAATGCTGCCAGCTGCAGCATCACAGCTGGCAACCTTAAGTGATGGTTTCCAAAAGAGCTCCACCTTTTTCCAGGAATGGGTGTTGTGCCTTTCTTTGCTTTTCTGGGGAACCACCAAAGTTGGCAGGAGAGCCGTGCCTGCATGGCTATAGCAGTAACCACTAGTGCCATTCCTTCATCAGAGGAGTGCCTGTTCCTGGAGCCCTTGATTGTGGAAATAGTGCCTTGAAGTCTGGGGCCTGCAACAGATGGAGTCAACCAGCCCCTCCAAGGGGCGATGGCCATAGGCCATCAGGGACTCTGGAGAGGAATCACTTCTGTAGCTATCTTGAGCTTTTCACCGCTGTGGCAGGCACAGCAAAATGTCCTTCAGTGAGCAGTGTTAAGAATTGTTTGCTTGGCTTGAGTTGACAAGACTGGATCACAAAGTTCATTACAGCTAAAGACGGCCTGTGTCTCACAGCTGTTGCTCACACACATCTTGTCTTGGAATCCTGCTTTCAAATTTAACTATTAAGTAACCAGTATATCTACACATGGCTGTATCATGCATGTCTACGTATTGCTCATCTGGTGCCCTTTACACTGTCGATAATTAGATTCACTTAACAAGTGCAAAATTCATGGAACACCCAGAAAGAACTATTTGTCTGGTAGGGCAAGTTAAAAAGGGAACTTCATTTCAAATAAATATTGTGAAATCCTGCTTATACCTCCATGAACATCTTTCTCTTCATATTTAAACTTTATAGTTGGAATACAAGGTACAGAGTTTCTTTTCATATTCAAAGTTTACAGCAGAGCTTCAAATACATGTTAATACAGAAGCTGTAATGTATTCTGAGTTAAGCTGTCATAAAATCTAGGGCTTTTCACATCATCACTTCTGAAGGTCGGTGCCACAGAGAAAAAGAAGCATCTGTATTGGATCACCATGACGGTTTGTAATACATTGCAATAAATACTGCAATATATTTCATTTTTATACGCTTTTGATGAAGAGGCAAAAGTGCATCTTCAACAGTTGCTTTTCAAAAATTGCTCATCTGTTTGGAACGGCTGTAAAAGAGATTGAAGCTAAACATTATTCATGGATACATTACAGCTCCTCACTGAGACCACAGCAGAAATGAGAAGAAGATTCCAATGATATTTCATTTGGAGTATTGATTTTTCTGAGCTCGTCCCACAAAGCTATTGCATGTGCGTTCCAGGCAAGTATGAGAAGATTTAGATTATGCTAGCTGGCTTGTTTTCCTAAGTTTATTTTTCTTACCCCAACTTGCTTATAATAATTTTGTTAATTTTGTGCTTTGATTCTCCTAGAACCCCTAATAAGGGTGAAGACCGTGCCTTTCCAGACTTCTGAAAATAAAACTAACACTTGTTCAGAGAGTGCCTAAATCAATCCAGAAGTGATGGGTGGAATACTTTTGCCCCTCACAGCACAACAATGAAAAGTAGCAGTGATTTAACTGTGAAACAACACTTGTCAACCATTTAGGTTGCTGGGTGCAGAAACCTGGAAATGTCCCAGTCTAAAGCATGAGCATAAGAAATAGCTGCAGTTCCCTGCCTCTGCCTGGGGCCTCATACAGTCTGGAAAGGGACAGAAGAATTATAGAACCATAGAATTGTTTAGGTTGAAAAGGCCTTTGAGATCATGGAGTCCAACCATAAACTTAACGCTGCCAAGTCCACCACTAAACCATGTCCCTAAGCACCACATCTACATGTCTTTTCAAATACCTCCAGGTATGGTGACTCAACCCTTTCCCTGGGCAGCCTGTTCCAATGCTTGATAACTCTCTCAGTGAAGAAATTTTTCCTAATATCCAATCTAAACGTCCCCTGGTGCAACTTGAGGCCATTTCCTCTCATCCTATCTCTTGTTACTTGGCAAAAGAGACTGACACCCATCTCGCTACAACCTCCTTTCAGGTAGTTGTAGAGAGCAATAAGGATTCCCCTCAGCCTCCTTTTCTCCAGACTAAACAACCCCAGTTCCCACAGCCGCTCCTCATAAGACTTGCTCTCTAGACCCTTCACCAGCTTTGTTTCTCTTTTTTAGATGTGCTCCAGCACCTCAATGTCTTTCTTGTAATGAGGGGGCCAAAACTGAACACACTATTTGAGGTGCAGCCTCACCAGTGCAGAGTACAAAAGAACGATCACTTCCCTAGTCCTGCTGGCCACACTACTTCTGATACAAGCCAGGATGCTATTGGCCACCTGGGCACACCGCTGGCTCATATTCAGCCGGCTGTCAAACAACACCCCCAGCTCTTTTTCTGCCGGGCAGCTTTCCAGCCACTCTTCCCCAAGCCTGTAGTGTTGCATGGGGTTGTTATGACTGAAGTGCAGGACCCAGCACTTGGCTTTCTTGAACCTCATACAGCTGGCCTTGGCTCATTGATCCAGCTTGTCCAGATACCTCTGTAGACCATTCTGACCCTCAAGGAGATCAACACTCCTGCCCAACTTGGTGTCATCTACAAACTTACTGAGGGTGCACTTGATCCCCTCATCCATATCACTGATAAAAACATTAAACAGAACTGTCCCCAGAACTGAGCCCTGGGGAACACCACTTGTGACTGGCTGCCAACTGGATTTAACTCCATTTACCACAACTCTTTGGGCCTGGCCATCCAGCCAGTTTTTTGCCCAGCAAAGAGTACACCTGTCCAAGCCATGAGCAGTCAGTTTCTCCAGGAGAATGCTGTGGGAAATGGTGTCAAAGGCTTTACTAAAGTCCAGGTAAACAAAATCCACAGCCTTTCCCTCGTCCACTAAGCAGGTGACCTTGTCATAGAAGGAGATCAGATTAGTCAGGCAGGACCTGCCTTTCATAAACCCATGCTGGCTGGACCTGATCACCTGGTTGTCCTGTACATGCCACGTGATGGCATTCAAGATGATCTGCTCCATAACCCTCCCTGGCTCCAAGCTCAGACTGACAGGTCTATAATTGGCCAGATCCTCCTTCTGGCCCTTCTTGTAGATGGGCATCACATTTGCTACCCTCCAGTGAACTGGGACCTCCCTGGTTAGCCAGGACTGCTGATAAATGATTGAAAGTAGCTTGGTGAGCACTTCTGCCAACTCCGTCAGTACCCTTGGGTGGATCCCATCTGGCCCCATGGACTTGTTTATGTATGCAAGGATGCTAAGCTGGGATCAGTTTGAGAAATGATAAAATAAAGATTCCAGACTACAGCCTTTACATTAGATTTAGTTAGGTACCCTGGAGCCTACAAATATGCATTTTATATTGAGTGACAGTTGAAAGCAATGCCCCAGAGTGTATGCTGGCACAGCAAAGTGCAGACTACCACAGGCACACCAGCAACATCCCCAAAGGAGTCAAGAGTAGGGAAGAGGTTGTAGATATGGTAGTAGAGTACTCAATCTGGGCAAATTTGGTCTGTCAAGAAGTCTGGCCCTGATTTTTTAATTGCAGCATATTCTTCAGCAGTTAAGCTACAGAATTTAGTTTAGGGTTGCCTGAGGACTGGACTGTCTCTGAAGCTCCCCTATCATCTGGTCAAATGATCTCATCAAGTCACCGTGAGGCACAGTGACAAAGGAGCAAGGGCATTGTACTGCAGTTACTTCTCATGATAGTTTAACCTTGAGGAGCTGAAGTCAGTCTGACTCCTGGCAGTGTAGTCAGCTCTTGGAGCAATGGAAATTCCTGCTTATTCTGCATTCCCATGTGCCTGGCGGCTGCTGGTAAGACAACTGCAGCTTCTCAGCAGTTTCTAAAACAAAAAAGCCCAGGGAAAGAAGAATAAGAAGAAGTGGTAGTGACTTCAAGTTATGCATCTGTCTGCAGGGCACCAGGATGCTTGGAGGCCAGTGTGGGCACTAGCATGCTGCATGAGCATCTTCTGTGGGCTGTTACCCATCTTGGTGCAGCTCAGTATATACTGCCAACAAGGACTAAGGGATTCTGCCACCCAACACACTGTGCTGCCTTACAAGAGTTTGCATAGGGTTGCCAATGGCAACTATGGACTGCATTCCTTGGGGGCATTTGTCCCCTCCTGATGCAGGACACCGGCATATGAAGTTTCAATCAGGAAGCGAATGGTCTTTATGGGACACCTCTCTTTCACAGCATCTGCAAGCCTGACACAAGAAATGGCATGCAATGGTCCTTTTTGGTTTTGGATAAGCAGACCAAAATCAGTTGAGCTTTCCCCTATAAGAAATTTTTTCCATTCCATGATGACTTATTTATGTCACTATAGATTGAGTTCTACTAGAACGGCCTGTTAACTACAGAGTATTAATACATTGTACATGTTCCAGAAGAAACTGCATTAACAATAACATCAAGTAGTTATAATTTTATGAACTCACAATCCTATGTGATCTTTTATTAAAATGTTGCAGGTGAACATTGGATTTATGTTTGTATCTACCTTAGCTGAATGAAGTGAAAACATCAAAAAGGCAGAGTTATAGTTCAGTGAAGTATTGGGGTGGTTTCTCAAACATTTCACATTATGACGTGAAAACCACACACACCCAACAAAAAAACAAACAAAAAAATTCTAACAAAACTTTGCATTTCTGCCTTTCTTTTGATCTACATTTCAGTGTTTTCCAAAATTGAAGAGTCTCATATTGTGAATGTATAGTGACCAAGATCTGCAAGTATCTCAAATTTGGGGTGCCTGTATCACTATTAGAACAATTGGATAAGATTTAAAAAAAAAAAAAAAATCTATTGGGAAAATGGTTTCATGAAAAAAATTCTTTGTGGAAACATGGGGCTTTTAGTCAACTTCTCTGGCCCAAACTGATCACTCGCAGGATATACTTGCTTGCCAAAACTGGGTGGAGAGGAGTGGCAAAATAGCCCACTGATCCAAAACTTAACTTTTGCAACTAGCATATCATTTGTGATCAATAAGACCAAGGTTTGACCCTTGTTCATTTTATATCTGAGCCTACTGCATTTAAGGTATGTCAGTCGCCAAATTAATATCTTGCCTTCTGCGGCTTTCGACAAAGGCTTTGAAAGACATAGGCTTGATCCTATGTAAAAAGTGAAAAATCTTTTAAATCCAATAAAAAATGTCAGAGAACAGAAAAAATTTTCACTCCATATCTACTTGAGTCCAATTTTAGGGGAAAAAAAAGAGGCGTACTTGCAGTCAAAAAAAAAAAAAAAAAAGAAGAAGAAAAAAAATTGAACACTTTTAGATAGCTGCCCTAACAGGAGGAGCTCCTAAATTACCATTCAGTTATGAAAAGTTAAATAAGAGCAATTTTTCTGTTTTGTTTTCATTAAAGATTTGTCTGAAATTGCATAGAAAGCATAGGCATAAGCTGAGACAATCAACAGGTAAATATTGGGCAGATTTATTTGAAAGTCTATATCTTCTCCCATTGATAGCATCAATAAAGCTTTCAGCAGTGTAAAAGACTAGAAAAACATTCCCTGAAACTATGGCCAAATGGATCTATTTTTCACTCAAACTGTACACCATATGGGGGCCATAAACTGCCACAGGGTCACATTTAACAGGGGAACCAAGCTAAATAAAATAAGAACCAAGCATGTAACTTCGTCTCCAGCTTGGCCCTCCCCCCCCTCATATGAATCTTAGTGATTTGAAAACCGAGTTGCTTTTGCTTTATAAATTAATAAATCACTTGCTTTGACATTGAGTAAATTTAGCTGGAAGCAAAATGGGATCTTTTGAATACTGTTTGTTCTTGCACCGTTTCTGACAGAAGCCCCAAATCCAGAAATAATGGAGTTTAAGAGAGAAACTTTCTTCTGAGATCTATAAAGAACAAATAGGTAGAGCATATCTTGAATTCAAAAAAACCAAAGAAAACATTCAAACCCATACAGATAGGGTAGATGTTAGGTGGGAGCCTTTAATCTGTTAATGTCTGTTGGCACATTCTCATTGCTGTTACACAACTTCTGGGTGGACTTTCCACTCATGTCACTAAGATGATAGGTACTTTTTTCCATGCAGTGTCCACAGATGACTAATGACTTCTGGAGTAGATTTATTAATGTTTTGCACTTGTTTCTGTTACTGTGTGTTTGGACAGAAGAAACAGAGTACCCTCGGGTTTTGTGTTTGTTTTTATTTTTTCCTTTCATCTTGACAGCCTACTATTGAATAAATAAATAAATAAATAATCCTTTTTTCATGACCAAGAAAAAGGCTTCTGCAGTGCCTTAAGAAATGACATTCAAGACATCATTTATCTAGTTTTACTGAAAACATCTTTTCAAAGCTTATGATGCAAATTTAATGCAAAATTTTAATGCAAGGTCTAGAAATATTTAAAACTCTGGAGTCACGATTTTCTACATGGCTACACATCTATTAAGGGCATAATTATTTAATTAAGCTGACCTGCTTCAAAGTGGCAAATTCTAGTGCTGGACGTTTTATTCTGAAAAGTCTTTGACTGGCAAATCCTTCAGTTCTCTTACTGCTTTGCCAACCCTCCTCTCCTGCTAAAAATTGTTATCTGAAATAATCACAAATAATTAAACTCTTGTTCTCTCTTAAGAAACTAGAAAGATCCTGTCCCTTCACATTGCTCCAAAAAATAAACAAAAAATCTTGCGAAACATAGAAAACTCACCAAACTTCATTGCCTGGTAATGCGGATTGTTGTTATAACGTTTTGTGTTCCTCATCTAAATAGGTTTATTGTAATCATTACACAGCACTAGCATCAGTATCAGCACAGACTGAATGCCAATGTCTCTGTGAGGTTGTTAGTTAAAGAGACATTAAAATGTACTAGGAGCAGTGCAACCATTTCTTTGTCTTTCTTACAGCATATTTCAAATCCATTTTCACATCATCCTGAAGATTTTTCTGAGATGAAGCTCCCAATAAAAGCTGTAATTTCCTTTCAGGAGAATTCAAGAACCACTGCCAGGGCCAAAAGAATAATAGTGGCTGCAATGTGGATGGAGAACAGAAAAAAAGGCAAATCATGCAAGGTGCAGATGATACTTTTCTTTGAGAAGACACTGGCTTTCTGTAGACAAGGGAAATATGCTAGGTCCAATTTGCCTGGATTACAGTAAGGCATTCAGGGGAATTGCTAGAGTAGAGAAGTTGGGAATTACGAAACTGATTGTAAAATGGGATAGGAAGTAAAGGGCACTGTGGTAAATAAGGAACTTTCAAACTAGAGGGAAGCTGTTAGGAGAACATCTCAGGTCTTAGGACATGCTGTGTTCAGCTTTTCTCTAATGACCTTTACGCAATGAAAAGACTTGTAACTCTGCTAATAAAACGTGTGGATGTTGCAGACCTGGAAGACATAACCAGAAAGGAGAAACAGATTATTACGTAGAGAGAACCAAATGACCTTAGGGAACGAAGTGAGAAATGGGAGACAACATAGCAGTACTAACAGCTGTAACACTGTACAATGCTATCAAAGAAAATCCTCTTATGTGCTGGAAGTTAATCAGCTGGAATTAATACAGAAGGAGGAAAATCTCCTTGCAGATAGTCAGCTTGGAAGAACAAGAGACACCAATCTGATGTGGTCATTAAAGAAAGAACCAATATTTATCAGGCAGAGTCACTCTAGCAAAGACGGAGGGTATTAATACTTCCCTATAAAACCCTGTTAAGAGTTTATCTAGAATTCAAAACACAACTCTAATCACAAAGGCTCAAGAGACATAAATTCGGAAGGAAGAGCTACACAGTGTGGCTACTAGGATGGCAGGGTGTCGTGGTTTAACCCCAGCCAAACCCCAGCCAGCAACTAAGCACCACACAGCCGCTCACTCACTCCCCCCCCACCCAGTGGGATGGGGGAGAAAATCGGAAGGAGAAAGGTAAAACTCTACGGTTGAGATAAGAACAGTTTAATAGAACAGAAAAGAAGAAACTAATAATGATAATGATAACACTAATAAAATGACATCAGTAGTACTAAAAGGATTGGAATGTACAAATGATGCGCAGGGCAATTGCTCCCCACCCGCCGACCGACACCCAGCCAGTCCCCGAGCGGCGAATCCCTGCCCCCTCCTTCCCAGTTCCTAAACTAGATGGGACGTCACATGGTATGGAATACCCCATTGGCCACTTTGGGTCAGGTGCCCTGGCTGGGCATGAGAAGCTGAAAAATCCTTGACTATAGTCTAAACACTACTGAGCAACAACTGCAAACATCAGTGTTATCAACATTCTTCACATACTGAACTCAAAACATAGCACTGTACCAGCTACTAGGAAGACAGTTAACTACATCCCAGCTGAAACCAGGACACAGGGGGAATGAAGTATCCATCCTGCAGAGTAAGAACAGAGCTGTCTGCCTTACTGAGGGAACAAAAATCTGGGTTGGAAAAAGAATACAGTTTGGATACCCAACTTTTGAAAGTTTGGTCTGTTCAGTGTTTCTGTTTCAGATGGATGTATGTTGCCTTTTTTTGCTCCAGGGTGGTCCTATCTTACTCGCTGAAAAAGCATCTTAAAAAATCAAAACAGAATCCAATCAACTCATCCCTATGATTTTGTGAAGCACAAGCAAGAACATCATCCTGCCTGGTTAGTACCTCAGTGACCATTTCAGTAAGGCTGATCTGTAAAGCTCATTTTACAGAGTGCATAGGTGTTCACAGTACAGAACCTCATAGTACAGACTTGCTACAAGCAGAATGCATTAGAAAAATACTTATAAATAAATATTTCATATGCTTCTTAATCAATGTTTTTCCTTCCTTTTTAAATCCAAGCAAATTTCACTTCTTTGCAACTTGCTGTCCAAGACTGCTGTGACATAAGTTCTCATTAATCATTTCCTTTTTACAGTAGGAATACCTTGAAGTCTTCATCCATTTAGTTCCTAAACCTGAATAGAGAAAATTTTCTTTTTAATGACCACCAAAGCTTTCTGATTCCTTAAATTTCTGAGTTACGTGTAATGAAAATGTTTTTTTTCCTACTGTTAGAATCCAACGACTCTGACAGCATATATCCAATAAAATTTTTAACTTTATTTGCTGCAAAATTTACCTGATAATATATCAGAAAACCAAAACCAAACAGTTTGCATCCCTCACTTCAGAAAAAGTTGTATGTTTAAAGGTGTCTATACATACATATGTTCAAATACAACAGTATAGAGGAGGACAGAGTTATTTTCTCTAAAGAAATACTTTCCCCATCTCCTGTTCCCACTTCTCTCTTCCATTGCATATGTGCACTGTTTCCTCCTTCTCATTTGCTTTTAATCTGCAGGGCTGTAGACACTTTGCACAAAAAGAGCCGAGAATGGTCTTCCTGATATTAATTTCTTGTACCCACTGTATCTTGAGAAAAAACTCCTTCCTTTGTGTCTGCAAGAGACAGGCTTCCAAAACGGCCTCACAGAGTATGAAATGACAATGATGCATGGCAAACATTCCCCAAGATTAATTGTAGATTGATGAAAATGAAGAGAGAAAAGTCGAAGCCATAAAATCCACAGAATGCTTTTGAAAGAACCAGTGGAATAAATACACCTGCTTGTGAGACAACTCAATGCATCATCTTGCCTTCTGATAGTATACAAAGCCATTTTCATCCCCCAGTCTTGAATTTCCTTAATGAGTTAACAAGGAGCTCTGTTAAATGAGATCCTATTATGCAAGCTAAAGACCTAAACAAGATTTGTTTTTAAATGATTCACTATCCATCATCTTACTATTCAAAATTCAGCTTTAGAAAATATCATAGGTAAATCCCTCAAAAAGCAAAATTCTCAATACCTACCTTACTCTTCTCATTACTACTTTTAACGTGGCTTGCAGTCTGTCGACCAAAACCAACACACTCAGGCACACACAATGATGATGACTAACTGAATGCCGCATTATCCATTCCTTTTGCCCAATCTAGTTCCACACAATGTCTATTCCCAAAATGTGGAGGAAGATCAAATAGCCTCTGGAAGGCTCAGTTTTAGGTCATCTGGATCTGAAGCCAATAGCAGCCCATTTTAACTGACTGCAGGTTTGCATCTAACACCATATCAAACTCTACTAAATAAAGGACTCTCTTATTCATGTGGGAAAGACAACACATCATAATGGAGAACTTGGAAAATGTATCTTAATTTCTTATATCATAAAATCATGTAGCACCCTTAAAGAAAGAAAGGATGCTGTAATGGAAGGTACTGAATTAGTCCTTACATGACCTCATATCATTATATCTTTTTTGTATGACCCCAACAAGTGATTTACCTCTCCGTGCCCTTTTTGTAAAACAGGAATAAAAATGCTTCCTCTTAGTCATCTTTTGTCTGTCTTCCCTGGAGTGTGAGCTAGTAGGGTATGAATTCTCTCCTTTGAGTATATATAGAGCCTTGCACAGCAGGACCTTTCTGCACTGTGCCATCTGAATAAAATGCTTGATAACATTTAATGAACACTGACGTTTTCGGAGTATCCTTGATACTTTGAAAAGGCTTTTGTTACATTCTCATTCCTAAGCAATAGCATGATCCCAGTCACTCTAACACTTGAAACTATTCCTGGAGAGGATGTGCAATATTAAAGGTTATGAAAAAATATCTCCAGGCTTACATACACTTATGTATGCCTTATATACATAACACATCACTCTTGTGTATCTCCCTTAGTTACTGGTTAGTACAGTAGCCATGGGATCCAGCAAAGAGGACAAACCTTACCAAGCTCCTTGGTATTACAGGCTACCATAATTAGAAACACCCACTTAGGAGAAATCCTTCCTCTCAGAAAAATATTGCAAGACCTGAGAGGTCCTAAGTTAGAGCTATGTCCATTAGTTGCAGGCTGGGGTGCCAGATATTTCTCAATTTGTGGCCCAAGAAGCTGTGCACATACTCATCAACATTATCTCCCTAGAGGCACCGATGGGAAGATTAGTTCTGTCTCTGAATGATCACGGTGTCGCCAGCCTCAGCTCTGGCATGGCCACAGAGCCGACAGCATGTTGCTCTCCTCCTCCTGGGGCAGATGGAGCACCTGATGTAATATAAGATTTTGGGGAAGGCAGTGTCATTTTGTTCTACAGTTTTGCAGAGCCCAGCCAAAGTTGTTCCAAGTGAATAGAGGGGCTCCCACTGACACCTCACTGGGTCTGTCTGTCTGTCTGCCCATGCTGCCCTGAGAGGTGCTGGGAAGGGATGGGTGAGCTTGACTTTGCTTTTAACCTAGAGAGGCATTCTGTTGGCAAGGTCCAAGGATCTGCTTCCTCCTCCTTACTGCAAGGAAGAAATCACTGCTTGAGGCTTTCCAACCCACACTGCATTTCACCAAAAACTCCAGGCTTTGCTAATCCTGTGTGAAGGCTTCCTGAGGTTGAGGTAGGCTGCTGGGAGCACATGGGACCCTGTGTATCAGACTTCATCAGACAGACCCATACTCTGCAGGTTCTCCACAAGATTCCTGTTTGGAAATGAGACAACAGCATGCAGTTGAATTCTTAGCTTTGAAAATGTCTGTGGGAGCAGGAACAGACACAAAGTAAGACTCTGATGCATCTAAGTTCGTGAACATGCACTTACTACTACCAGCCATTACTTTTGGGGAAGCACTGAATGCATTCTGTTGTCCCTGGGATCTCAAGGGGGCTTCAACATGATGCTAAAATTCAACATATGTTTTACTGAATCGGGACTTAGGAAAGTAGATAAGGAGGAGAGGGGAAAGAATAAGAAGCTGTGTTTTTGTATCAGAATTTTTCTCTCTCTTGATCTTTCATTTCACTGGAGAATTGGGAAACTCATTTCCTGGGAAATAGTCTGACTCTGGTTTTCATTCTACACTTCATTTTTGAACTGGCCATCCTGCTAGGGACTCCTGTCCCAAATCAGTTGCAGACTCTTGCTACTGTAACAGATCCCCAAGGTGAGCTAGAAAGCTGAGGGAACCTTTTAGGCTAGCCCCTTGGCCAGAGCAGGACTACTATGTCTACCTCATTCCTGACAGGTGTTTGCATAACCTCTCCTTAAGCTTTTCTAGCAATGGACTCTCCCCAGCACCCTTTAACAATTATTCCATTGTTTCATTTTCTGTTGGCTTAGCCATGAATGCCATTGATAACCTGACACTTGGCAATGTGGTTACAGCTCAGCCAAAATACCACTATTCCTTTTTTCTTCTCAAGGGGTATGCTCAAAGCTGCATACAAGACAAATTCTGTATTAGCTGCCTCTTATTCCTGCTTATATAGCAGGGATCCCTTGGCAACTGTCTATTGCAAAAAGTCCTTTTGTGTCCTTCCTCTGGCCTCATGAAGAAACCTCTGTAATTCTTCCTCTATTCAGCTCTTCAACTACTACAATACTGTAACTTCTTTTACCAACTTCTCTGCAGATGCTTCTGTTTCTACACTTAAATTTTCAGAATTCACCTCTTATTCCTTCAGTTTCTTTCTGAAGAGGAGGAGTTATCTCCAATTTCTCCTGTATGTTCAATAACAACGTCATTGGAACAACTTCACTAAAGATTAATGCCTGATTTGCTCATATTTGTCCATCATATATATTGCCTTGCAGATGTATAGGCTGTATGATAGTTTCCATTCTTGAAGTACATTTTCTGTTTCATTTTTTCTTTTTCTAACTTACCTTACCTCTAAGTTAAAAGAAGAGATTATACAATCAAGTAGTCTGGCTCTAAGCTTTCTGTCAAACCACATTTCAGCTGGTGACAGATCAAATTTAAAGGTTGCTGCTCTGAAATTCAGGAATGCCAAATAGGAATCTGATTTTTCAGCTTTTTAAGGCATTCTTCTGTCAATTTCTACAGCGCTTTCTATAACACCATTGAGCTTGGACACCCTGCACCTGAAGTAACATACTTACGATCATATTCCTCTGAAAACCATTTCATTTCATAACAGTTGAATTGTGCTCTTTTACCCATCATAGCAATATTTAATATGTCCCATTTAATAAACACAGACATTAGCACTCAGATTTCATCTCCAGAAGCCATAGTTTTCTACTGATGCTACTTCTAGATAGGAAAAATAATTGTTCAGAAGCCTATCACTCCTGTTTCATCAAACTTACTTTTGATACAGGTTGGTGGTTTTTTTTTTTTACCGTCCTTCAGACACATTTATGCCAGGAATTATTCTCTTGCTCTCTTCTTCAGACATTCCCTATTTTACCACAACTAACTTTTCTCCAAAGCCTTCGTTGCTGCTAGCACACAAGCTTGTGCACCATGATTCACTTTAGAAATTATAAAGATTTCACCAGTATTTAAGCTGATGTTCCAGTTCTCACATGTAATTCTTTGGATTAATTTCACAAAAAGCCCTCCTTTTACTTATTGTCCCAGACTGCTTCATTAACTTAGTTCTAGATACATTCAGTCTTTCTGTACTGACTTTTCTAGAAGATGGTTTTGCTTCTTCCAAATATAGTCTGTCTAAGCACGGGACACTGCTTAAATCTGATTAAATTCCTTATCCTGCACAATTTTTCATCCTGCTTCTTCTAAACAAACTCACATTCATTATTTAGACTTTACTTTGAGTGTTTGATCTTGTTGCATTTCTGCATGCTCGTAGGAGTTTGAAGACTTACTTATCCAATGCATTAACATTTGTTGTTCCCTCCCCTCAAAACATATGGCCTGTTTTGGTTGTCTTCCTTAGCTTGCCAAATCTGTATTTTTTTTTACGTACAAAAGAAATCTTTCTGATAATCCTTTTCTCAGTTTAGGGCCCCTGTTTTCTGTTATAATTTGATCGCAAATTAGAAATTGCACAAGGTGTCTGGTCTTGCATGTTTGATATCTGTTTCCGTTGTGTTAGGATGCATAAAAAGCTTTTGCTCTTTTTCTGGTTTCCTCTGTCAAATAGATAGCTTTCAGAAGTTTCATTCTTTCTTAGGACAGTATATGCTTTACCTCTCCTTAGCACACTTCAGTAATTACTCTGTTTCTGTTATCCTATTCAGGTTATCCATTGCCTTCCTGGACAGCCCCAGTTGCTCTGGGCCACCTGACTTGTTTCCACTTTACTGCATTTCTTTTATTTTTCAGTTTGAATAGCACAACTTAGTGCTTGGTAGTCAAAAAGAATGCCAAGTCCAGAAGTCTATAAATATGAGGTATCTGTAATTAAATACCATATAAACTAACTTATAGATGAATAAACCTATTGTGAGGAAGGGACAGTGTGTGCCACTATCAGTCAAATTAAGCCACTATTAGTAGCAATTCTAGTTTCGTTCCTGTATGATATGTTATTCAGTTTGAAGTGGTCTATTAGTGGGCCAGGATAATAAATGCAGGCAACAACAGGGACCATACACTAGGTGCTAAATTTCTTTCAATGTTAATAAACTGCAGTATCATAAAATTTTAAACAGGATTTTAACAGACATAGTTCATTCTGTAAACTAGATTGCCCTTTTAGCATTTTACCTTTAAACCACATAACTGAAATACGACATAAAAGAGAAAAGATACCCTTTGAGAAAGAACTATTATTCATTGTAATGCATAATCAAGGTTATTTTCTCTAAAAATCATTAAGTACTTGTCACCAAATTTTAAATACTTTAAATGGAGACCTGTAAAGAGCTCATATATTTAAATGTCTGTGTTTTCACAGGTCCATTAAATACTAGCTAAATTGAGATAAAAGCATTTTGCTTCCACTTATGAGCAAGGTTAGAAATAGCAATTAAAAGAAGAAAATCTCAGTGAGAGGAAAAAAAAAAAGTTGTGTTGGTAGGGCTGACACAAACACCACCAAAACCAAGCATGTCTTTTCTGGAAGACTATTTCTGGAAGCTTTCTCCCATGTTTTTGAACTATTTCTAGTTAAAAACTTTTCCTTCAGCCAGCCTGCAGCCAGAACTTGAATGGCTAGAAAATAACACAGGTCAGATTGTCAGCCATATATTTCATTCATGTAAAATTTTGAGTGCATACCAATCTTCTATACACAGCAGGAGTCTCTGCTTGTAAGAAGTAAATGGACAGTTTTTCTAAAGGAGTTTAGCAGGAAAATAAAATATCATAGTCTTCACATTACTTGTTCCTTCCCTGCTTGAGAATTCTCTCTTCCTTGCACCTCCTATTCTTTTAAGTTTCTGTGTTTAAAAGAATCTGGATCACAGCCTGTGAATTGTGTCAGGTCTTTCATCTTTCTGTTCAAGGTGAATCAAGCTCCATCCAAATTGCTTACTGAAACAATCTAGGCCCATCTATTAATCTGCTTCAAATACATGGTCTAGAAATAACTGAGGAAAGTGACCTATTAATTGTATTGATCCTCATTTGGCCTTTCATATCACTAGTATTTTTCCCAGATGGGTACTCTTTGCTCTACAGGTTTTGTTAGATCAAAAGCCCACATGCCAGCATCAGACTTTGGGATGGAGGTTCCACAGCATTTGCATTTTGTGATTCAGATCCATCCCTTGTTCTGACAGAAATGTGTTTGGTTTTAGGTCACTTGCTCTTATTCTCTAAAATCCCCATTAAAACAATTATTAAACTCTCTTTGTCTTATACATGGATTTAAATGTCAGGTTTTGCTCCTACTTGCCCACCTGGGGATCCCTCCAGGGATGGCTCTAATTTACTCAACCTGTTAATTCCTCCTAAAATACCTAAACCAATTAAAATATTTTGGATTATTTTATTTACTACTGAAAATATCCAAAAGGCACGAGCCAAATTTTCTTTTACTTTGGGTGATATTAAGATTCTGTATATTGTAATGTGAATGAAGGTAAGGCATGTTGTCTTCCATCCAGGTTAGAGGAGCTAAGGAGCTATGGTGCAAGGTATTATTTAGAGTGAGCAATGGCCTGACAGTCTAGGCTTTGGATTTTAATAGTTATTGAAACCTTCCTTATTCTTCCACCTTCCTCATGAAACGTTGATTACACATTTCACATTTTGTATTCTTAACTCATAGCTTTTCCAGTTCTTGCCTGTAGACAGAAGGACACATAAGGCTGTCACTTCTTAGGGCAATGGCAATAAATGTAGGAAAGCATGGTGACACTTGCAGAAAAGGTTACAAACCTTGCTTTCTTGTAAGTCTTTCAAATATCAGTCTGATCAAGGAGCTCAGAGGAGGTGTATCTTCCACAATAAGTTACCACATTTTGTTTTAAATGAACTGATAGACATACAAAAATTCACAAGAAAACAAATGGTTTACTTTACTCTGATTGTTGCATGTAAATTTTTTCTATTTAATAGTGGTAATAAAAAAGCTAAAATATAGTAAACAACATTCTCATTATTTCTACCAATTTTTTTTTTTTTCCACCATGGGAAAAGGGGTGACTTTTATTCTATTTTATTTTAAATCACAGCAGAAGTCCAAATTATGTCCTTTTTGCATACATTTTGACCCTGATGTGTATGTTTGACACTTTGAGCTGCAAGCGATACAGCATCTGCCAAACAGAAATCTGTTTCTAACCATTTTTTTTACTACTCCACAATGCAAAAAGCAATAATCACACTGTAGTTTAATTATATATTAGCACCACTGTGTATGCGTAGAAATAAAGTGATAAAGATACAACTGATTTTATGTTTTAGCAAATTTACCACCAATTAAAAAAAACATACTGAATGTTTATTTGTCCATTCTGTTATTTCCCGTACAAGGCTTACGCTTTAATGCTTTAACAACATGTAAAGAAAACAACTTAGCTTTTTAAAGTTTTTTTTAAGTTTTTTAAGCCTTTTAAAAAAATTATTTTCTCCTTAGAAACATATCTAACAACTTTCTCTAAAAGCAGTTGAGGTTCAAAATCTCTCATGCTTATTCTTAAAGCCCAAACCTAAAAGGCAGTGTATGTGCCCTGTTTTTATGCCTAGTATCTGCCAACATTTAAATACCCCTCTTGACTGTGCCTTGTGTTTCCTACACAGATGCTTCTCCTGTTCTCCTTGGTGACCTTCGATAAAACTTAATTGTCTTTTTTGACAAGAGTTTAACTGTGAAGTTCCCTAACTGGGTAAACCCCCAGGGAGAATGCAAGCATGCGCTGGAATTTTTTTCACTTACCGCATGTGTGCTGTCTGAGGTCACACGTACAATGGACTGGAAATGGCTATGACACATTGGACTCTCTTCATGGGTCTTTCACACCCAGCCTGCATGTATATAGTGGCCATTCACCAGAGGTTTCAAGATCTTACTGCTGAGCTGGGTTACCACACATCCAGAAGTCTGTCAACCAATTAAATACAACTTTTCTGGACATATTAAGAGGAGGTAGCTGGGAAAAATCAGGTAGCCCTAGAGTTTCTCCCCTCCCCCTCCTCAGATGACGGTGACCTTCACCAAAATACTCTTATATGTATACACTTCGAAGAGAAGATAAAAGAATAAAAGAATTCTTCTTTGCACCCCCACAAGCAAAGTGGAAAAGAGAACAAAAGCATGTTTTGTGTCTAGAAGTAGCTAAGCCATTGCACAGAAACACCTGTCCAGGCAGCCTAGGAGGATCCCCAAGAGACCAGTTTTCAAGGCACCATCTCCTAAATGCAGAAGGGAAAGGAAAGAAAAAATAATAAAAAGGAAGAGGCAAATATACCACATGCACTTGAACGTCATCCTACAAAGTGCTAAGAAAGGAATTCAAAGAAGGTGCTTTGACAAGCAACAAGGGTAAGAGTAAGGTTTAGCTAATAAGAATCAGAGGCCTCACATGACCCAAAGGCTGTAGGAGCCTTATTGGGCCCAGAGGGGTGTTACTTTTCTTCTGTAGCATCAGAGATGCTTTCCAACAACACTCGTGTCTGCTCTGAGCTTACGTTGTGTCAGGGCAGAACAGATTTTGCAGTGTTAAATTCTGCTGGTTTTCATATACTTTCCCTAAAACCATGGATTATGAAAAATTGGGGCTAGAAACAATCTACAGAAGGAGATTTGTCTATCTCTCAGTATACAGTTACAGTATATAGCACAAAAATTATTCTCTGATTAATCACATTTTTGGAAAATATAAGCTGCTTATCTGTGCAATGAGCTTGATTCCAGCCATTTTAATCATATAATTGCTTTTCCCCTTCATGAAGGAAAGCATTGTTCCAAATTCTATCATAGTTTGTTGTATTTTATATTAGTCCCACTAGGATATTTTGCAGTTCACAGAGAGCAAACACACATGCCCACACTGTGTCATACACAGCTTGATTCTGTCACTTAACCAAACTGGCTTCATTGACTTCAGTGGAGAGAACACAATCAAGCTTATTTTCTACATATATAAATACAAAAATATAAATATACATATAAATGCATATATACACTATAGATAGATAATTTTTTTAAACCCCAAATCTTTGGGGGGTTGGGGTTTTTTTGTTAGGTTTTTTAAATTATAAAGAAGAGAGAAGTCTGATATCACCTACATTTTGTATCACAGTGAAAATGTTTGCTGGAGTATAAAAGTGTGTGGTAAGGGACATTAAAACATAACAGCACAGTAGGCCAACTTATACCAATTGCTTCACAGTGGGACTATTGTCATTCAAGTACAAGTGCTAAGTTAAAGGGCAATAAATAGTATATTAGGTCTATTACTGCAAGCATTTTAGCTACAGTAATATCTACTGGAATTACTTGTGTTGATATTAAAATAGATGATATTTTGGTAACAGTGTGCAAAGCAGGAACATGAATAGTTTCTTCCTGAATGAAGCATTATTCCGCATCTTTTACTCACTAGGATTTCAGATGAGTGGGCAAATAAATAACAAGACAGAGAAAACTTTGTCTGCAGAACCTGAGGCTAGGGATCACAGAGGCTCTGCAATAATTATTACAAAATGCAAACAGGCCCCAGGACACAGCAACTGCAGCTGGAGGGCAGGTGGAAAAGAAAGAGGGGAAAAAATGCTGAGACACAGAAAGAGAAAGAAAGGTGGAAGAGTGAAACCCTAACACCTTTTGCAAAAGAAATGGTGAATCTTCAGATGTAAACACTTCCATTCAGAGTGTCTACTAGGAAATGTGAACCTTGATGATGGCATGGTAGCCACTAGTGTTTTTGATAAGTGCATCAAAGATTGTATTTAATTTTAAAATGTATGAGAGGGGACATACATAGAGGAAGAGAGGGTCAAGCCCGCCTGCAACTTCTGAGTAGAAAGAAGGGGACTCCTCATACGGCATGAAGCTGGTTGAACCCGGTGCTGCTGTTTCCATACAAACCTCTTGGGTTTTGACAGTATTTGTGAGCACAACAATATACAGATATTTTTTAGCACTCTCCTTTCAAAAGCAGTAGAGAAACAAACCCAAAGGCTAGATCTTAGCTTTTGGGTTTGCCAGCATTAGAGATGCAGGAGAGAGAAGGCTTCTATTAGTGAAGGACACCCAAAGTTTTAGTTAGCTAACTTAAATATTTTTTTTCTAGTAACCTGTGGCTATAATATTATGCATGGATCACAACTTAGATTTTCATTTGTCTATCTGCAAAAGATTGATGAGAGTTGTCATCAGTAAGGAAGAAAAATTGTTCTGATTCTGGATAAATGTACAGCAAATCTTCAGATTTCCTGAGAAATGTATCATTTTCTCACCATTAAGGTCATATATTTAATCCAAGAAATAGGCCATGGAATATGCTAGAATCTCAAGCTGCAGCATACGGAAAAGAATTGGTAATTTGCTCAATGACCCAGAACTGGTCAGGAAGCAATGAAAAAAAAATGTTTCTTTTTTTTAAAGATGGCAATACACAATAGTCAAGAAGTATTTAAAAAAATACTAAGACATACCTTGTGCTTAGAAAAGCAACTTTTAGACTGAGTCCAAGTTACAGCTAACATAAATTTTTTAACAAAATAGAAGCACAGCTACCTTATCTGTGCATAAGCCACAAAATTTACTGTCTCTCCTCACCCAGACATTTGTCATCAGAGTCTTCCCTCACTCCACGTCTCCATGTTGTCATTATCCCTGGGGATCCTATAAACCAAGAAGGCAAGGATCTGTGTATCTCTTCCTTGAAGTGGGGCATGCGCTGTCACCAGCATATGACAAGTCTGCAGATGATTATCAGGAATAGGAAGGTAAATCTGGAGAATAAAAACCTCAGCAAACAAGAAGAGACTGGTGCCCTAAGCTGGAGGGCAAGTAGCACTCAGCACAGCTGTGCAAGGATGAAGGGGTTTCAGCGACACTGCTGAGGCCAACAGCCAGTACTTCAAAACAACACGTGAAGCTGGCTGATGCTCTCGGTCTGCAAGAGATGCGGGCATCTCAAAACTGCCTTTCATCCATCCTCAGCATAAACACTCACCTCTGAATTTGCAGTCAAGTAGAAATTCTGGAGGGAGGAAGCAATAGAAAACAACAACAAGCACTTTCAACTGTAAAATTACTTCATTGAAGTGTTTTGTATTTGTGAGTACAGACTATTTTTAAGGGGTGTTTACAACTCATCCTATGATATAAAAAGCAAAAGGAGCATCCCGTTCTTCTTCACTTGAACAATATTTCAGTTCTATGTTTTGTTCTCACAGTAAACAGCTGCTTAATCTCATCAGCCCTGGCTGATTAAATCCACTTCTATAGGGCAAAAATTTTCACAAATCTAAAAATAACCTTCACCTGACACTTACAGGCACAGTAGTGTGTCTTAGGATATTCTGTTTTCAAGAAGTTACTCAGCTTCAGATTAATCCGTTATTAACCCATAACTGTTTGCTGTGTAGAAACATACATGCTTTAATCAGTTATGTCTCTAATATAGCTATATGGAAAGTTCCAAATTTGTGAAATTAAATTTGTAACTCTTAGTAGTAGGCTAAAATTAGTATGACCTTACTCTTTTCACAAGCTAAAATATGTGACCTGGCCCCCTTAGAAAGTGACTATGAAAAGATGAGGGAAAAACTCAAAAATAAAGAAGCAGTAAGAGCAAAATTCCCAATACCTGAAGATATTCAGTCTTTATGTATGATGTCAGGGACATGAGGCATCTGTTTTCTTTTAAGCATTGGGAAATAGCATTTCTCAGCCACTTGTGTGCATTGCTTGCTGTTATGAAGTGGCTTTTAGTGGTCCAAGTATTAGAAACTGTAACCAATACAGCTATGACAGAGTCTGCAATCTTGCTTTATCTGCTGTCTTGCTGTCTTCAAACTGAGATCCTAAAAAGCCACTGACCTTCCCAGGCCATGGGCAGAAAGCTCAGATGCTCAACTCACATGCCACAGAGCAAGCAGCACAGGGAAACAAGCTCTCAAGATGTCCTACAAAAGAGAGAACAAACTTCAAGGGTGGATTTTTAGTGCTCTGAAGTCAGGTCACTGAAGGTTTCTTGACCAGAGCGTAAGGGTACAACAAAACAACAAAAGGTAGCTGAGGAAATACTGCAAAATACTTTTAACAGTGGCTTTTCAGATTAGGCTTTTAATGAGACGTGTAGATGGCAACTTATTCATCTCTTGTCAGAATGAAGCTACTTCTCTGGCTGTTGCTAATTGCTTCCAGCAGTAATGCCTAGCACAGTATTGCAAAAGCACAGAAAATCTGGGATTTTAAAGAAAAGGAATTATTTCCCTGCTTAAAATGAAAGGATGTATAAGGTTATATATAAACTTTTTTATATTTAAAAACCCAACCAAACAACAGATAGTAGTCAGCAGGAGAAAAAATTATCTACTTGAGATTTTTGTTATTACTGCTTATAATAAAAGACCAAGTCCTGAAACATTTGTTCACTCTTTTTTCCATACTCACCAAGACAAAGCTGCAATTTAACACTAATGATCTGCAAGGTCCTGTTGCCTTCACAGTGAATGTTTCCCTTTCATAGCTCCTTGCTTGCCCCTGTAATAAATCACAAAGCGAGCATTTTTGCCTATCTACATTAATAGCTATAGATATTAAAAAGTGAGAGTGGAGCTGGACCACTCACTTGTGTAGAGCAATCACAAAGACCACCATTTGTTGCTAATGGGAATGGGTAAATAGTTACTTGATATCATTGGCAATTATCCACAATTCAAAGGGACCAGACTGAAATCAAGTGGAAGGGAAATGTCTCTATGGGAGTGTCTGCAACTAAATGGATTGTTTATAGGAGACTTTAAATTATCATAGTGTCACAACATATTTTTTTAAAACTGGAAAATACAGTTGCTTGGAGATCATTATCATTGTATGAGAATGGATCGTTTTGCGGCAAAACTATGTTTTAGAAAAATGACATTTTGATTGATCTGAGCCATTCAGTCTCAGATATCTGATTGTTCAAAATACCTTTTCAACAAATACAGCATTTCGTAAGAGAACAAAACTTTTTTGATTCATTGAAATGCAACACTAGTTAAATTGGTATGAAGTGCCTTTTTTTGTTCAAAATACCTGAACTTCCAAACAAATATTCCAATTTTCAGCCAGTACTCATTGTGACAGAACAGCAACCACGTGCATCACCTGACTGATGTCAACAGAAGACATTAGCACCTTCTAAAGTCAGGCTGGTTACTGTTATTCAGACTCTACCATGCTTACTGGTTAAGGAGAAACTAGAGTAATTTTCTTCCTGCAAGTACACGAACGTGATTTTGCTTGACAAAATGCAAGTCAACTTGCTGCAATACTAAAGAGTTTGCATTTAACTATTTTCCTTGTAAAATTCTTCATTATGATGTATAATTTGTTAAACATGTGAAGGATACAAGACAAATGTGACAGTACTTTTAGGCAACTTTAAACCACATTAGTTCAAAGCCCTGTGAATAAATATTTCATATGCTAGTTTAAAAATTGCCCTTTTTATTATACATGAACAGCATTCTTCTCCCTATTTACAGTTTCTTTAGAACAGGAAACCAAATCTCAAGAGGGGCTCTAGACAATTTTTCTCTTTTTTTTGTTAATTTGTTTGTTTTAAAGAAATACTATATTGTTGAGAACTATTAAATAGCTAACTGGAGACAGGTTAGTTTTTACAGCCATGTGAATGTAGAGCACTGATTTACAGGTGTCATCTACTGTACTCTATCTTTCAAATCAAGTTTGTCACTTCCTTTAAATTTGCACTACAAATTCATACTATTACCCACTTTGCTGAAGCAGTTAGCCAATACAGCGTGGCAAAGTTGTTCCTGTTAAGATGAAAAATAGATTATAGAAGTCAGGTATATCATTTGGTGTAATCTTGTTTATTTACAGAAAATAAGCAGAAAGTGCAGGTTCCTTGAGCAGTGTAGGAAAAAGAAACAGCAGGTAGGTCAGTGTCTTAGATAAACCTACATCTCCTGCTCAGGCAAGCTCCACAGTTCAAGGAGTCTTTTTATCTGTTTCCCCTCAAGATGATTCTCCTGTTTCCTTTCTTGATGCCCCCTGCCTCCAGCATCTCCATCATTCAAAATATCCTAGGTCTGCAAAGCCCTTGACTCATTGCAGTTCATCTTTGAGAGAGGCAGCTGCTACTCAGAATTCCTCAATTTATTATTCACTTATTTATTTTTAGGAAGTCTTCAAAATCAAGAATGCGTTGTCTTCCTTTTTGCTGACTTGTTGGGCAAGGGGGATGCCACTTTAAACCTCTGCCAATATTCATGTAGCAGTGTTCCTGCTATGGTGGGGTCTGGTTCTGCTCTGCAGTTCCCTTCACAGCCTTTTCTCCTGTTTTATTTGCAGTTCCTAGTTTGGAAATGACTTGAAATTAAGGGCTGTGATAGACATCTGCTCTACTTGGTCTTTATTCTAACCGATTAGCATTACTTCATAGGAAATGTTAACTACAGCAGCCTACCTATAAAAATATTTCCTTACAGGAGAAGCAGAAAACAAAACTTGAAAGGCTGATAAAAACTAAACAAACAAAGAAAACAAAACCCGCCCCCCAAAAAACAACCACTTCCCTCAGAAACAGAAACCACCAAACCAAAAAAACCCTAACCCCAAGCCCCTACACAACTTCTATTAATTCAAAGTGTTAATTTGATGCACCAAAGGCAGAAAATATGGTTAAAAGAAACTTGGAGAAGAAGGTTCAGTAAAAGGCAGATAAAGTGGGAAGACAAGATGAAGTAAGCAGACAGGAGATGTGGAATTTAACCAAATCAGAAGCAGAAAACAGAGCTTTGGTGCAAAGATAGGCAGAAAGCCAGAGTACATGGACAAGGATCTGGAACAAGTAGTAAGAAAATTAAACAAAACAAACAAACAAACAAAAGAATTCTAGTGATGGAGTGAGGAAAGAAGAAATAGGGTAGAAGTAGAAGTTGATAAAGGAATGAAAACTTTAGAAAGCAATGGAAGAGGTGTGCATGAACTGCAAGACTAAATAAGAAATGAACTTGTAAGAACAGCAAAAGAATAAAAACTCTGGGTAGCAAAAGCACAAAACTTGTTGCTGAAGTGGGAGAGGTGAGTATTGGTGACTATTGATGTAAGTGAGCTCATGAAACCAGGTAAGGACAAAGCACCGAAAGGTAGTTGAGAAAGCAAAAACAACATAGACAAGAGTAAACAAAATTATAAAAGAAATTAATGGATTTGATGTGTTGTGGGATATGAGACATCCCTCAGCTTATCTCTAGACTGAAAGGCAATACACTTGTCTACTGTGAGGAGCAAGGGCACAGCATGGTTTCTAGTGTAGGTTTTTTACGAGAAAAAAAAATTGAGAGACCCTATATGACTTTCTGTAAATGGTACTTGCACGCCTGATGTCTGCAGCAGTCCTCTAAGACTTATAGTAAATACATAAAAAAGTTATCAAAAGAAAAGGAAAATTTAAATGATCAATACTGTTTAGAATAACTTTCCTTTCCAGACTGGACAGATTGTCTCAGCCTTTCTTGTTATTTTATTATTTGACATAGTCTACTGCAGTGTTAATACTGCTTTCCATAATCAAGGATTTAAATAATCAGGCAAAAGCATACAGTTATAACTCAAAGAAGCATTTACACAACTGAAAGCCTGAAACCTTCTGCAAGTTGTTCACAGTCAGTTTAGATATCCTTTTGAATACGTAAACATCAATTTGCAGAGGAAACATACCCTTTATAGATACTAAGGCTCTCACACAATGGCCAGTCTGTAAAACCTGGGACTTGAATTTGGTTTTCTAGAAACATATTTTGCATCTCAAAGAGAAAGAAACATTCATGTAGTAAGAATTAAATGATTTCCCTTTTTAAATAATGCTCTTTATATAAAAGACACTTTTGTCTTTTAATACAAGAGATGAAGATGTCCAGT
This sequence comes from Haliaeetus albicilla, assembly GCF_947461875.1. NCBI lineage: Eukaryota > Metazoa > Chordata > Aves > Accipitriformes > Accipitridae > Haliaeetus > Haliaeetus albicilla. The sequence continues at coordinate 28,729,683 of NC_091484.1, read as the reverse complement.
TGCTGGCCAAATTACATCCTCTGACTCTTCACAGATTACAGAAAGCACTTTTTAGTGACTGCTCACAAGTCTGACAGGACCAAGATGAAACAAAAATAAACCAAAAAAGAAACTCCATCCTTACCAGAACCAATTCCAGTTCCTGAATGACTAAACAAACATGAGGAGCAGTCTCAGCTGGAGAGAGCAAGTCAAATTAAGGAAGGGAAGCACAGGTGCTTTTTAGTAGGAGAGGAAAATTCTTCAGGTATGTAGCCCAAGGATGGTGTTAAATTTTGTTTCCAAAAAAAGAACATTCCCAGACTGTGAATGGCTCTGAGGTGTAGTGAGACGCCTGGAGGAAATAAAAATGTTTTGGTTTAAAGTCCTTTCCTGAAGAGAAGCATTTACCCTTAGCAATTAAAAATCAGCAGTAGACAACTATTCCTGTAATATCTTTGGGTGGTTTTATAACACACCCTGGAGAAAGGACTTGATATATTAAAATATAGAGGTGTGCAGTAATAGCAGTATGGCACCCCTATTTTTGCAGTATAGAATAAAAGCTATAAGAGTTTTTCTCTTCCAATTTTTAGTTCATATAGCTAGATATATTGTTTTGCAATTATTTGTGCTGGCAAACTAAAGGGAAGCTTTTTTCCTGAGAAAGCTGTGGGACACAGTGGGCTGAGCTTTAGGTGAGACTGGATGAGACCTCACCTGAAGTCTGAGTCAGAGGAACATGGACCAGGCTCTGCAGACTTCTACTATTAAAACAGTATGCTAAAGAAGAAAAATGGACATAACATAATGTAAGAGGAGTAAAAATTTTCTTACATGACTTGACTCTGAAAGCACGCAAGGGAGAAGAAAGCAGATGAATGACGTGAGTGAGATGTGCCATACACTTCTGCCCTGTTTTTCCTGCTTTGTACCAGCAAATGCAAAAAGTGACAGCACTCTGCTGGAAACCAGTTCCAGTATTCCCATTATTAGATTTTAATGGACTTAGATCTTAATTTGCATAGAAAAATTATGCTGGTTTTTTTCAACTGAAAGAAGAGAATCGCTATGGACTCTTAACTTGCACTCACTGAGCCAATGCTTGGTGTGGTTTAAGAAGTTACTTCCCCCTGCTGCGAGGAATCACCCCGCAGTGAGGGCCTGCAGGCAGAACGTGTGCCCACCTCGTCACTCTGCATTTTCCTGCAAAATCACACAAATTGGCAGTTTAAGCTGCACTGTGATTTGCAGGGTCTGAATCACAAGCACACATTCCCTCCTGCTTTCTCTACTGTTGAGACAGTCATGGCTGGAATAGAGAAAGACAGGCATTGGGGATGGGGAAAGATCCTCATCCTCAGCAAGATAAGTAACCAATGGGAAGTCAGATCCCACTAACCTGTGGGCTTTTCTTCTACAAAATCAAGGCAAAAGAAAAAAAACCATCCAACAATCCTATGCTTAGTTGGTTATGGGTAGCTTCAGTTTTAGTTTCGTAGATGAGAAAACATCAGAGGCTTTGCTTTGCTTGCAAAAAGCTATTAGCCTTTTCCTGGCAGCTGCCACCTCTGAGGTGGAGGAAAGCTCATGCCTTTTATACGCAGCAGGCTCCAGCTCCATAGTCTTTAAAGATTTCAAAGTCCCTGAAACCGAAGTGCAACAATGCTATGACACAAGCAGCAGAAAAACGAGGTGGCAAATTTTTAGATCTACTTTCTTTGGATTGTGCAATGCAGGAAAACCAAAAAACCTTCAGAAACCTAAAACCTACTGTTCTTCAGCAAACAAGATGCATTTGCTGTTCTCATACAGCAGTCAAAATGTTATCTGAAGTACACGAAGCAAATCTGTTCCAAAGAGCTCCAACCTCCTAGTAAAAAACCCCTGGCATTACATAAAATGTCAGTTGTTTCTTTTTTTTTTTTTTTGCACAAATCTCAGAAAACATTTGATCTTTCTGATAAGCTGGATATGCTGGCTCTCTATGAATGTTGGAAAGTGTGTTTATACCCAAATTGCTTATGTTCCTCAGCATGCTTTCCTGTGCCATGTGTTTTATGCTGACTTGTCTCCAAGTCTTTCTTCACTATTTGGATTCAGAGTGGTTACTTTGAGTTAAAGCTTAGCAGCGTAGCTTTGCATGGTTTATATTTCTACATCACCCAAGTCCGTGTATAACACATTTATTTGAAAAAAGCAAGGCAATAATTATTTAGCAAATTAATCTGTGTAGCCCTGGCATCAGCAGTTATGGTGAAACTGCAAGACACTAACAAAATAGTAAAAGAGGACATTTCCCTTCTAAAATTCCAAACCAAATAATGGTGTGCAGCAAGTGATCAAACTCCAGTTTATCTTATTACAAAGCTTACTGTGGCTTGGATGTAAAATTAAATTATCATTTGCCTTTCTGGCAAGAAAGAACTGTCTTTGAACTATTTGACTACAGATTGTGTTCTGCAACCTGTACATTCTCTTTCTTCCTCTCTCTTTCCCCCTGAATGAAATCAAGTGACGTCTTACATCAGGGGCAGCAGTGGCTTTGTCTGTTTCTAAATTTGCAAGTTTCTAAATTTAACAATGTATTCTGAATAGAATGGGCTATTACACTTCTGCATGTCTTACTGATAAAGATGACTATTTTCTGAACAATCTGCTTTATCTATAAAGGATAAAGCTAATGTTTCTTGTACTCAGTCTCCATGGACAACTGATCAGCAGATAAATAGATTGATATTTAAGGAAGGTTATTCTCAAGAAGCCAGCATCCTCAGTTTCACCCCAATTTATGTGGGTCCCCTGATGACCTCTCCGTTTTGCTGGCACAGCTGTACAGATCTGCCCAGTTTATTTGCCTCCCCTGGGTAATAAAGTTTTCCCCACAATATTTCACATTGGGATTGGTGGTTTAGTCCTTTGCATAAATAAGCTCCTCACCTAACACTTTTGTCCTGAAGAGATCCGGGTAAGTCAGACTGCTACACTCTGCAAGCTATTCAGCAACACCTTCAGCAAATGCTTCCTGTCAGATGGCCTCAAACATGTCTCTTCCCCCCTGCCCTAGTTTTCTTACCTGAAAAACTGGTGAAATAAGACCACTGATCTTTGGAGACTTGGAAAACAAAGGGATTTTTCTGGCTAGCTGGATTTTCTCCATGCTGGCCTGGCCATCTAGAATTGGGATGGCCAAGAAGGATGTCGGTGCTGTGCCGTGATGGGAATGCTCTGACCACCCTCCCAGAAATGGCTTCGAGTCCATACTTCTGAGCAAGGTTTGCTGACAGGTATAAAATACTCTGGCTTTCTGTTCTGAGTCTAGATGGGTTATTGGTGAAAACAGGTGGCTGTTCAGGGAGGGGGTGAAAGAATCAGAAAGTAGGTTTATAATTGGCAGCTGGAGTTGTATCTGCCAGGGCAAAGGCACAACCTTAGTCTAGTGCGTACTGAACTTCCAGATCTGAAGCAGATTTCTGAGTTCTGCCTTCCTCATTACAGACTTAACAAATTATTTGATCCTTTGGCTACTGTACAGCAAGAAGACAGTCACAGGATCTTAAACAGGTAAAAGGTCTGAGACAATAGTTTTCTTCAGATTTTCAGATCAGCTTTCTTGGTTTCTCCCAACCACTGCTGTGTTGTCTGCAGTTTTTGAATGTTTCTTCTCAGAAATGCCCCCAGGAAACGTATCCGATAAATGCATGTGTGCTGGTTTTAGCTGGGATAGAGTTAATTTTCTTCATAGTAGCTAGTATGGGGCTATGGTTTGGATTTGTGCTGAAAAGAGTGTTAATACAGAGGTGTTTTAGTTATTGCCGAGCAGTGCTTACGCAGAGTCAAGGCCTTTTCTGCTTCTCACCCCACCCCACCGGCAACCAGGCTGGGGGGGCACAAGGAGTTGGAAGGGGACACAGCCGGGACAGCTGACCTCAACTGACCCAAGGGATATCCCAGACCATATGATGTCACGCTCAGCATATAGAGCTGGGGGAAGAAGAAGGAAGTGGAGAATGTTTGGAGTGATGGCGTTTGTTCTCCCAAGTAATTATTACACATGATGGAGCCCTGCTTTCCTGGAGATAGCTGAACACCTGCCTGCCGATGGGAAGTGGTGAATGAATTCCTTGTTTTGCTTTGCTTGCATGAGCGGCTTTTGCTTTCCCTATCAAACTGTCTTTATCTCAGCCCACAGGTTTTCTCACTTTTACTCCTCTGATTCTCTCTCCCATCCCACCAGGGGGGAGTGAGCAAGTGGCTGCTCGGTGCTTAGTTGCCAGCTGGGGTTAAACCATGACAGCATGTTACTTTTATGTTGATTTATTGTGATTTTTTCCCCCCAAAGAAATATCACTTTGCTGCGTGGCATTCAGTCCTGTGCTTTTGAACATCAAAAGTTGTACTTCAGCGTCCCAGCTTCAGCAGCTGAAAATAAAAACAGATAGGAAGGTGACTGAGCAGGCAGGTGCAGTAACAAAAATGTAGCTCCATTTTCTCCTCTGGCTATGTTTTATTTCTCTGTGATTTTTGTATTCCTTCTAATTTCTCTGTGCATTATTCTTCACACATCTGAAAAATTAGGGGGAAAATTGTGATTGCTTACTGTCATCCTCAGGTTCTTAGTGATAACTGTCAAATGTGGAATCCAGCAGTGCCAGCTCTGCTAGAGTTGTGTGAGCAAGCCCCTCTTTGCTAAACCCATTACTTTCAGGTGACTTTCACCCTCAGTTTTCTCTTTGCTTCTGGCCAGATCCAGTGAGAGGCACACATGGAGCCAGACTAGCCATTCTGTCTTTTTCCAGCTGTGATGCAGAAAGACATCTCCTCAGTAAGAAACCTTTAGATTGTCTCTACTTAATTTGGAATAACAGAAAAAAAAATTCAATCAAATGCTGAGGAGGGTGAGGACTTCTTATGTAAAGCAACCCTGACCCCCAAAGACTTTCTACAAAAGCTGCTGCTGTGAAGTCTGCCTGACATGATGGTGGTGAAGACTGCAAATTTCCCTGTTTGAGAAACTTCCACATCATCCAAGAAAGAGAACAGGTCAAAATCAAGTCATCCTCTTCACTTTAGGCTATCAGTTGCCACTCTTGAAGCTGTAACACAGTGTTGAATAGATATTTTTCTGGAAAGTTTTCAGTGCTCCTGAAAGTACTGTAGGATTTCTGCCACAGGGTACTTTTGTGTTTAGCTCACTGTCAGAAATTCCTGGTCACCAGCCCTCTGAAAATTGCAGCTTCCGTATGAACCTGTCAGGCAAAGGAAGGCTGATGGCTACCAGCAGGAATAGCCGCTGGTAGGCAAAGACAGACCTTGAATGTTTGAGAGGTTAATGGGTGTGCTAACCACCATAAAAAGCATTTTAGCCTCGTACAGAGTAGGATAGGTGAAACAGCCGGAACATTATCTGGAGCTTTAGAGCAGGATGAACAGAAGCTGAGCCACAGGATCCGTGGGTTTCTGGGGCTGGGGCTGCAATGCAGCAGCTTCGCTTTTGAGTTTTGTCTGTTGGGAAGAAACAAACAAGCAAGAAACCGCTAGCAGGAAAAGCCAGGAAAACAAGGAGAAAATTTGAGATGCACTGGTATGATGGTGCTGAGAGGGAGCCAGAAAACTGAGCCAGCTTGGAGTGCTGGAAAAAGAAATTGCCTCTTACTTATTTTTACTGCATTGAGGGAAACAAAAATTTGTATACGTTCCCTAAAAAGAAGGATTGCATGCAAGCAATACTTGACTACATCATGAGTTTCTCTTTCTAACAGAAACAAGTCAGCAAGACCCTGAATATTGGCTAATCATTCATGCTACCGTGTTTGGGGTGGATTAATGAAGAACGCGCTCTGTGAAATCTCATTGTTATATTGTGTTACATTGTGTTTTCCACCTTTTTTGATTTCTAAAAGTTTCCAGTGAAGGCATTGACCTTAGTATAATGAATTAAGACTACCAATAATATGTTTGCTTTGCTTAGTGTTTGCAGACCCATGGAGCAATTCATAGACTTTCTAAACATCTGTGATTGGGAGATAAAAATAAACAAGGTATGCTTGTGAACAGCTGCTATCAAATATCTTTCCACGTGTATTTCAGTAATACTGAAAACTTCTTAACTTGTATGCAGAGTGACAAAGGTAGCTTTACCTGATATTTCCATTTTTTAATATATATGTTTGTGTTTTAGCACAGCACTTTTTTTTATACCATTACAGAAATTTCTTAGGCAACTCTTGCCCTACACATTGGAAACAATGCATCGGAACATGTGTGACGATGACTTCACATGGCTCAGAGAAGTTGACATCACAACATCCTCCTGAAAGCAAAGGCAACAAAAGTTAATTATATTTATCTCCTGCTTTCACACAGAAATATCCCAGAAGACTGCAGAGATTACATATAGAGGGACCATTTCACCCATCACTGAAATTCATTCACCTCTGTATCATCTCTGTGCTTTGCAATGCTCCCATTATGTGCACTAATGGACCAATAAAACATTCCTTGGTATGCTTTAATACTACAGAATATTTCTTCCTATGGTAGGTCCCAACTGAGTGAAATGATTCATCTTGCTATTTCTTTTGGATGTTTCAAGATGTTTATTTTTATTTTTGACACATTTCAGTGTAAGCTGCTCAGGCAGATATCTTAGCTTGTGAGCATCTTGAAGATAACAGCTTGGTTCTTTCATTCTATAAAATAGTTAGGTCACTAACAGCTGTGCATCCCGATCATCACAAAGAAAATGCTTTCTTACAAGGTATCTCTCACAATACTTTAAAAATAACACTGAGATTACTCCATAACCCAGATATATTTGAACTTGATTCACTATACTGTCTCTTTAATCATCCCCTTGACAGAGAAGGATTTAAACATTTAGTTGTATCAATGGTCTCTAGAGAAAAGTGGGAAATCATATTGACCTCATCCAGTTCCTATGATGTATATGTTCTTAACTTCAAGAAGATGAACAATTCTGCTTAAGTCAAAGAACCCACTCATGCTTTGTTTTCAACATGTGTTCTAAAAGCTTTGAGTGGGACTATAACCTTCAGACATTTCTTTCACTGTCAGCTTTTCCCGTCTGGTGTTGGATTATAAAAAACCTAGAGATTAGCCCTTTGTGCTGAGGTTGGATTCTGCTGCCCTTATAGACTCTGCACAACATTTTCTCTGGTGAGGAATTCATAGAAATGAGTGAGGTCAAGTGGTAGTCAACCTTGAAACTCTTTAATTATCATTTTCCAAGCTTTCCAGGCTAGTAAACAGGCTGCTGAGAAAACACTAACCCTTGCAGACTTTCAAGCGTACAAGAATAAATTTTCTTGAGACAGAGTTTTTGTATGACACAGGCTGGAAATATGAACATAACCTCCTTCATAATTTTTTATGTCTCTTAAAAATATGTACTGAACCTACTGAGAAAATCTAGGAGGAATCCTTTCACTTCCAGTTTACATCTTCCCAGCACTTAATATAGCGATTACTGAGCTATGATCATGGACAAGTTCTCAGTATCCTGAAGATTTCAGGACACTTAGCAGGACCTGGTTGCTGCTGGACTGTGAATTAAGGCAGAGGTTGGCAGCTGTTACTTGCTTCTTCTCGGTTCTGACTTGGTCCTCTGCTTGCCTGCCTTCTCTGAGGTTGCTGCCTGAGAGGTACACGGTGACTCTTGCTCTTCCCGTGTTCAGCCACTTTGCTTTGTCAGTCATGGATCTACTTTGCATTCCTGAAACATTACAGCTCCTCTGTCCCGTTAAAGGCCCATTATTAACTGAATCACAGATTTCCATGTTCCTTTTGCTTTGGTTTCCTCTCTTTGACACGTCCTGGATCTCCTTTACTTGCCCTAGTAGTTTTAATTTACTCTTTTAATTACTGAATTTGCTCTGCTGTCCCTTACTTCCCTTCACTAGTCCCTTCACAGCACATCAGCTAATCTAAATCAGCATAGCTCTCTTGATCCCAGAATGTTTTTTCTGGAATACTTTCACCTGGTAGGAGGCTGTGGACCGTATACACTGGTGTGTGTTGCTCTGGGAAAACAGTGCAGCATCCAGTTTGTTCAAGGCAGTTTGGCTTCCAGAAGGTGCTGTAACCAGTGTGACCTGAACTGGGTAGCACATAGCAGCCCTGATGCTTGCTTTCAACTCCCTTCAGCCTCACCCCACCTTCTCTCAGTTCTCTAACTTTTGCCTTTGTTGTAATTTCTATGTTGTGAGCACAGAACTGTAGAGCATGGGATGGTTCAGGTTTGAAGGGGCCTCCTGCCCAAAACAGGGAGAGCACTGAGATCAGTCCAGGTTGCCCAGGGCTCTTTCCAGTTGAGTCTTAAAAACCTCCAAGGATGGAGACTGTGCAATGCCTCTTGGGATCACCTTCCAATGCTTAACTGGCTTAATAGCATCTTTCTATATTGTCTTTCTGGCGTGTTGTCAGGACCTTGGTGTGCTTTCCTACCATTTATTCCCTTGCTTGCATTTACGTGCCAACCATAGTGTATCAACTGAGGGATATATTCTAAGCAGTACCTGACCTTGGCTAGTATTGAAATCAAAGGCAAAATCAAAGGGATTAAGGCTGTATCCGTTGTAAAGAAAGGAAATGCTGTCTGGACCTGAATCAGCTTCTGATATTACCCAGATAGGTACCCAAAATATGTTTCGATTTGCTCCACATAATTTGTTAGCCTGCTGTAGAATTGCTGCTGTTCCCTTTTCATTTAAAAACAACAAACCCCAAAATTTTCAAGCTGCACAAATGCAGTTTTAAAAAGAGACATTAATATGCATTTTTCTACATCTAGTAATAATAAAAATATTTCTAAGCTTGGACCAGCATTTATTTAATTAAATATTAATTATCTTGTCCTATTTCTAGTCAAATTATCAGCTATAGCAGAGAAGTGGAAAAAAGAGAGAGCATCTTAGAGTCATGCGACACATCAAAATTTCTTGAGGAACATTTTGATAAAAATAGAAAAAGAAAACATCATGTTAAGAGTGGCAAGGGTGGCCTTAATATTTTGGATGCTGAGACTGTCTTAGTCTTTACTTCCTTCTGTGGGGTAATATTTATTTTAGTGTTCATTTGAATTTGCAAAGAGAAATAAAATAGTAGGGCAATGCAAGCTGGATTGAGGACAGGGTTTTTTTTGTAAGAGATTATGTTTTAACACTTTCAGCTGTGTTCAACAGCTGACTACTTCTGGAGTTATCTCACTGGATCTTAACTAGTAGTAGTGTAATGTACTATTGTATCAAAGTGATGAAGCGTATTCAGTTAGTCTCACACTGGAAGTGTGTAGCTTCACAGTACTCAAATTTATTTCAGTCTGACTGCAGGAAAGGAAATGCATTAGAACATGGCTTCAGAAGTATTTTCTAAAATACAGGGAGACAGATTTTGCCACTTTTACTTACTTTAAGTAGTATCTTGAATGAAGGTTGCAGGAAATGGCCATGTAGTATAGCTGTATTAACTAATTGTTTATCTGATTGCTGGCATTATTCTTCACATTTTCCCTTCCTCTGTCAAGCTTTTATAGTGAATGATTTTGAGTCATTTACTAACATCCAACTTCATGACTTTCAGAGTCATTATCTCTTTGTTGTAGTTGCAGTAATGCATTGCATCTCTAAATTACAAGGCTAGATAGTAGTGTCTCAGATCCCCTTTTAATCACCAATAGTCGGTCTGGCAGAGTAGCTTCTGAAGGCGTTTTATTGACAAAAAGTGGCATTTTAACAGCTGTTCATCTTATTGCCCCATTCCCCTCTTTTTGCCTGCAGAACTAAATGGAGGATGCTTTTGGATGCTATTACAGTAAATTTTAAAATAAATAAATAAATAACCCCAATTATTACAGGAAAGTGCCTACATTTTCATGCTAATCAAAAATCCTATTGCAACTTGTTTGGACAAAGCTTTGTTTCTTATGCTGCAGCACATCTATCTCATCCGGCATGGTTTCTGATTCTGTGAGGTTGCAGGTACTCCTAAAATACCCTTGATTTTCATGCGAGTTGATTGTTTTATCAGTACTTGAGATTGTAGCCTTTTCTTTTTTCCTTCAGTGGGCTTTGTCTCAAGCCCTGGAACAAAGACCAACAATGCCTCTGCACTCAGAGACTACAATGTTAGTCTACAAGGCCAAATGCATTATTTTTAGTAAATGTACATGACAGCAAGTTATCGGATCAGAAAACAAATCCCCCTTTAAAAGACAAATGCTATGGAAAAAGATGGGCATAGGCTGTGTGAATTACCATGGCAGTTTCTCACACTCCCATTGTCGAGTCCTAGAGAGGCTCCAGCACGGGACTGCACCTCTCACCTCCCCATGCCATTGCCTTTCCAGCTGAGGACAAGCAGTAAGGAGGAGAGCGAGTTCCTGTGATGCCCGCCCATAGTACACCGACACAGAATCAAGCCCTGGGGAGCACAGCTCACCTGTGTGAGTACCTCATGGCAGGATCAGCTGTGCCTGTGCCATTCCTGTCATGTCCCTCCAGCCTCTTCCTGAAGACCACCAGTAGCAGTGACTCCAAAATTTCTCCACAGAATCTAACTCATTAGAAACTTCCTTTCTGATGTCTAACATAAATCTCCCTTGCAGCTATGTAGACATTATTTTGTCCCATTCATTAAAGGAGGTGGAGTCCACCTGCAAAGCTCAGTCCACAGAGGAAGATGAGATAATCTAATGACAGCTCCCCTGAAGGCGTATCTAAATGACTGCAAATACGCCATAACCTATGTCCATCAGCTGCCCAGAGAAAGTCTCTGATGCTTTGTGCTCAGTCCCTTCCTATTTAGTAGAGGTGAATGAGATTCATCTACTTTTTCAAGGCTTCACAACCCCTGGGTAGCAAGTCTGAAACATTAAAACTGTATTCAGGAGATGAACTCTAAGAAATACCGGATAGCACGTGGGATTAACAGTTCCTATATAGTTCTAAAGAATAAAAAAAAGACTGTCAGTGTACTAAGGTTTTTAAATAAATAATAATAATAAAAAGATTAGGTCCAAATAAAAGGAACTATATGTATACGCAATTTCTGATCTTACAGTTGGAGCTAACTATGTTTTATGTGGCCCGGAAAGCTGCTCTCTGTGTCTTTTTGTGGGATCTACCTCATAGTGATTTCCAAACTTGAAGCTGCATTCCTGCGAGCATACATAAATGCAGTTGCATATAAGAAAGCTTGGAAAACCACTGTCACAAGAAGAAAGTCTGCATTAAAAGTATTCAAAAAGTGAATCTGACAAATGCAGTATGTAAAGCTAGGAACCCTTTTACTCACACCCTATTTCTCCCTTAAAGAATGAGGCATCACAGTAGAGAAGCTTTATGGGAAGCAGTTTTAAGCTGGCATTGATGTTTTACTATCTGGAAATCCATTTCAACCTCAGACAGTGGAGCTTCCAATTTTAGTGTCTGCTGCTGATAAAGATGGGATCCTGACATATGAGTTGGGCCTGCAGGGACTCATGCAAGTGGTTAACTTCATATTTTGTCATGATGCCCAACAACATCAGTGAGATGGTACGTTGTGTACAAGTCCTAGAAAGACTGGCACTGTGTTGAATATCTCTTGTGAGGAGATAAGACTCTTCCAGCCCAAAATGAATGGGAACAGGTTCACTGATCTGATTTTTATATATATACATTTTTAAAGAACAAGTCTTGAAGCTTGCTGAGAATGCATGGAGTTGGACAAGTTTATTGCTGTGGATTCACAGGCACAAGCTGAGTAGTTAGAATTTCCAGATTTGCTCAACAATTCTGCTGAAACTACTTTATTCCCTAAAGCACGTAGTGTTTATTCTGTTTTTTTCCAGCAAAGTGCAACTATTGATTATAAGATAGTGTGTACACAAAAATCCTACAACAAAACAAAAAAACCTACAATAAAACAAAAAAGTCTGTCAGTTTAAGTTTACCAGAGGGTCAGTACAAGGAATTTTGGAGCCCTCATTAGCTAAGCTCCACAGGCAGAGGTTAATTCAACTTGACCCATTGACTGACAGAGTGATAAATGGATTTAAGATGTAGTTCCATTATGTGCTTTCTTTTGTGGTGAATCCAGCATAGGAAGTCTCTGCATTCACCTGTGTCTCCCATGGAAGTGACGTCTCCCCGTTTTTGGATTGCAATTCTCTGTTCCTTCAGCTGAATGACAGCTGCTGGAGGGACCGCTGGATGTAACCCTGCAAATCACAGGTTTTACTCTACTTGCATCATTGCACTGATGCCCCAGTGTGGAGCCTAGATCTTCAAGCACCACAAAAGCCCACCTGCAGGAAGGGTGAAATGCAGCCCTGGGATCTTCAGATCTTCTTATGGCAGCTTCATCAGGGGAAACGGGGGAAATGTACCCCTATGCCACCCCCTCAGGGTGCAGTCAGACTAGACAGCTGACCTCATCCTACAGTTTGCTCCTTTTGACTAGCATAGCTCTCCTTGGATCCACCACCATAGCTTCTTGCCTTCCCTGCCCTGTCCTCCATCCCCAGGTCCAACCTGCCAGAGCCCAACACCTCTCCTGTCTTTGCTCTGACAGTTATCCATCTGCACAGCAAACCAATGCAGCCAGCCAGCCAGCCTGGCAGGCTCACTCACTTTTCCTCTGCTGGGCTGGATTTCTGCCGCTTTAGTGATTGTGCCCTGAGGCTGTGCTTTCATGGACATTTGCCAGGGAAACACTGCTGGCTTCGGCATTTCTTTTGACAACAGTGGATTCCCTGCTCCTGTGCCATGCCTGTTGTTGTGCTGGTCCTGCTTTTTGCTAGGCATCACAAGGAACCAATAGGACAAACTATCTAAAGAAATCTCCCTTTTCTTTAGAGTTATTTTAGCCAGAGCATTTCACTGCTATTGCTTCTCACACAGTTCTGCAAAGAGCTGAACCATGGGACAGAAATTACTGAAGCCACCTAACAGCTGCCAAAGAGAAATGTTGCAGGAGCCACAACCTCAGACTGATGCTGAACAGTAGGTTGTGGATTTTTGTTTTTTTTTTTTTTTCTCTTAAGTTTTTGTTTTGGACTTTGTGTTATATCATCTCATTTTGGAAACTTTCCTTTATTTAGAACTAGCAAGGATTAGTCATCAATCTAATTGGGAAGAGCCAGGCAGTACTTTTTGATAGAGCTGTGACAATAAGCCAACAATTTCCTCCTTGAGTTTCCTAGGCCTGTTAGTGTCTATGCTGTGTTGGTTAATGAACTGTTTAAATCATACAGTGACTCTTATTCTTGCTCACTATATGCCTTACGGGTTTATCAACCTAACAGATTTTTTTTCTCCCTTCAGGCTTTGAGAGTTGAGTCCTGATCTTTGACTAGATGACTGCTACAGGATTTATTCTACAGTTCTACATTTTGTCATATAATCTGACAATTCAGCAGATAGTCCCATGTTATCACAAGTACAAATGACTTCAATGTGAGGTTCACAGAAAGGGAGTGGGGATGTGGGATTTAGGAGGAGAACTGATGTGCTTCCTCTTCTTTCTCCAGCAAACATCTTTCCTTAAACATAATGCAAACAAAACTGGCAGGATGGGAAAGATTATGTCCCTAAGAATATTCATCATGCCATAGTATACTGTCTGTCTTGAATTATCACAGAGGAATTGCAGCCAGATAATATGTAATTAGTCATTAGTATTACAGAATACGTTATCAGGGCTTCTTCATTCTTGATAGGAAACAACTGGCTGGCCATCAGAGAATGAGCAAACAGTTCCCTGACACCTTTTTCCTCATTCCACATCTCCCCTCCCACTTGCTCTCATTTCTTCTCTCTGATTGCTCTGATGTCCTTTTTGATGAGGTACTAATAATAGCAACGGTGTTAACCTATTTTTCTTCAAAATGTTGAAATCGCAGAGCATTACTATAGTGCCAGGTGGCAGCTGCTGGTCAGGCAGTGGGTTACAGCAGAATGAGAGGGAGTGCATGTGCAAATTTTCTTTGGTTTTGCTTTGCTCTTTTTGTTTGTGTTCAGGGACAAAGGAAACTAAGAGTAGGAAAGGGGAAGAGGAGAAGAGATTGTTCAGAGAAAACAGAAAAGAGCAACCAGTTGAAAACATTGGCACAAACTGTTCCAACCTGGCACAGCTTTATATTTCGTGTGAATTCTCTCAGAGTGTTTCTGAGCACCTCTGAGGTTGATGAGATGCGGTAACAGTGAAGAAAGTGGAGCCCAAACTCCACCCCCAGTGAATGAATGAAGAATGAACTCTACAGCTACAAGCTTGCGTGACTTATGCCTGATGGAGAGGGTTATTCTTTTATAGCTACAGCTGTTGTTTTCCCCATTTAGGAATGTCCTTTAGGAAGAATATAGCACTAGAGCTAGCAAGCTGCAAAGAATGTATTTTTATGTTAATGGCTAGCAATCCTTCTTATTTCTTTAAAAAAGCAGAAAATACCTGTACTCCATTTAGTGAAATTTGCTCATTTTAAATGGGAAAATAAAAGATTGTATCTCTGTTCTGCATATTGTCACAAGACAGATATGTTTAGGAATATAAAACAAAAAAGTTCAAAAGAGGTCATTTGTCAGAAATCAAATATTTCATATTGCTTTTAAACACATGGGCTAAACCAGGGAAGTTTTGGAATGAAATGTCATTACAACACAGGTCAGCATGATCGGTCACTAAAACATTGCCCTCAATCTGCATTTTTTGACAATGTAAGGTACTATTTTAGATCTGATGTACCCAGCTCTCTCTCACACATGCACACATGTGGAGGCTATTTTTTAGATAATCCTTACATTCCAGTTAGCCTGTACTGAAAAGATGTCTGAAAAAAAGACAAGTCAGCAGGTCTATTTTGTGAGTATATGTGTTTTCTTCCTATGCAGGCATGAACAACCTACATCTAAAATAGCCTCTTTGGGAAGGAAAACCCCATGCTTTCTCTTTATTTAAAGGTTTGGAAAGAATACTTATTCCTCTCTGTAAATTCAAAGAAAGGAGCAGCTCCAGCCTTGCACTTTGGGCAGACAGAGCATACACTTGCCTTACTTTTTATTTTGTATATAGCAGAAAGGCCTGATCTGTTATTAAACCCAGCTGA
Organism: Haliaeetus albicilla; assembly: GCF_947461875.1. Taxonomy (NCBI): domain Eukaryota; kingdom Metazoa; phylum Chordata; class Aves; order Accipitriformes; family Accipitridae; genus Haliaeetus; species Haliaeetus albicilla. The sequence continues at coordinate 28,714,601 of NC_091484.1, read as the reverse complement.
ATGTGTGTGCTTTACTTACATAGCCCTTTACTGTCTTTCCTCTATTGCAATTGCTGTGAGATAGGTTTTAAGACACTAGCCAAAAGCAGTGTTTTCTTAAGAAAAAGTCCAAGAACTGCCTAATCTCTCTGAGAATTGTTCTGAGAACTCATTTATTTAGCTCCAGAATCTTCTGTCAGATACCAATAACAGCCACAGACTTGAACCAGACTATGTGAAAGGACTTTCTCTCAATAAAATTAAGGTTTGAAGCCCCCACTGGTACGTTGTTCCTGCCTGCAGCTCCTTGAATTTTACATACATTTTCCTTGGTCACTTTTGGAGACGTCAATTCCCCGGCACAGCTCACAGAAGTCCTTGAGAATATGGGCTCACTACTATCTTTTTATTTAGGAAAACAGGAAAGGCACATTAAAAAAACACATGAAAATCAGGCATATCTATTTATGTACAAGTATATTAAGAACACAAGATGGGCCCCTGGAGTTTACCCACTGCACAGCCATGGCTAGGCACCATCCACTTTACAGAGGAGCAGCTTTCTAGGGCATCAGTACAGTGGAGAATGGAGCATGGTGCAGAGCTGCTAACGCTGACTTGTCCATGTTGTATAGGACGGCACCATACAGAGAAAATTGTTTGGTCCTTAACACCTCTTGAAAGGGCTTGATAACTCTGTAGCAGCTTAGGAGCAGCTGTGTCTGCTTCTGTTTCTGCAGGTAATACAGACTTTGGTACCCAAGATTCTCTGCACTGAGGCTAGAACATGCCTTTAGTCTGGATGGGAAGGCTGCCCCTCCCTCCTTATCTGATTAGCTCATTTGTGAAGAACTGGTTTGTCAGGCTCTATATTGTTTTTCAGCTAGTTGATTTTGTACAGGGATATCAGCTCTGCTTCTGCTGTCTTATAGGAACTAGAGTCACCATCTGTCACATCCCTGTACAGTGAATTCTGTGCTGCTAACAGTCAGGTTAATGCTGACTGCAAAGTTCACAGCACTGCTATTTCAACAAACAACTCCCATCGGGGACCCCTGCCTATACAGATGTAATCTGAATACTTCTTAGGACAGTGTCTGTGCTCCAAAGAGCCAATGCACAATGTTCTACCGATGTTGGAGTTGGATATCAAGTCCGAATCTGCTGCTCATAATCCTTAAGTCATTTGCTCCATGGCGTATCCTGCACACCTCAGACCCCCTTTTGAGTTCAGTACCAATGATTCTCTCTCACCTTTGGACCTCCAAAACAAGTCTCACCCCCAGTGATGAAACCTAGCTGGTAGACTTCATGATAGAAACAGTATTGTCACCTGGGTAAATGAAGCTGACCAGAGATGCTTATTTTCCATCTTCAGAGGGGACTGGAGGCAGAACATTCTCCCTCTTGGACTCCTCTGAGCTTGGGTTTATATCATGATCTTAAAGCCAATCTCATGATTTTTCGGTACCTCTACTTGCCAATCACGGAGAGGAAACCTATCCTGTTCAGAAAGGAAGACTGTTTATTAGGCTGCATCATTCAAGCAAAGGCCAAACGAGAACAGGAGAGATTGTATAGACTCATATTATATCCTTTTTCTAAAGAAAACATTTGTGTTGGCTACTATCCTAAGAACTGTCAAAGTGATTGCTGTAGAGGCGCACCATATGGGTTTATGATCTACTTCTCTTCAAGTGGAAATACTGTATGAACTCCTTTGAAAAGGATTGGGAATTGGTATTTTGACAGAACACCTCAGAAAAACACTATGTCACGAAACACAGTGCAAAATAAAAACAATATACTAGTTAATGGTTCTTTTATTTTACATTTTCTTTCTTTCTTGAGAAGCAATGTAGTTTCAAAGTAGCGTATGTATAAATCTCTCTAAAAAATCCCTGTTTGATATCACTCTATTTCCTCTCCTTTGCCTTTCTGTCTTTGCTTCCCACACTCCTTTATGGGGTTTAGCGAGTGAGATGTGAGTTACATTGACAGAACAAACATGATAAATTCCTGCTGCCCTATGAAATTTGTTCAGTAGAGTTCCTCTGCTGCTGCGAATCTTAATGCTGTTCTCAGGCAGCGTTTTCAATCCATCAGATACTGTACAGCTGCATATGTGCACCACAGCAGGAAGATTTATGGGTTCCTATTTTTAGGATTTCATGTTTTGGCACCTCCATGCTGTTCATTTGCCCAAACTGTATTCTGCTAATTATACCTTAAGACCTAAATTACAATGTATTTAGGGATGTTCAGCCAATGAAGCAATGCGATTGTCTGAACATTTCTTAATCGCATGAATTTATATATGAAATAGCTTTCTTGTGAAGTAAAGATACTATAATGCCGTATTTTTCATTTTGAAAGGAAAACATATATTGCTTTTTACTAATCTTTCAATACGCAGTTATTTTATTTTTTGTTATTTCAGTACATTTAATATATGTATACACTAGTTTTCAATGATACAATAGTTTTTAGCTTGAAAACCTCTGGATGAGGACTTTTTAAACAGACACACCAACTTGGGGAACCTCCTTTGTAGAGGTTAAACAACAGCTGAAAATACGAAAGTTAAAGGAAAGGAGCAGGATCAGTTTTATGCCCAAATGGCATTGGCAGCCACTGGAAACTGTTGTCTGTAAGCTGAGCCCCAGCTTGCTTACGTTAGTATTCATCTTGCATTTTGGCACACCGTATCTTTCATAATTGGCCTTGTTTAGCAGTCTGTCTTAAAACAACACACTCAACCTGTGACTCTTTGCCATCCCTAGCAGAGTGCCATTTACCTCAACATAATACAAGAAAATCACTTAATAATAATCTCATGCAGCGTCATTTTATGCAGAAGCTGAGTTCTCAGTTATTTAGTACACATTGATTAATAATATAACACAACATAGATTCTCATCCACACATGACCACCAATTTTCCTGACTGAATGTGTTAAGGGTGAAAACAAAATTGTTTGAAAATGTTTAAAATTTTTACATTAAGGTGCTGCTATTATAAAGTTAGGATTTTTTTTTTTTAAATGGAGGATAACTTTATGGCTCATGAAAAATGAAAATGAGAAACAGAGGAGAAATCCTTGATGCAGAAGATGGAAAAAAACAATGTTTGAGCCTTCAGTAAAGCAGAGAGAAATGAAGCCATCTGAACTCAAGAAACTTGTGATGCATTGAGTTTAGGACTAATGGAGGACTAAGTTAGATTTCTCATCTGATTAGGATTATGCAGATTGAATGAAGAAATAGAATATAACAGAAAAACTTTTTCAAAAGCAAGTCTTACTAACAGCCTGGAATTTCCAGGCATTGAAATGAGGTGAGTGTATGAGAAAGGCTGAACTGGAGAAGGCTAAAAAGATACATTTGGGGCACATTAATACAGAAAGTACTGCAGCCTGAATCTGCCCTCTCCGGTTAACACACCAGGAAACCTGGACATGAATCTTTGTCTTTCTCCATTTAATGGGAAAATAATTAGTTCTGTAGCCCTATCTCCTTTCCTTATGGGACAATGTATAAGGTACTTGTTAATTCCTTACTTTGAGAGAAAAGTAGACATCAGAGACTAGAAAAACTCAATGGTGTGAGAAGGGAAGTAGTTGTAAAGGATCATGGAAACATTGTCTGGCTAAGTGAACCAGAATTATCACCAAAACTGCTGTCTTTATTTCTGCTTCCCTGCCAAGCCCTGCAACTAGATCCCTTATCATTCTCCCTTCTGGCGTCCCACATAAAAAAAAAAAAAAAAAAAAGAAAAAGAAAATTTATTGCAGAAGATGTGGTCTTCCTTTCAGTCCTGAGAAGTTTAGGCAAAAATTATACACTGCATCTTTGGGCTTTACTACCTTTTCTAGAAATCCCAGGGCTGCCACAGCCCAAGGGTAGTGATACCAGTGTGAATTCAGAGAGCTGTTTAACTAACAAGGTAAAAGTGTCATGAAAGTCTTCTCTGAATCCCAGTTATTCTGCCTGGTTTTGGAACAGGTCTTTCTGAAGAGAAGGAAGGAAATGTAGCCCTCAGCAAAGAGTCACTCTTTTCCTCCCCCTGACTGCCCACTGTTGTTTCCAAGGTGCTGCCATTTGGACAATTGTATTGTGCATTTCTTACTGTAAGGTACTGCTGGGTTGCTTTCTACTTTCAGAAGCAGTGATAATACCACCATTTTTAAGTGGTAAGAACTATTTTTCTGATCCTATTCTTCTGATTGGTAGGAAGTGGTGGCTTTTCCCTTCTGGAGGTACAAAATTTCCATGCACTGGGAACTTGGACCTGGAGCTGCTCTAAGACTAGGTTATGCAATGGTACTACGCTCTCTGCTTAAAGATGACCCACTTGCTTCCGTTTGGGAACAACAGTGGAAAAACAGGTTAAAAAGTCTATGCTGGTTCTCAGCACTGGAATTTAAAGAAATACATGACATAGGAGTTGTGTCAGATGCTCGGATACTTACACCATCATCTTCCAAAGAGATGGTTGGTACATATCCATATCCACCTGTTTGACTGGCAATGAGATTTAGCAGACTGGGCTTTGAAATGGATATGGCAACTAGTTATTGCTTAATTCTGGTTAGGTGACAGCATAAATGCTATCCACTTCTCCATTTCCCTTCAGCAAAATAAGAATGTTTCTCTATGTCACAGAGCTGACGTCATGTTACTTGATATTAGACAGAGAAAATGCTAAATGGATGGTGAATACTTCTAGCATTATCAGCCTTTTTTTATGTGCGCTACATAGTGAAGGTTTTTTTAACTCGGAATTTCAGATTAGATGATCCTAATGTTCTATTCTGTCCTTAAAAATGTGTAAATCCATTTGTCTTAAGTGACATTTCAGGAAAGAGGGCATCTAACAAGTGTGTTCCACAGTCCTGTCTACCAGTAGACTATTCCTTTCTAAATTCAAAAGTTCAGGGTGTCACTGCAGTAGCTAATGTCCACATATGAACTGTATTAAAAAAGCTAGAAAACTATTATTGCAAATTAACATGGATGTTTTATCAAAACAAGATATTTATGGGTGAGAATATTTATGCCAACGTAACTTATGGACAGCAAATCTGCAAAGCTGTCGTTGTATCCTTGGAGATCCCTAATCAAAGTTGGCAGAAGGGACCAGGCTATAAAGAATATACTTTCTAAGAGTCCACCAGCTAGAATGTAGATGGGATTTTTTTGTGCTCTAACCTTCATCTTGTCTAGAGGTGACAGGGGGACAGTTGTTATTAGCTATAGAAGACTTTCTGTGAGCTTGGTTTGTTGGTGCTTTCTCTTTTCTGGCTCTCTATCAATGACACATAATATCTCCAGTGGCCCAGGCAACTCCTTTGATCATTATTGTATTCCAGAATATATGCACCACGTGCATAAAATGTCAACAGTTATTTAAGCACAGTATCCTGCACTATACAATGAAAACACTGACTACATGTAGAAGATGAGCAAATCGTCACACTCTCTTTGAAATATTGTATTAAATAACCCTGCGATGCCTTATTGCTATTCAAAGTCACACTGGTTGCTTCAGGGCATAATTGGTTGGTTCATTCTTCTGTGCTGCCAGTTATTTTACAAAATCATAAACCTGACTTTATCTCTGCAGTCTCTGTAATGTACAGGTACTGATGGGATTATGTTTTGTGAGTGTTCTCACATTAATGACATAGACACTGAAATTTTTACTAAGTCAGGGGATGTCTTGTTTGTTCTGTGAAGATCATAGTTTGGAAAAAGTTTGTACTATGACAGTTTTCAAGTCCATTTGAAAACCAAGGGATATTTGTGTGAATTCATTAAAAACTTATTAATTTCTTTGATAACTGTGTTGACTATTTTCATTTGAAGCAGAATAATTATTTGCATTATTGCTGTTAACTACATATGTCTGGTTGGCACCAATAACTGAACAGAAATAAGAAATAAACCCATGAAGTTCAAGCTGATGTAAATTTTTTTCTAAAAAGAGAAATAATACGTATTTGGGTTATTTGCATACACCTATATATAGAATTTAATGCAATTACCATGGACAACATGCCCTATAACAACCTGCTATTAAAAGCCACATTTTTTTAGACTGCTTCATGATACATGTACACCTGCTTTAATCCTTTCATAATTACTAAATTATTTTCAAGTTATAAATGAATTTTACATGCTAACATAAATATACATCTGAGTTAAAGATAGGACAATTTTATCTGACATTAAAAAAATCTAAAATTTTAAATCAATTTTAAACCTGGTGAAAAAAATCAGCTATATTATTTTTAAAGTTACTCACTGCTTTGAGTGAACAGAAGCATGGGACTTCGTTCTTTCTAATATATCTCTCCAAAAGCCTTCAAAGCGTGGCAAGAATTGCTTTTAAACAAAGGATCCCTGTAGTGTGAACAGCAGTTATCTCAAAGTAATTAGAAATACATGCCTTTTTAGTTCACTAAAACAATTAAATCAGGGTAAATATTGGGGACAAATGTACATTAATATACATTCCTATTAAAAAGAAAAATTTAATTTTGACTGCACTGCTGCTTTCATGCTTCTTGCATAGCTCTATCTTGAGATTTAAAATCCTTTATGTTACAGATAGTTGCAATAACTGATATTTTCATCTCCCAAGACCTACTTGACTTCTCATTTCAATCATCTCAGACCATTGCAGCTTATGAAGATAAATTCATGTTTGAGCTTTCTGTTAGTTAAAATGCTTCATTAATTATGTCTGTATAATGTATAATAACTGAACAGAGGTTTGATGGAGCAGCTCTAAAATGCAGTTTAGGAGCGTTGCAAGAAATGCAAATGTGAGCAGAGCCCTCATGGACTTTGGAGGCAGGGTAGAGGAACTTTGGGAATAAGGTGTATTTTCACCATTGTAATGTGACACATGCACATGTACCTTGGTGGCTGGTGTTAATGGTAGTGACAGAAGCTACAGCTTTCTCAGTCTCTCTTGGTACCTCCGTACTGAGAATTGATAGTAGATGACACCAGAAGACTGCTCCAGAGACTCCTCATGGTTTCTCTTGGCTCCTTTGCTATTTAAACTTGGGTGATGTTGGAGCAGGAATGAAAACAAGTTTCTCCATTTTACAAGAATAAAAGATTTACTGAAAAAAAATGTCCTCAAATTGACTGTGAACAAAAACCTGAAATCTTGAAATGGTCGCAAACTGATAATCAGAAAGTGTGTGTGAGTTTAGTAATCAATCATACATATTCAGTTTGCACAACTGACTGCTTAGAAGAAGTCAAAACGGACACTGTTTTTATAATATTTTTGAGTCAGAGATTTGTCAGGACTGCATTTTTTCTCCTAAACAGCTTTACTTGTCACATCAGCATTTTCCAAAAATTCTAAATTTCCTGCATTTTAAGTAGTTTTTGTTATGGCAGGACAGCCTTAAAAACAAAGGACCTTCAACATGAAAGACTACAGACCAGTCTAAGCCATAGGAATTAGGTTCACTCTGATTGCTTCTGCTAAGCTATTTCCCCAATCCCATTTCTTTGACCTATTCCTCCCTTGTCTTGAGATCCCTTTCCAGCTTCCCCTTTTCTACCATATGCAATTGTGTCCACATTTAAGGTTTTTCACATGCTGCATCAATTTGGAGTCCTTCCTGTGTGAAGAGATTACCCCATGATGCTTATCATTCTTTATCTACCACTTCTGATTTTTTCCAAGAGGTGGTGAAAGAGGAATACACCTAGATGAAGCCCGCCAGATGTTGGTAGCAAGAGCAGACTGCATCTCATTGTTTATTGCATGGTGCTCACAGAAATAATTGAGCAAAGTAAAAATTTATGGTGCCTATGAGTGATGCAAAGTCAACAAAACTGTAAGAGAATTGACACTACTGTAGAGAATGCACCTTGATGAATATCTTTAAAATTGTGGATTTGAAGAGTGGTCTATACTGTGATGATACAAGAACTGAAATAAGATTGCTTTGTGACCCCCCCTGCACAGTCATTTTCTTCAGAGACCATGAGTATTTATTTTTTTTTAATCATATATATGCCAATAAATACATTTCAGGTTAATTTTTCTGGTGCCACCTGATTTGTCCCACAAAATCCAAACTACACTCCTAGTTGAACTAGCTGGGCTTTGTGAATCAAATTATCACTGGTGGGTTGTGACCGAAGAGATTACAGCATCACAGCCATTTGCTTGGCTGCTAACAACTGTTAATCAACCACTTAATACCACTTCATGACATTAACTTTGATTCCAGGCAAAGCAAGTTAATCTCCCTGTAAGAGAGAGCCTCTCACTCAGTTAGCTGGGAATATATCTATAAGCCATGAAAATAGTGTGTCAAGATTTCAATATCGTTGGTAAGCATTATGGATGAGGAAATAACCCTTACCAGACATGTCAGGAAGTGATTTGCTCTCAGTAATGCAGAGGGATTACAGTGTACAAAGAAATAATGTGCTTTGAAACTTCAGTAGGAAGGACATTTTTTTTCTGGAGGGAAAGATGTGCATATCCTTGTGAGTTAAGTTCACTTTGGCACAGGGCAGAGGTGGGAGGGAAATTCAGTGCATGCCATACAGAGCTGCAGAGTGTATTTTTGCCCCGTAAAGGGGTTGTACATGGTATGATAAAGAATTTCAGGGTGTGTGACTGGACTGGGGGTCACAAGGGAGTAGAAAAGGGTTACAATTTACATCTGCTGTACTCCCTTCTAGTTAGGCTGGGTGTATGGAACGTAGCCGTGTTACCTAATGCACCTGAGAGTTAAAGAGGCCATCAGCATCCTTGAGACAAATGCCACAAAATGTCCCAGTAGGAAACCCAATTCTTGCCTGTCTGTCTGTCCAGCCAAAGCCTAAATGGTACGTGCTCATGGTGGGGTCTTCATGTTGCTTGAAAATTGTTGCTGCTATACAAGTTTAAGCTCACTGCTGAAACATAATACTGGGCTTTCAAAGATTTACAGTGTGCTGTGTGAAAGTTGCTCAGAGAACTTCACTTGGAAAGGGATGTTTTTGGATTCTTTTGCAGTATTTCAGATCAGTTGTCAAATATTACTACCAGATCTCCATGAATTTTCATGGTGTCTCCATTTCTCAGGGAGAGGCAAGAAAACCCTAAGCCTTAAATCTTCTTGCAGCTTTCTCTGTATCAAAATATCAACATGACACAGAGCTCTCACAGATATCTATGAAGGAGCACAGTCATTAATGAACTTGAACCACTGTAAAACAGGTTAGTCTTCTACAGTAGTGAGTGTAGTTTCCTCGGGCACTGTAATAATGGACTGCATATGCTAAATCTGACCTGCAGATAAGGTTATTTTTACTGAAAAATCATCACTTCAATATTTTAAGTAGGAAGGATAAAAGTTGAAAAAGAGAAACAATAACTGGCAGTCTGGAAGCAGTCTAGATAGGAGATTGCATATGGCGTAGTCCTAAAATATTTCAGTTGGGACTAGATAAAGATGGATGATGTAATTTAGCTAAACACATATTTTTTCCTGCCATAGGAGGTAGATTTTTAATGACCTATTTGACAATTTTGATTTCTTTTTTCAAATTCTTCTGAAATTTCCCTAAACATTCCCACCTACCTTCCAGTAGTAGTCCATTGTTTTTAAACAAGATGCTGTAATGTGGGAATGCAAAAGAATGTTTCCTTCTGAACTGAACTAAAATAACTTAAAATGTTTTATTCAGATTGAAATATTTTATGATGTTTGGACTGATTTTTATTTTCAGACAAATTCAAAAGAATTGCAAAATCAAACCTGCTAGTAAATTAAAAGAAACTCCATAAACAGTTTAGTTATTCACCTGCCAAAGTGGTAGAAAGTTACTACTGTTGCGGTGACGAGGTTGAGCTAGTGTCTAGAGGAGAAAACAGGAAGGAAAATAGGTAACATACCAAATAAGTAGGACACTGAAAGAAAAACCACAAAAATTCTTCTGTTTCTGATGGAAGGCTGCAGGAACTGGGCCGGCCCTAGAAAGGCTGAGGTAATGATAAAAGTGGGTGGATTACAAGGTTATAAACTGTTGAGGTCTGTTATATGGTTAATCAGTTCAGCCTCAAAATGCATCTGGAAAGAGTCCTAATCCCGTCTTTCAGTGGCAAACAAAAAAATAAGCCAGACTTTAAAAAAAGTACAGATCCCACTTAGATGTATATGTGTATATGTCTAAACTTCATCTCTGATAATCAGTTATTGCTGGAATCTGGATTTCAAAAGACCAATATATTTTGATATTTTATTGAGATCAAAGGATTCTTAAAACCTGGCCCATAATCTCCCCTGTTGGTCAAACTGGGTACAAGAATACTTTCAACATTGGACATGTTTCTAACTGTTTGCTAAGAGGCAGGTCCTAGACTACTAAAAATAGGAATATTTTAAAGTTTTGAGTTAAAGATTGATAACTTCATATTCCTTATGAGTCATTCATAAGAGTTCAGTGCTACAGTCAATCAAAATCTATGGAAGAGCGTAATTCACAGAATGTAAGCAGCCTTTTAAAAGAGGTCAGATCTTAAGTTTTTGAAAGGGTTTTTGGTTTTGTCTTTAAATTGGAAAAAAAGTACAGACAAAAACCTCTTGGGTGAAGTTTAATTAAAGGTGATGTGAAGCCGAGTGCAAATATATCTTCTGAGATTAAAATTTCTGCATCTCTGCACAGGATGGGTAGCCAGTACCATGTTTAAAATGCAGATTATTAAGTCTTTCATTAGACATCCAATTTGGCATCCAATTTGAAGTCAGTGCAACTTCTGCAATTAACTGTAATGAAACAGGTTTGGACCTTAGTTTTGTTGCTATAAGCAAAATCAAATCTGAATCCTACCCTCTATCTGTGTTAAACGTTCTCCTTGGATGGGGCTGAAGTGGGAAGTGCAATTGTCTGGAAATTCCCTAACATTCCATTTAATGCGCCCGGGATGTTGTAAGTTTCTTGTTATTGTGGCTGGCTTTTGAAGAGGGGTAGTACCTTCTGAATTCTGCCTCTGTAGTTTTGTCAGAGGAGAATAGTATCATTGGTGATGGGGAAAATGAGGGAATAGAAAGCAAATTACTCACCCAGCATCTGACTGTAAGCCCTGCAGTTTTTAAAGCTTTAAGCTACGATTACTTACAGTGGTGCAGGAGGCAGATTGAAGCTTCTCCATGAGTCCTGCGAGGAGGCTGGGTACAGGCCAGCTCCGGCGCTGGAGCCCACAGCTGTGTCAGTGTGGTGCCCCATCTGATGCACAGGTCCTGATGGGCCATCAGTGCATCTCCAGGAACCAGCTGGCCTGGAGTGTGGGCACACTGCTGTGCAGACATGGTCTGACTCTGCTGCTGAGGAAAACTTGCTGCCTGTGGAGCTGCCTGGAGAACTTGCTGCATGGTGCGGCGAGTGCACCAGCTCTTGCTGAGCTACTGCTTACAGCTCCTCTGGCAGCCTTTTGGGCATCTGAGCTGTTTGACACTGTCAGACACTGATGCTTAAGAAATGGAGGCAAGACATGACATCTCCTGCTCAGCTACACGTGCACTCCCCCAAGTCTCTGAATAGTTTTGGCCTGATCCCGCTGCAATTAAAGCAATTTCAGCTGGGTGCCAGCTTATCTTCACACAGATGCCTCAAAGGCAAAATGCAGTGTGGTTTCGTCAAGCCTCTAACATATCTCAGTCTGGGTGGTGTATGGACTGGGGGCAAGACCAGTGTGACCACCAAAGGAGGTTAAAGTGGCCCTTCTGTAATGCAGAATCATTTTCAAGGAATTAAGCACACAAGGAGGACAGCAACGCACAAAGAAGACCTCCAGCAAATTATTTCCAAATTAAGACTGTAGTTAACAGAATTAGCAATACAAATAAAAAAAGATTTTATTCTCCCCAAACTCTCATGCTGTTCTTTTATAGTGTTTTAATGCTTAGGAATGAAATAAAAAGAAAGATGATTAGTTTATAAAAGTGTTAGGATCAGCAGTGACATTACGACTAGTCATTACAAACTGCCTTTGCTTGTTGGCTGTCCTGACATCGTCAGTTGTGTTTAAACAGATAAGAATTAGCAATCCTGCACTAAACAGAACAGTAAATAGCAGGACCGTCTTCTGAGATTTAGTACTGAGCCACAGACTGTTAATGGGAGAACGGAAGCTGTGAGAGGGAGTGAGTCCTGTTCCAACTGCTAATTAATCCGATATATAAATCCTCAAAGAGAGATCTCGTGCCCAACTAAATGAGGCTTTTGTTTTCACGGAAGGTGCTTTTCTAATAGCAAAAGAGAAAATAATAATAATTAGCCAGTTGACTTGGAAGGCTTTATGTGGAAAGTACACAGTGTTATGTGTGAATACGTTGCCAAATGGAGAGCTTTCTTTATTTATTGGAGTGTTTGGAGCAACAAACCAGAGACTTTGCATATTAGATTGCAATTTGCATATTTACTAAAATGCTTTGCCTTTTTTCTACTGCTTACACTCCCTTCCCTCAGAAACAAACCTACAGCAGAGAAGCCACATTTCTCTGAGCCAGTTTCATCTGCTGACATCAATGGATTTACACCACAGATGAATGTGGCTGTATGTGCCTCATCCTGGTAATGATGGCAGCTGTTAGGCTTGACCGTGAACTCAAGAATCCCATCATCTGTCACTGTGTTTGTCTTCCCAACAGGGTTTTTGTCAAAACAGTTACTCTGGGAGAAGAGTGCTGTGGAGTGCACAGCAGGTCTCAGCCTTCTGCTTGAATCCAGCACAAAGGTGCAAAACTTTCTCTTGCTAGTGGGTCCTACGATCCCAGACAGAAAGGGCAAGAAGTTGGGCAGAGAAAACACCCTCATCAGAAAGAAGGCAGCTTCAAAACAAAGTTTTGGATTTGTTTCAGGGAGGAAACTTGGTGACTTCAGGTTAACAATGAAAGAAAACCCTAGGCAGGGCACAGGGTGAATTTATTAACAGTGTATGTGTGTATCTATCTGTGTCTGTATATGTCTATGCACATTCATGACCAATGTTGCTCCTGCGTGTTTGGCTTATTTTTCTTTGTGATGTCCATTTCAATTTCGCCCTGTTCCCTTCCTAAGAATTTGTTCTGTCCTGCCTCATCTAGGACTATGAGTTAAGAGGAAACGTCAAGGGACAGCATGTTAAACATTCTGCGTATTTGTGGCTAATGCACTGCAAATACGCAGAATGAAACAGAGCAAGGAGAAATGCACTAAAGTGCTACCTCTTCCCTAGATTCACAGAGTAATCTCATTGCCCATCCTATGTGCTGTACCAGGGTTTTAAAGCCATGCAACACATCGCTAAGGATGACACACTCAACTTTTTTCAATAAGAACAAACACCTTGGTTTTAGGTGATCATAATTTTATTTTTTCTCTGACTGCTCTGATGTAACTCAGCTGCAGATACAATCCAAAGGGAGATATTTTAACCTAATTGCTAGGAAAATTTGGCAGTGCAGTATAGACAAGGAGAATTTGCTTGATCAGCAGAGCATCGTTTGGAGCCTTAAATGCATTTGCTCAGTTGAAACACTGAATGATGTGCAAGTCAAATGTTTCAAACTGCCATTGTTTTCTAATCCTGCCAACAGTCTGTTTCTTCTTGTTGAGTGTTTACATGGGGCTAATCAAGCATTTTTTCTGAATGCCAACTCTTTCAGCATCATCTTTTACCTTAGCTTTTAAGAGCTGTTACTTACTGTGTATAAAATATATTTTTGCTAAAATATACCTGTACTAACTGAAGTTACTGAAGAAGTAACTGCTGAAATCTTGTATCTCCTGTAGTCTTACTAGAAGTTTTAAGGTGTCTATATATCATTTCAAACTTCCTCATTTCTATCAGAAATGGTTAAATTCTTGCCTTTATTAAAATGGGACAATATAAACCTACCCAAGGCTACAACACTAGTAGTTGCAGGCAAACATGACACGCTGCCAGAGAACTGCAAGTCCGTGGAGCTGTGCTGCCATTAAGTTCAACCACACAAACCTGTGCCTCAAAGAACTCACAATTAAAATGAGAGAACAAGCTATAAACAAAGAGGATTTGGACTTTATGGTGGGCTTTAGGAGAGAAGAACATAACTTTCTTTAAGAATTTCTCCCATTTTGCCTTCTTTGTAGTCTGTTCAGAACTGGTGGTGTCTCACAGGCACAAAACCAGGACAGCACAGCTCCTTCTGCATATCAAATTTACACCACCACATTCCAGACAAGATAATCGTCTGTCATGGAGCACTTTTTATGCTATGCTGATTCATGAACAGAGTTAAAGAAAGGGCTGTGTCAGCGGGCATGCCTGGATTTGCAACACACATTTTACCTCGTTGTGGTTTATAACACTGTCACACATAATTGAGACCTTTATAAATTCTTCTACAAACAGGCTTCCTGGACTACTAGAAAAGAATATGCTGCAAGGTACACAGAAATGTGTATGATAAAAGCCTGGGGCCTATCTCCTAGCACTGCACAGTCCATCTCACTACATGAATACATTTTAAACACACTTGGGCCCAGCATTGAAAACTCTATCTGTCTAAAGAACTTCAGCAGCTGCCACTGCCTTTCACTTCACAGAGTGCCACATTCACCCACAGAAAGGAGATGTCAAACACAAGAACAACTTCCAAAGAGCAACAAAGCTCTAAAAAAATCTAAATAGACCTTTATTTCTAAAAAAAAAAAAAAAAAAAGAGGGCAGGTATTGTAATTAATTTCTTTTGTTCAAAGAATGTCAAATCAGTGAATATGCATTCTGCGTGTCTGGTTAAATGCTAGTCTCTTTGCTCAGTTCAGCACTCACAATATCAGGGTTAGAGGGTGAACAGGTGGGACAAGATCAACTAGTATCACAGCAGCTGTTCCTAGAAAGTCTCCTGGAGCTGCTCACATGAATGTAGTGAATTGCACAATTTAAAAATGTGAATTAAAAAAAAAAATCATAAATGGCAGACTTGAGCAGTAGCTCATGGGATGCTTATCTGTTTACACCCTGTAATAATGATGTTTATGCATAGGTCTAAGAATGGGGAATGCTGCTACAGTTTCCCCTTTTCTCCATCAGTTACTGTTTCCATCCAGTACTCTGATGTGGTTGTGATTCAGCCTGCCAGCAAACTGGTCAGACTGTCTCCCTATTCAGCATATCCTGGTATGTAGGGAGCTAAGAGGACAGAAGTCTATCATCTCTATATCAGGCTCTGTGGCACTCATTTCCTTGATTCTGCCAGTTTTAGAAATACGGTCCACTGGAGCTGGAAGGAAAACCTCCATCTCTTCCAGTCCTCCAGGTCCTGGCCCAGAAACTTGAATAAAGCATTTACAGTGAATTCTTCCCAATCCCTTGCTGTTTCCTGCCTCACTTTTCTTATAAACGTCTTCTGTCAGACACATAAATCTTCTCCCAGCTTCTCCAAGGGAGCTCCTTGGAGGCTTACTGTAGAAAGAAACAACTCAGTCATTCCTTCAGCTCTCTGAACTTCCCTCTTGTGTGACCTGCAATCTTCCAGTTTATCCAAGGGCTGCAAGGCAAGCACTCAGCTGAGAAAGGCAGCTGAGAAAGGATGTTACTTCTCCATTAAATTTTTAGAAGCCAGACAGCATTGGATATGCGTTCTCCTAATCATTAATCTGGAATACGTAGCATGTATTATGAACTGAGATGGCTTTTAAAGCAGAACTGTGCTCTTGTCCCCTAATTCCTTTTTTTTTTCCCTTTTAAATTTTTTTTCCTTTTTTTAAAGAAAATAACACCAAGGGGCAGTGAAATTCTGTTGGTTAGGTGGAAAAGGTTTTCTAGGAATTCTATTTTTTTTCATGAGTGGAGATTAAAACACTACAAGGAAAGCCAGGGTAAACAACCTGGCTTCAGAAACAACTCTCTTTGCTCTCTAGGTAAATATGGCCAAAAGTTGGGGGAAAATCACTTGTGCAACATATAAATTCATTTCCTTGTCATCTACTGGCCCTTCTACTGCTTTCTGTTTCTATACCTACTTGCCTATTTCAACTCATATCAGCTAACTTTGAAGGAATTATATGACATGAGCCAGCAATGTGCCCTTGCAGCAAAGAAGGCTACTGCCATCCTGGCCTGCATTAGACACAGCATTGCCAGCAGGTCAAGGGAGGTGATCCTTCCCCTCTACTCAGCACTGGTGAGGCCACACCTGGATTCCTGTGTCCAGTGCTGGGCCCTCCAGTACAAGAGAGACATGGAATTACTGGAGAGCATCCAGTGAAGGGCCATGAAGATGACTGAGGGAATGGAGCATCTCTGCTATGAAGAATGACTGAGAGAGCTGGTATTGTTCAGCATGGAGAAGAGAAGGCTCCGGAGGGATCTTAGCAATATATACAAATACCTGAAGTAACGCTGCAAAAAAGACGGAGCCAGTGTCTTTTCAGTGGTAGGACCAGAGGCAATGGGCACAAACTGAAAGACAGGAGGTTACCTCTGAACATCAGGAAATGCTGTTTTACTGTGAGGGTGACTGAGCACTGGGACAGGTTGTCCAAGGATGTTGTGGAGTCTCCATCCTTGGAAATATTCAAAAGCTGTCTGGATACGGTCCTGGGCAACAAGTTCTAGGTGACCCTGTTTGAGCAGTGGGGTTGGACCAGGTGATCTCCAGGGTCTCTTTCAACCTCAATCCTTCTGTGATTCTGTGACATAGGTGGTTGCAATAGTTAGGTGTTGGATACAATGAACCCAGATCCCTGCCAGCTCCACAATCCTATTCTGAGATAGGCAATTCAATTTAAACACGTTTTGCCCAGTGTAAGTGGACCTATAGAACCTCTCTGCAACAGTGAAAAAAAATTGTTTCTTCAATGAACATCCAAATTCTTAGACATAGCTTAATGCTAATGGCATGGTTTGATGAGCTCGTGTTACACACAGACCCAAGGAAATATGGATTTTGCAAACACCTGTGTGGGTGGTACTCAGAAGAGTACCCATACAAGAAGGAGGCTTTGACACTTCTTTTTGATTTTGTCTTATATGAGGAGAAGCAATAGCACGACACGACATGATGGCAGTGAAATGCTCTGGGCAGCAGGCTGCAAGGGAAGAAAAAAAGGATAAAATCTTAAGTTTTCCCTCTATATGTCAGTATAGGTGGGCTAGGAAAAAGTATTCTCTGGAAAGGCATATCCAAGATGTTGTTTCACACTGCATCTAACCTACATTCATGCAGGTTGATGCTAAAAGGCACAGTCCTGTTCTCTCTCCTTTCCTAGGCATATACTACTGCCTCTTCCCTTGAGTCAGATCTGGAGATCATGTGGTTGGAGGGTAAACTCAAAAGCTCATTGATCTCATGAGTAAATGAGTAATTTTTTTTGGCAGGCTCATTCTCTGTTGGATTAATTAGCTGACCCCATTTATCCAACGGCAGTGTGATTGCTAGGAGCCAATGAAAAAAGAAGCAACAGGGAGTAGAGTGGGACCACACCTTCTGTGATCTATAATTAGACCAGACTATAAATAGACCTGTTATATCTAGTACAAAATCTCAGAAGAAAGGGAACTGCAGGGGAGGACTCGTGATTTAGACTACCTTCCCAGGGCTTTGTTTGGGCTGGTGCAGCTGAGAGCTGCTTCTCACATAGGGGAGCAGTTTCGGCTACCTGTGTTATCTTGGCAGCTGAGGCCAGAGGTGAAGGCAAGGTGACATTAGGGGATTTGGGGGGGTGAGAGGCAGAAGAGGTGCATGCTGTTGATTTCTGAGGGAGAAAAGGCATGCATAAATGCAAAGGACAGATGGATAGGTCTAAAACATGTCTATTTTATGTCTGTTATGTTTGGGAAGTGTTTATGTTAATAACATACGGTGGAGAAAACTTTGTGTTTATAATATGATACAGATGTCTGAATCAAATAACTATGCTCATTGGTGTTGAGGTGAATGCTTGCCCTAAAGTCAGGCAACAAAGTGTCTGTGTGTAGCTATAGGGAAAAAAAAAGGACACAAGACTTTTTGTTTTGCTTGAAAAGCAGCGATGCTTTTAAATGTTTCCTGCATGCCAGAGAACTGTATCAGCTGTGATGTTGTGGACCATTACTAGAATAGCTGGTGAAATGGGGGCTGGCTGGAAGGAGTTTAGGGCAACAAAACCAGTTTGGACCACAAGGTCAGAGGTAGCTTGTACTGAATCCTGCCAGCCCATGAGGTCTAACAGTCAGAAAGTGTGAATGCAGTAGGCTACACAGTGGCCTTACCAGAGGAAAGGTCAGTGAAATAGTGTTAGTCATAATTTGAGATAGTATATATTATTCCATTTACCTGACTTTTATCTGCTTTTCTTCTTTTAACAAAATATTTCTTAAGTCAAGTCATTCATGTTTGTGAGTGGGGAAAATCATTCCATGGAGCATCGCAAGGTTTAGCTTCATCTCCCAGCTTTTTGGCCAGGCAAGAATCAGTGATTTAGAAGCATCCCCTCACTTGGTCCTGTTGCTACCAGTTAAATCCTGACAAAAACAGGTTACACAAGTAAACCTGAATTCATACATTATGTCTACTGCTATGTTTCAAATAAATTCTACTACTGGTACTTAAACTAACAGATAAAGAAAAAGCACTGCTTGACTCTGTTAAGTATAACAGGGTCCTGCCCCCCTCATACTATAGGCTTCTGGACACCTCTAATCAGCATGTAACTTAATGCAACAGTGGTATGCTTTGGATCAATGCAGCCTGTTGAGTTTTCAAGAAACTTTAATAGTTTAGTAGAAATATGAGTTTAATAGAAATGTTTCTATTAAAAGAAAAGGAGAGCAAGAAAAAGCAGAGACTTCATTCCAGTAGTATATGTGCCTGCCAGCTTATTCTATTGAATTTTATGTGCTTTATAATCATATTTTATACAATGGTAATTGAGAAGAAAAAAAGTAATATTTTTCTTTGACATCTTCTTGTAGACATTTGGTTTTACTAAATTAAGTCCTTACCACAGTGTGGAGACACTAACTAGACAGTTGTTCAAATATTGTTCTCTTTTTAAAAATAATAAGCCAACCTCATCTTCTACTTTGGATTAAAAAGGGAGCTATCAGGAAAAACCCCAAAAATAATCATAAAGGCCTCAGCTACATCTGTTTTCTCCACCCTGCATTAGACTGGTATTGCTCCCTCTGTGGAATAGCCCTAAGAATACTGGTGGAGATGCATGCCTTTTGTCTGCAAATGTTTTTACAACATCATTGTCCTAGCCCTGTCAGTTTGGAGTTAAAAAATGGTCCTGAACACTGTGTTTCCAACTAGCACTTTTATCGATGGAGTCACAGTAGACTTCACATTGATAGGGTACTTTTAAGGAGAAATAAAGGGTAGTTCAGACAAGCCCAAGGGTCACATTATGCAAATGATATGTGCTCATTAACCTTTCACATAGCTGAAAACATTTGTTACCTGGTTACCTATTACCCTTTCTCCTTCCTCCCTGTCCCAAAACTTGCAATCCACTCTGATACTTCTCATCAAAGATTTAATTTCAGGGAACTACTGCCATTGGCCCTCTGATCATTAAGATTTAATTACCCTCAGAATATATAACATTACACATTTCCTGGTAGACTGCTAAGTAATGCTTTCAATAATTAAAAATCCATAAATAATTAAAACACAACATTATATTTGTCAACTTAAATGAACAAACTATGTCCTGTGAACAGCATTCTGAACAGATACAAGTTTAAAACATGCGGTCGTGTGTTCAATAGCTGTATTTAGGAATAAATCTTCCTCTCTTAAAACAGATTTATATTCATTTATCCAAATAATGGGTAATGCAGTGATTCTCAGCAGATATCATTGTCATCAATAAAAATTAGTTTTTATTTGCATTACAGCCGGAAGCAAGAAGAAACCCCATATGAGACTAGGGACTCATAGGGTTTAGCACTTTAGGAACAAAACATCAGAAGATGGACAACTTGTCCTGAAGAGTTTGCATATGGGATAAGTAATATCCATAAAGTCTTGGAGAAGATACACGGGTGAAGGGCAATGTGCAACTTATGACCTTTCAAAATAAAGTCACTTGAAATTCACAATTTGGGAATACATGTTATAAAAAGGGTAGATGTGGTCAGTCAAGAACTGAGAGGACCCTTCAGAAGTTATATAAAATGAAGGTATTCAAAACTAATCACATTTTGAAAAAATAGGAGAATAAAAAAGAACATTTTGGGGGTAACATTTGAAAAACATGATAATTTTTTTTCACCTAGATCTGATAAAATCATATGGGTAATTCTGCATATGGAAGAATAAAACCATACAGGAGAAAACTTAAACAGAACTTAGAGAATATGTGATGAGCTCCACTCAGCTTTGACCATCCACTTCAGCAAAGATGTTTGAAAAACAAATCTAATTTTCAAGGTTTACCTACAAACTACTGAATCAAATTATGAAGGAGATCAGAAACAGGTTATCTGAAATTTATCCAGTCCTTACTGAGATGTTTTCCTGGCCTTTTCTTTTGCTGTTTTGTCATTTTTTAGTACTCAACCAAAATATTCTTATCACCATCAGCTCTTTCTTGGATTTACTATATGCTACTTCATCTGGTCTTTCAAGATCATTCTAAAGAAATTAGACACTTAACCTCTTCAAACTTTCTGAAAATCTTAAGCATCCTCTTTGATTGTAACTTATTTCCCACTTTTCTTTCAGAGGAAAAAATCACCTCTTTCTCTGATCATCTCTGATTTTCCACCTTCTTTCTCCTGTGTGATGCTTTTGATCCTGTATTCCTCCTTTCAACAAACCCCAGAACTATCAAGCAACTTTTTGTATTTTCTGTTTGTATGAATCGCCCATGGCATTTCATCAGTAGACAGGGCACTTTTCAGGTCTGCAGCTTGACTTGACCCAGAAGTGTTAAAGAATGCTCTGCAAGACACTAATCACCGAGCACTTGCAGGAAATATTTCCAAGGCTTGTCTAGACCTGCTGAAGTCCTACTGCTGTAAGAGAAGAGCTCAAGCAGGAATGTTTAAAGCGTTCTTTTACAAAAGCATCTTCCTTAAATTAAGCAAAATCAAGAAAGAAAATTTGATTTTGTGTTCCACATCCTTAGAGCTCTTAGACAATTCTTTTCCCTCTGATGTGCTAACCTCAAACCTTTGTTTTCATACTTTTAGTGGAGAATTAGAAGTCCTTTACATAAAGGGAAATGGAATCAATGCTTGATATATTAAACAAGGAAAGATCTCTGAAAGACATCTACATAAAGCACGATGTAAAATTTAGCAATAACAAAAATATTGAACACTTTACTTGGGAATACAGATATAAGGAGAAACTTTTTCACCAAAAAGCCCTTTACTTTTGCACAGACACCTTCAGATGTCTGTGATCTCTTTGCAGTGACACATCAAAATCCATGAAAAACAAGTGAACCATCTCAGAACTTTTGCTGGCCCACAATAGTTACCTTTGCTGAAGCTTGTAAGAACTGTCAAATATAGTGTGATGAAAGGAAAAAGTGGTAAGAGCCAGAAAAAACAAAGAAAAAAATAATGTAGACTGTGAACCTAGGAGGAACTCAGGAACTTGGGCCTGATTTTTACAATATCATGGGGTAGGGACTCAGCTGGTATAAACTGATACTGCTCTTGTGCCTTGAATCAAATTGACCAAGAACATGGTTCAAACATACTTGATTCTGCTCTTGTTTTGGTGTTGAACTAACTGAAAACTATTCCATATTTTCATTTAGTGAACAAAAGCCATTATCAGGAAAATCTCTTCTTTTATTGAGAGTTAAAATATAATTTGTATATGATTTATTTTAGTTATATATGCAACAACAGGGCATTTTTATGGAATAGAAATTTGCACATGGTGAATTATTTTCCCACAAGGACAGCTGTTTAATTTGGAGGAAAAATGTAATGGCAGTGAGGTGCTGAATGAAAGGATCTATTAATTTTAAAATGACAGCTGTTGTAGGATTATAAGTTTTGTAGGGGTTTTGTTATCAAGAAGCTGGAACAGTTCAAGATAAAGTTAAGTTACATTTTTAACATATTTTTTGGTGCAGATCAGCCCACTGAGACAGAGATTAAATAAGAACTGATGAAAGTAAAATTAAATCATAACAATAACATCTGACTAGAATTAAGACATTTCTCTTTTTTAAGGGACATTTTTTTTCACAGTCTTCATATTATGTGCATTCTGACTTTAAGCTTTTATTTCCTATGAGAGCCAAAGTGATTTTTGGGTTGGTCAGTAAAAGGCTATTTAATATGTCACTGCTTTGAGATTCTGCATTGTCTTTCACACCTCTACTGCCTTTCACTTACCCTGTATTAGAAATGTAATCTTTTTTCTTTCACTGGCTTTGTGAAAGGTGTAACAAAAGACTAAAATCTTGCTGTTGAAAAGATTTTGTTTAGTGATTGATTTGCATCTCAAAATACAGTCTATATACCTCACACAACTTTCAGATCTTCTCCTACTATTGAGGTTATCAAAAGGCTTTATTTATGTATTTGAGGAAAAAAATTCTAAATTTAGAAGGGCATAATCATCTGATTACAATGTCAGGTTTCAATAAACATTGATTTTGTACCAGGACCTGGAGAACACAACTGTGCAGAGACATTTGACCTAGTGCTAACCCCAAATGGTACATCATAATAAAGCAAAGCAGCATTGTGAATATATTTTACATAGATGCAAAAACAGACTATGTGAACCTAAACTCTTATATCCATCCTCTCAGATTTAGCTCCAGGCAGATTTGACCATGCTGGGCTCTGCCTCCATGTTGAACATTCACTGGATGGCACGGGTTTTCTCAGTAGCTGTGTGAATACATCTTTCGACCATAGCTAACCTGATTGCCTGGCTCCTGCTTGAACACGTTCCGTTAAGGAGACGTGCTTAGGTAGCTATGTCCTCTGTGCCTGCCTGTGAGACCCTGGTCTTGCCTGGGTGCTGAGGCATGCTAACACCTTTACCTGGATGGAACTGATTTATTTCAGGAGGGAGCAGCAGGGAAGACTATCCAGACTTAAACCATTTCAACTTTGTCTTAACCTGGCCAAGACAGAGAATGCTTCTGAACTTGAGTAGAAAGGTTTCTGAATAGGCACTGGAAGGCTTCAGCTAAAGCCTGAGTTAATCAAACAAGATTAAATTCCAGATAAATAAAATGGGGATGAGCAGTCTTTTTTCTGACCTCTTTTTTGTGGACTTAGACTAATACTTTTAGGCCTGTACTATCTCACTTACTGTATATTCATATGCTACCTTGCACATAGAGGCCTTAATCTTGTTAAATTTTTGAGCAGTACTGCTATACAAATTTCTAATATCGATAGCTGTCGTTATAACTTGTCTTGATGAGAGAAAAGTTGTGCATCTTTGGAAGGAAGTGTGCCCAATCAGATGATATATTGTGTTAACCATCACCAACCACCTACAGGTGTACTAGGAATGTTCAGATTTCATGTTCATAATGCCCTGAAGGCTTTGCTTCAGTTATCTCAACTTCATGGTCAGCGTTATCCAAGCATAAGCATTTAAGTGAGTTGTCTAATGCCACACACTGAAGTCAGCAGTTAGGAGAGGTCATAACAGGAATTTCTAATTTCTCCACTTTTCAGTGTGAGATAATGTTACTTTGCAACTGAATGCCCTATATCAGTCTTCTACGGGAAGGAATGAACATAAACAAATTCTCCAACATTTACTTTTTCTGGTGGTAACAAAGAAGTAAGTTACAGTTTGGAAATGCTAGGCTTTTCTTTATTATCAGCCCTCAGTCAGAACTTCAGTTATGTTCATTTGTCACTAACAAAACTCTACTTGAATGAATAATTCACAATAGGTAATGCATTTGTTGAACTTTGTTTGTTTCCCTACTTCTAGGCTTTTTAATGCAGTAATAAAAAAGTTTCAAAAGATTCCAGACCTAGAAACACTTAACTTGAAGTACATAAGTAATATCATTGACTTCAGTAGGACTATGCAGGTGTTTATAATGAAACATATATATAAGTGTTACCAGCTTACTGGAGCCTTCTTTTGAACTTTGAATATGAAATTTAAGAAAATGATTTTTCACCAACTTTTGAGTTTAAAATTAACTTTTAAAGAATATTGCATCTAGCAAAGGTTTAATGCACAAAAAATCACAGATAATGAATATGAACAGTCTTGTGCATGCTGTTTATTAAAAATTGAGGTTCAAATGTGAATAAATCAATATTTATTGAAATATTGTTCCCTCCATCCCATTTTCTAATACAAATCTCCCCAGAACTATCACTGTAGAACTGGCAGGAAAGATCATCTGTGGTTACAGGAAGAAATGACGGTCAAATCTTTTTCTCTAATATCTAGCACAGAAAGAAAGGGCCATTTTTTAAGGGTCATATTGTTTTCTACTTGGTACCTTAATTAGGTTGATTTTCCTCTCAAGTTCATATGTCATAGTCAGTAAAAACCTAATGGAAATCCATGAACAGTGAAGTATAATGAAG
The DNA here is from genome assembly GCF_947461875.1 of Haliaeetus albicilla. Lineage (NCBI taxonomy): Eukaryota > Metazoa > Chordata > Aves > Accipitriformes > Accipitridae > Haliaeetus > Haliaeetus albicilla. The sequence continues at coordinate 28,690,091 of NC_091484.1, read as the reverse complement.
TAAACCAGAGGAACAAGGAAAAGGGCCCATTGTTTTCCTTATGATTATGGAATAAAGCTTTATACTTCTCCTTACAGTGTTTTAGCAAATGACCTGCAAGATTTTTACCTTTTAATATTTTGCCCAATCTCATATTCCTTGCCACTCCAGTAAATTAAGCCAGGTTGCAGTTTAGCCCACAATATCTTTTAATGTATTTTCAGTCAAAAATAGACTGCTGCAGATGAAGTAGAAATACTCCACATGCCACATTCCTGCCAGCTTTGTGAAAGAGGAGTAGAAATCAGACAAAACATCAGTGGTTCCACAAATTAAGTTTAAATCACATATTGTGTTAGTATGTCTTTAGAGAAAGAGGAAATTTTTTTAAAGCACAGCTGGTGGGAAGCTGTTATGTTTTTTGTAAAGCTATAGGAAGACTAGATCTAATCATGTTTTACTTGACCTGTTTTGTTTTGGGTGTTTTTTATTGGGAGTTGGAGTTATTCCTCATAACCTTTAAGGAAGTTTCTCTAAGAATGTCAGTTTTTAAATGTCTTGATACAGCTTATGCTCCACTGAAGCATTGAATTTTGAAGGAAGGGAGAAAAAAATTACATGTGTATTTGAACAACATGCATCAGCCCACTTTGTCATAAGAAACCATAAATATATTCCAGTTAAGTGTTGTTAGATGCTTGATATTCTGCGCATAAGGAAAAAGGAAGGAAATTTTCTAGCAGATGTTTGGCTGCAGTAGACATGAATAACTTCCACGGTACAGGGATGCTGAATAACACAGTTATGTGGGTCAGATGTCTCTACCAGCACTCCTGAGACTTTTCCAAGTCTATCATACCACAAAGCATTAAAGTTGTGAACTTGTTCATATGCTATATGGTGTAACCTCTGCAGTTTACAGCCTGGACTTTGCCAGTCTGGTAAAACGACTAAAATGACAGCAATGCAAACTAAGCAGAAATACTCATTCAGGAAGAGTTTTGTCTCCTTCTGTTGAGTCTTACTATAAAGTGGTTTTAACAGCTGGGGCTACACATGAGGTACATTGGCAGACTGAAAACCATTAGGCCAACTCTCTGGAATATTTATTTCCAACATCTGGAAACTAATCTGATTCTGCTGTAGGCAGCTAAGCTTCCTTCCTACGCTATCAACCCATGAAGCTCTTTGAGCCTGCTGGTCATGTTAACTGATAGAAGTGATTGGGAATCCAAGACAGGGCTCTCCTGTGTTGTTTCAAAAGTGAATGTGATCCATGAACAGTCACTGTTAAATTTGACAGACAGTCCAAATAGGAAGTCAACCTTTTAAAACTTAACTGTCCCTAAATTCTTGGAAAAAATGTATTTAAAGCCCATTCTCTGCAGTGACAGTTTTAGCTGTTTAATGCTATCTTTTGTAGTAACAAAATATATCTGCCTTTGCCTTCCTTCTTCCACAGTCCTTGTTACTAGGTTCCAGATACTTCACATTTTGTATGTAGAGCTTTGCACAGAAACTTTATTTTGTCAAAATTGTAGGTAAATTAGAAGAACTTTTCTTGAGTTACAGATCTTAAAAATAGGTTTTGAAAAGCATCTATGCTTTTGTGTCACTTCTATGAAATAACATGCCTTAAAAGTTTCCTCCTTTCAGGAGAGTAACTCTGAAAAGCCATGATTTTTAGGAAAAATCACAGTGACAGGTTTTCAGCTCTAGCAATTGAAAACTCTTTTCCCTATGAAAAATGGCAATGAATGCCTTTTAAAGATTTAAATTGAAAAAGAGATTAACCTTGATGCTGGATGCAGCAAAAGCACCAACCTTAATCATGGACTTCCTGGACACAAAAAGGAAACTTCTTGCAGGGTGGTTTGGTTTTTTTTTTATGTCCTTTGGAATATACATTTTGCTGATTATCATCATTTAGACATATCAGTTTTCCTCATGCTTCAGAGCTGAACAAGAAAAGTTTAAGTTTGTTTATATAAAAACCCCAACCCTTAATATTTAATGAAACTCTCAAGACCATTTTGTATTATAAATAATTTTATACTTGAGTCCTTTGCTAAACTAAACTGGCATAATTCTACTAGGCTGTGGATAGCGATAGATTTGCATCAGGTTGTTATATCTGAGGTCTAAGCACTTGCAGCCAGTCACCATACACTTTGGGGTGGAGTTACTGCAAGCCCGACAGAAAAGGCAACAGCTAGCCTATTCCTTCCACTCCTGTCCATTGCCCAGAGGAGGACTATATTAGCCCCGAAGCTCCTAAGTTTGAAATGAAAATAAAAGCTGGCATAGTAGTAGAACTTCAAATAGCTATTGACATTTTGTCTTTATTTATGATAGTAGTAGCTTCAAGTTTTGAGGCAAGCTGCCATGTAAGCAGTAATTCAGACCTATTCCCCCTGAGGAACTCTGGGTGTGATTTAACTGGATTGCAGATTTAACTGTTTTTTTTTTTTCTTTTTTTTAAAATTTCAAAACAATAACTGAAGTGGCCAAACAAGAAGAGACTTGTGAAATAATTCATTGCAAAATGTCAGACCTATTCCTTCCCTTAGCTTTCACACCCTTTTGAGAGCAAATCTTTGCTGAAAGATTTTTTACATGATATGTGAATAGATTATGCAAGAGAGACAGGTATACATTTCCATATCTGCATCAAAATGGGTGTTGAATCTCATTTCCAAGTTTCAATACTTGTACTTGAATGAGGGTCTGACAGTTGTGGAAATAGCTGTTTTGTTAAATTTCAGAGGAAATAGAACATAAAACAACATCTCATGAAAACTTTATGTGGAAAATACACTTAATGATTTCAGAAAGTCCAAATAACAGGTATAGCACTAGATGTCAAATTCCCATAAATCTCCATTGCAGTCTTTGTAGCAGTCACTCTGATTTAGATTATCTAAGCATCTGCCTCATGGTTTTGTTACTATGTAATAATCAATATTTGTCACTTTCTCACAAGAGACTCTTTCCTTTGAGACCCTTTGCAACTTTACAGACATATTAGCTTGCTAGCATTAAGGCCATCATTTCAGATAACAAAAATCTGGAGATCTTACTAATGCCAGCTCTTTCTTTCTTTGCCAGACAAGATAATTTTGAACTATACCCTAGGGCCAAATTCTCATCTCATCTGTGCCAGCGGAGTTACCTGATAGTTTCTGATATCAACAGCATTATAGTAGTACAGACCTTTCTTAGCTTTCAGAGCCATCTAGAGTCCAGCTAGCATGGAAACCCCATACTAAATTCCTGCAAAGATATCAGGTTAAAGGTTTATCCATGCTATGGCTCATTTATATTTTTAGATTTAAAATGCCACTATCTTTTCATAGGATAACACTGAGAGGTTCTTCAGTGGAGCCTGAAGAAAACTTCTAGGCTTTGTGATTTCAGTGTAAATCATGACATAAATATGTCTACACATTCTCTGTAGTAGATAGGTCAGATGAGCTAGATGAATTTTAAATAAATATACAGGAAGCATCAGACCAAGCAGAGAAGCTGTGTTCATAAGTCACCCAGACTGGATGGCATTCACCTGGGAGCTCTGAGGGAACTCAAATGTGAAATTGCAGAACTGCTGACCAAAGTACGCAAACTACCACTTCAAACACCTTCTGTGATGGAGGCCTGGCTGATTGCCAGCATAACTCCCATACGCCGCAAAGTTTCTAGAGAGTATGCTGGAAACTGCAGAATGGCTAAGCTGACCATTCCTGGTAAGATGGTAGAGTCTGTAATGAGGAGTGAATTTCCTGATTCCATACATGAACAAGGTCTTTTGGGAAAAAGAGGGAAGGGGAGTCCAGGGTCACTGATGTGTCAGAGTTTAGTGGAGGTGTCAACAGCGTGTGGATAAAAGTGATCCACTGGATCATGCATTGGGGTTTTCAAAAAGCCTTTGTCAAGTTTCCATGTTAAAGGTTACTAAAGAGACAAGGTTGCAATGGAACTGGAGGAAAGGTTCCTTTATGGGCTCAAAGCTGATTAAATCATAGGAAGCAAAAGGTTGGGCTTAATGGTCACTTTCCAGGATGGAAGAAAGTCAGGAGTAGGGTTCCAGAAGGACCATTGCTGGGACTAAAATTATGTCTCTATCATTATGCATCAATGACCTGGTGAAAGGACTACACAGTGAAATCCCTAAGTTTGTGGATGATGCCAACTTCCTTTGGTTAGCTGAACACAATGTCAATGGCACAGATCTAGATGAAACGACAAAATGGTGGCAGGTGAGCTTCAATGTAGGTAAATGTAAAGTAGTGCCCACAAGGAACAATAATCTAAACCGTGCCTACAGGATGCTGAACTTGGAAATGGCAATTACCACTTAGGAAACAGATTTTGGAGTCATCATTTTCTGTCTTCTGAAATTGTTACCTCAATGTGCAGTGGCAGACAAAAAGGCCAAATGAATTTGGAAAATCTGGAAAAGTACCCACCTAGACCTTGAGTACTGTGTATTGCTCTTGTGTCTGTGTTTGTAGGATGTAATAGAACTAGACAACGTGTAGAGATGGGCAACTAAAATGATGAATGGGATGGGGTAGCTAGCTTACACGAATATACTAAAAAGGTTGTGACTCTCTATCTTAGACAGCAGAAGTCTGAGGGGGCATGTGTTAGAGGTTTACCAAATCATGAAGGTGGTAGAGAAGGTTAAAGCAGAACTGTTATTCACCAAATCCTACAATACTGCACTCAAGAACCCAGCTTCAAACAGATAAAAGGAAGAACATTTTTTCCATGTCAGCTAATGGAACATGTTGCCAGAAGAGGCTGTGGAGGGAGACAGCATCAGGAGACACAAAAGGGGATGAGACAGACTCACGCATAGATGATTCATCCACAAGCAGACCCTAAAGGGACCAGGTGAAGCTATAACCAACAGTAACCCCAATGCAACATTCTGGATATTTGGGGTAGGAGGACATGGACTAGAGGAAGTGACCAGGCCTGTGTGCTTTTCTTCTAAGCACCATCCCTTATTACCACTTTTTTTGCTGAATTCTCTGACCCTTAAAATACTTTGAAATCCTCCCTAGGACTTCAGTGAGAGAAATAAAGTGGTTAGGGGCTGCAACAGACAGAATAAAGGGAGGAGGTAAGAATCAAGGGGTAAAAAGTAATAAAAGAACCCAGGAAGCTAGAGAGCACAACACCAAGTAGGTATCCTGACAGTGTTTACTGTTCTTTGAAGACATTGAGGGAACAAGTAGGTGCTGTCTTGTGGTGCCCTCTTCCCTAGGACATGAGAGGGACTCAGAACGGAAAGCAGCCCAACAGTTCCCAGCATCCTGCTCACAAGATCAGAAGGAGGCTGGTGAGGGGTTGTAGCTTGGTGGATGAGGATGGATGAAGATTGTGTAAAGAAAAAAGTGAGGGGAGAAGTGCAGCCAGGACTTCCATATGAGATTCTGGAGGAGCTATGAGAGGGATTTTGATATGAAATGCTAGATGTACATGTGTACATGCAGAAGGTGCACAAGTCAAGGGACTCTGCAAACATGTAGAGTGCACATGGCTTCATATAGTGTTTTCCAGCTTATGTCCCCATAACCAAGAAATTAGCTTTAATATTCCATCCCTCTTTAATCAGACTGCCTAAAAATCCCCTGCTAAAAATAAACTGCACATGTTATGAACAACATGGCAGGGTCCTGAGTGCATCATTCCTCTCTTATGTGTCCCTACCAGCCTGTGACCATCTTTGTAATGCTCCTCTGCAACCTGTTCCCCTCCCAGGTATGACACAGCTATATGACCTTGGACCAGACTGCTGTGACAACAGCTAAGCTGTGAAAAAAGAGCTGTGAGAAGCCCTCGTCTGCAGTGTCCTCTCATGTGTCCTCTATGTTGTGGTTTGGGTGCTTCATTTAAGCTCAGTCCATTGCTCAATCTATATTGTAGATATACTGTGCCTGGCCTTGAACCTTGCTAATCCTGGCTTTGCCTTACTGCCTTCACTTCTGGCTTGACCTCAGACCTCCCTTATCACTATAGACGTGCCTGGCAATCACTGGTCTGCTGGCCACATGTGCCCACCATCACCAGCTCTGCTCTGCTCTTCTTGCTTGAGTACTGTGGGCCTGTGCCCCTTGCTAGTGAGGACACTGCACCTGCTTACCTTGTTGTGACCCTCGGCTACCCACTTGCCTTGCACAGCAGGCTGCTCTTGCTGCTTGCTTGGCAAGACACACTTGCCTACAGCAGTCACTGCACTTACCTTCTTTTAATTACGCAGTGCGGAGTGGAAATTTGTGACTGACGTCAACAGGAACATCATTCTTTTGTTCTTGTAGGTCCTTACAGAACCACATTTTTAACTGGCTCACCGTTAACTTTGGTTTTCCCCTATTTCAGTTACCCAGGTTAAAAGCAATGCACTTAAAAGGCTGTAGGCTGTATGAATTGCTTCACAATAAGACAGACTGAAACCCTGCAGCTAAAGATTCAAGCTTTGTCTATGCTTTAAAGTGGAGGAAGTATCCAGATGGGAGTATGTGTAGCTGTGCATCCTTCGGGCTTTTTTCTCCCATTGACATTCATCTGAATAGCCACTAGCTACATCTCCCCAGTTCCCATTCACAGTTAGCTATGCGTAGGCTCCCGAAACTTCAATACATGGTCAGTTTGTTTCAGAGCATGAGTCATTATATCAATAACTGTAAGAAAATAAGGATTCTATCTGAAGTTTAGCAATGCAACAGTCTGACCTAAAGTAAGGAACTGCAATTGTATTTGTATGATTTTGAATAGAATAAGGAATAAACAGTATTTTTTGATCACTGGGCTAAATCTGATGCTTTTTGGCAGTCCATCTGGAGGAAATATTATAAAATGGCATTGTCCTGGAAAGTGCAAGAGCAGTTCTGACCTTGGGTCCCTTTCTGTCAAGCTTGAAAAATACTCTTCGTTGTTGCCAGTGAATACTGAGAACAATATGAACAAAGAGAATATCACTTACAAGAAGGTGTCAAACTGCATCAGGCAAAATAACCTGAAGGAATACCTTCATGTTATATTATCACATCTTTCAGCATGGGTTGCCTCTTGCATTTAGAAACAGAGGGTTTATTTTTCTTCTTGGAGTGAGGGAAAAAAACACCATAGACAGCCCTTTGTGCTGAAGGTTAAATTATTAATGAGTGTTGGGAAAGGGGGGAACTTTATATAAGTACGCTATCATTGCAGTTAAAAGAAGGTGCAGAACATAGTGTTCAAAGACAGAAAAAGTGGGCTAACTGATTTCTTTAGGATCTTCAAAAATACATGTACATGTGTGGACCCAGACCTGACCTGAATTACCAGAAGTGTTAATTTAGAATAATTCTTTGGAAATCCCCTGGAATTATGGTAAATCCACAGCATTTATACCTCAGATCACAGTATGTATGCAAATGAGCATGAGTAGGAAAGTAGTGAAAAAACACTACTCCTTCTTTTTTTGAATCTGAAAAGACCTTGTAAGAATGTAGCAGCTACAAAACTACAAAGGAGGAAAACCTCTTTGAGAAATTATGGATTTAAATTCAAGGTGAGTTGCAGAGCCCCAGCCTTGCACTTGTGGACTGTGCAGCATCACCCTGCCCTCAAAGATAGTTGTGGTCATACAGAAATGAAGGTTCATCGGGAGTTTCTAGGTGCAGAAGGGAACACAGTCACACTCTTTACATGCTGCCCTGCATTCAGACAGCCAAGGCAGAAGGTTGGTTAGGGAACCCATCTTTGTGTATTTACCACTCACGGCATGAGGATGTCCAAATATGTTTTGATACAGCTTGCAGATACAGTTCCTTATACACATTTTTCACATGAGATATATCTGACTTGCTCTTAGTCACATGCTAGCTATAGTACCCACTTCCAGTGTGAGATGCATATCTAAAAATATTTCAACATGGGATGTAGGCATAGGATTTTTTAAGAACTCATAGCACAAACAAAATTGCCAACTTGAAAACTAGTTAACTTATGTTGTCACCATGGTGGCGTTATGTACTCCATCCTCCCTTCTATACCCAACCATATGTAAAACCTACTTATTGGATTATCTGTTACATTTAGATTATTAGAGATCTGGGATAAAGAAGTAACTTTTATCCTATCTCTTGACAACACTTAGCTCAATGGCATCTAATGTGGAATAGAACTGCAAGATGCTGCTGTACCACAAATTACAAATAATTAATTGTAGAGGTTAAGGAGACCTGTTAACATTTTCTTCTCCAAGGATACCTCAGCTGTGTTACAACAAAAAAAAAGTGTTGGGACACTTATTCCATCATGCCATATAGAAAGGGAAGGTTGTTATGAACGTCAGCTTTCTTGAAATAATATTTTTGGGCATCAGAGCTCGTAAATCGGGGACACGCAACCTGATCTCCCTACCTGCTAATATTCTCTAAAGAACATTTTGATCTGCTTTTACCTTAAAAAGTGGTGAGTTTAGACCATTCCTTTGCAGTACCTTCTAAGTTTCACTAGTAGGAAGACTCCCCTGATATTCGGCCTAAATTTTGCCCTTCCTTAATTTAATTTCTTTTGTTTCTAAACCCTCAAGTCCCTCTGTATAACTCTTCTCAATAGCTGTCATTCCTCTCCAGATGAATTATTAGGTGACATTGTTTGAACTTCTCTGCATGATTTTTTAATCTTTATACCTCTAAGCATCTTTCTTTCCCCCCTTCTCTGTGCTTATCTGTATTGCTACCCCTTCCAAATTATCACTGTCTGAAAAAACACATTTCCATGTTGTTTGCCCTCTGAAGGACATTGAAAAGGCATGCAATATTTAATGAATAGTGTACTTTCTTTCTGTTTGTCTGATGGTTATAATATGACTCCCTGGATGAGAATGACGGGCTTTCTAGGAAGAACTGACACAAATGCAGGGAAGCAGGCAATGGTAACAAACACCTCCCATTTTTACCAGTATTTAAATGGCAGTGCAAGTAGGAAAGGAGAATCTCAGACATCCATTTTGGGCACGTCAAACAAAAGGCTACCCCAGGGCTTCATACTCAAGCTGAGTAGAGAGTTATCAAACATAAAGCCAGTCCTGAACACTGAAACCCTCCTTCTTAGCAAACATGATAAATAAGTCTCAGGTGCCTGACACCAGTCCCATACTATAGGCATTTATCTCTTGTTTCATCTTCATATTTAGTCTGTGGTACTGCACTTCATTTTAAGACTTAATTGTAAATATAACATTTCTCATGAAATTATTATATGCAGAAAAAGTCCTGCATTGCATCTGTCATAGTCTTCTCATTTGTTAATTCATTCAAAAAGTAACGGCAAGAGTTTCTCTTTGTAAGCTGTGCTTATTCCTAGTGTCTCAGTTATCTTCCAAATAGTTAGAAACTGTTATTCATTCCAGTATTTTAAAAGAGATTGAAGCTAGACTTTCTTGACAGTAATTACTATGATCTTTCTCTTTTTGAAGGCTGACACCACATTTCTTTTCTGTTATCTACCAGTACTTCTAGCCCAGTTTCATTTACGAGAGCACAGTAGCAAGAAGAAGACAATTATAAAGACTGAGATTTAAGTGATGAATTCCTGCTGCAGGAGAGCTGCCAGAGCTGTGCTGGGGTGGGAAGGTAACTTCATCTGCCACACCATGAAAGAATCTCTCTCATGTACATGACAGTAGAAACTGATGTAAAAGGATGTGCATGCACACTGAGCCTTTTCCTCTGACTCTTAATGACCAGTTACAGTCAACTGCCTTGTCAGCTTATTTATAGAGCCCAGTTATGGTTTCTCAGAGATGCAAAACTGAAGTTGTATGGTGCAGAGGAAGTACCAAAAGTCATTCAAAGCACTATCCAGTTATCCCAGGATGCAGGTTAATCACAAGATATCACCTCTTGCTCCTTTTCAGTTTCTGGTCCATAGATGATATCATGCCCTTTCTCTGGAGCACTTCTGGTGCTGTTTTAACCTGCAGTTTTGTTGAACTAACTCTCTGCTTTCTCTCTTTGCTGTTATATCTTCATTTCCGCCGACTCTTCTTCCAGAACAGAATGCTAGTTTTCCACCATTAGACTCCTTGCCCTACAAGTGTATGCTTTTACAGATCAGTCAGTGATCTACAATTTGGGCTCTCTGGTTCAGCAAATTTCGGTACCTCTTGAATTGTCCATAAGCCACATCACTCCTCCTGTATTTAGTCTTTAGATCACACAGTTCACCCTTGCCTGCAGGTCTAGCCCTAAAACTTCATTTCTGTCAGTTCTTCTATATGATGCTTCACAAAAGAGTAGCTTCTACCACATGATCACTGAAGAAGAACACCTACTTTGGGATGTCTGTATCCAGTTACAGTATCTTTACTCCATTATTTCAGTCACCACAGCTACTGTTTCAATAATATTTTTTTATTACTATTTTTCACTTTTAAAGAAAATGGAGAAATCTTCCTTAATCTCCAACTGTTATTCTTTGGTCATGGGTTGGTTGGCTTGTGAGTTTTTGTCTTGGTTAGACTTATTTCCCTAATTAGTCTCACCACTGAAAATTGTGATCAAAGGTCTCCCTCACATATTTAGCTGGCAGACTTCTGCACAACTTATAACACACAATACCTGACTGACCAGCAAACTACCAACTGCAGCAAACTCACTAGCACACTGAGAGAGAAACTAACTTACCAATCACAGAACAAGGATTATTTTATTTTTTTTCTGTAAAAGATATGCAAATTCAAACTCCACCTTTTCTGTTGTGTTTGCTGACCCTTCTATACATCTACTGTCTGGCCATTGGTTTCTCTGTATTACAGTTACCTGAATTATCCTTGCAAATAATCACGAGTCACTTCTGCCTAATGCTGACAATTGTTTCTGCTTCCTCTGCACAGCAGAACTCATCCTCACCCTGCTTCCGTGGATACTGATACTCAACCCATTTCTGGATTTGAGGAACGCTACCATGTGAATCTAAACAATTTGCAAGAGCAGTCTGTTTCAGTGACTGCTGAAATAAATGAGATCATTTCTTTGGCATTCAATGAGCATTAAATTAGACCTTTACTGAATGGTGGAACATTTCTTACAATTCAGAACAACTTAATGAGAGATACTGTTTTTCAAGTGCAAACTCTCAACAGTTTTCCCTGGAGGAAAATCTAGGACGTATAAGGACATTTGTTGGTTGTTTTTTTTCCTTAGTCAATGCTGATAAATTCATAAAGAATTCCAGACTCCTCCAGGGAGAAAAGATTCAAATTAAAAATGAAAAGTTATATGGACTTGTGTGCATTCAGAGCTTGTATTAATTTTAAATAGGTAATAGGTACTTTTAAAATTCAAAATGCCAGGGAAAAAAAAGAACAAGTATGTATTTGAGAGCAATTGATTAAAACTAGCTGCAATTACAGGGACCCATCCACCCATGTAAAGTATGGAGGATACAGCAAGAAGGATCCTTATATCATTGTCATTCTATCAACTACTTACAGCTTAATAGTATGGAAAAAAATAAATGATACTGAAGAGAAAATGGAGACGAGAAGAGCAGAAGTGTAGGAGGAAAATGAAGGAGAACAGAGCATGGTTTCTACCTGGTCTGTGTGTCAGAGGGGTCGTTTATGGCTTTAAAGTTAAGGGTCAAAACATCTAGGGATAAATTAATCTCTATTCTTAGCTATCCAGAGAGAAATGGAGTTGAAGCAGGGATGCAATTGTCCTCCCGACTCCTGGGCATTAAAATCCAGATCCCAGCAGGAATGCCTCCACAATTTTGGACAAGATAAACAGACTTCTGTGCAGTTTACTGCTCCTGGGCCTTTCAGTTCCTGGCCTGAATTCACTGCTGGGCACTACCAGCATTCAGACTGCAGCAGAGGGACCACCTAATAGGAAGTTTGTACAGATGATGACAAACATTGAAGGTAATAATAGCAAAGCCCTCATTCCCAGGCAAAACCGAGTGGTACCATTGAGAGACAAGGGCTTGGTTAGGACAGCTGGTAGGGCAGGAGCGCACTGGTTTGGTGCATTTCCTCCTGTGGGAACCTTGCCAAAGCCTAAAGCTCAACCTGAGTCAGGTATTGAAGAAAAATGGTATGTTCTCCACCGTGGATGAATATCCTTGCTGTTCTTGTGGGCATGTTACCTAGCTGAGTTAGAAACATGGTCCTGCAAGCTCTGACAGAGTAGTAACGTTCTTTTGCTGTCTTTTCGTGTCAGTGTCTGCTGCTATCAATCCCTCTTTTCTCATTGCTAGTACAGCATTGTACACATGTCTTGGTGGTTATTCTCCTTTATTCTAGTCTCGCTGTTGCATCAGCCAGATGAATTCACTGTAATGACATATAATACATAATCAGATCTAAGTTTGGACCTGGATTCCTGAGGTTCAGGTGTATCAGAAATTAGAATGCATTCAGAATGATATTTAATATAAATTAATCTAGAAACTGAAGAAGTTGAATGTAAAAGTTAAGTCCTATCTGTTCTCCCAACAAAGATTTGGTCCTAAGGTAGCCAGAAGTTACACGGGGAGAAATAGAAAGCTTCAGTAGACTGTAGCCAATTTACCACTGCTGCCAATACTAAAATACAGCTCATTCTAAATTAAGCTAGCAGCGATATATGGCACACTAAATTTGCTTGTTATGACTCTAGGACTAAGATAGTTTGGGGAAAACTGCCTTAAGAAAAATCTCACTTCTAATTTAATTTTTTAACATTTAGGTTTGCTTGCTGTAGGACCTTGCATACAGGATGGAAAAGATGGGTGGCCAGAAAAAAGGCAGACTGGTCCCAAGTTCAGCAAGACACACCAGTGTGCAAGAGTAGTGAAGGAACCAAATGTACATGTTTGAACTTCATTTGGGCTTGTGCTAAGCACCAATAAGGACACTGCAAATAATATTTGGACTGTGAGAATCAGTAGTGTGTCCAAATGTGTGTCAGCCATGGATACCCTTGTGTGCTACTGGCGAGGAAACCCCTTGTCCCTTAGCTGTAAGCTAGTATGATAGATCAGAATCAGGCAGACAGGACTTAAAGCTTGGTGAACACCTGAGCATATGGACTACTATTGTGGCAGCAATAATGGGCACTCCAGGAGCAAATATGAGGTCCTAAGAGAAGAAGAAAGTAAGTAATTCAGCTTAGTTTTCAGGACTGCCAGGTCCTGACTTCTTACATGGATGTTGGAGAGAGGAAGTTGTAACTTAGGTTAGCTATTGACAGATTTGGTTTGAGTAGGGCTCTACTGACTTTCATGTCAGACCAGGAGGTCTGTTTCTGAGTAAACCTGAACTTTTAAAAATAAGATCAGGAAGGATTTGACGATAATGGCCCTTCTGTTCACTCCCTCAGTCTAGTCTGTGTTAAAACCCAGTCCCTAAGAAACTGGAAAACTCCCAAACCCCACCAGACGGTAATCTGAATGTGGGGTGCTAGATTATGTATAAAATCAATTATTCCCCTTGAGAAATATCAGATTCAATGCAAGACTGAGATTAAGTATCCTAGATGTACTCTCTTGTACTCAGGATGTTACTTTCGGCTTATACTTCAATACTGGAAATGTTAGAGGTTGTTCTGGTTTAGGCCCAGCTGACAAAAAAACACCATGAAGCCGCTCGCTCACTCCTCTTTGCATGGTGGGATGGGGAAGAGAAAATATAATCAAAAGCTTATGGGTTGAGACAAGGACAGGAAGGGATCACTCACCAATTATGGTCATGGGCGAAAAACAGACTTGACTTGGGGGAAAAAAAAGACAGAATCAATTTAATTTGTTACTAATTAAATCAAAACAGGATAATAAGAAGTAAAACTAAATCTTTAAATACCTTCCCCCACTCTTCCTTCCTTTCCGGGCTCAACTCCACTCCTGATTTTCTCTACCTCCTCCCCTCCAGCAGCGCAGGGGGACAGGTAATGGGGGTTGGGGTCAGTTCATCACACGTTGTCTCTGCCGCTCCTTCCTCCTCAGGGGGAGGACTCCTCACTCTTCTCCTGCTCCAGCGTGGGGTCCCTCCCATGGGAGACAGTCCTTCACGAACTTCTCCGATGTAAGCCCTTCCCATGGGCTGCAGTTCTTCACAAACTGCTCCAGTGTGGGTCCCTTCCACAGCGTGCAGTCCTTCAGGCACAGACTGCTCCAGCGTGGGCTCCTCTCTCCATGGGGTCACAAGTCCTGCCAGAAATCCTGCTCCAGTCTGGGCTCCTCTCTCCACAGATCCGCAGGTCCTGCCAGGAGCCTGCTCCAGCACGGGCCTCCCACGGGGTCACAGTCTCCTTCGGGCATCCACCTGCTCCGGCGTGGGGTCCTCCATGGGCCGCAGGTGGATATCTGCTCCACCGTGGACCTCCATGGGCTGCAGGGGGACAGCCTGCCTCACCGTGGTCTTCACCACAGGCTGCAGGGGAAACTCTGATCTGATGCCTGGAGCATCTCCTCCCCCTCCTTCTTCACTGACCTGGGTGTCTGCATAGGTGTTTCTCTCACATCCCACTCCTCTCTCTGCTGCAGGTTTCCCGTCTTAAATCTGTTATCCCAGAGATGCTACCACCATCACTGAGGGACTTAGTCTGGGCCAGCGGTGGGTCCATCTTAGAGGCGGCTGACATTCGCTCTGCTGGACATAGGGGAACCTTCTGGCAGCTTCTCACAGGAGCCACCCCTGTAGCCCCCCAGCTACCAAAATCTTGCTATGCAAACTCAATACAGAGATGAATTTTAGATTGATTTCTGCCAGTCTTTCAGTTCAAGAAATGTTTACTATTCTTCCAGATGGGCAGCAATAATGGATTTCAATATTTAATGGAATTATTCAGGGTGTGCAGGAAACACCTCAGGGCCATAACAAATTGTGATCCCTCCGCCTAGCATAGAATGCATTTGTTTCAACAGGTCCTTCCTTTGATTTTGTTCTCCTATGCTTGAATACCCAAAGTAGAACTGGTTTGGAAACAACTCAGGAATAAAAAAACATTAGGAAGAATGTTGTATAGACCTGAAATTTTTCATTTGACAATCTCGTTGGATCCCAGCCCTAACTGTGGGAGTTCAGGGAGTCACTCGCAAAGCTATGGACCATGGAAATTCTCTAGACTTGCTTAGTGAAGCCCATGTTCTTCTCAAATAATAATTTAACTGAACAACCATAGAGTATAGAAAGCTTCTGATGCAAACCAAAGTTAAACATATTTGGTTTCCATTCAGTCTGGATTAAAATAAAATAAAAATAATGACATCTTCTACATCCCAGAGAACCTACTTTTTAGCCAGCTGTAACCTAAAGGTGAAAGGTTATGATCCCAGGTGTAAAGAATATGACCAGAGAGAGAAGCATTTTCTTTTTAGATTTCTCAAAGGCTCCAGCATATATTGTGGTACTTGAAGTCATACATCAACTGCCTCTCCACTGCCTGCTCTTTCCTAAGGAAATGCCAATTCACACCTACCTAGGAACTCCTCTCCTTCCTGTGACCAAGTGCCTTTCAATGCAACATTTTCTGCTCGATGAATGAAACACAATGCATCTGTTAAGATCCCCCAAATTTATACTAGGTAGCAGACATTTGCAGAGTATACTTAGATCAGTTACTCTCAGAGACATGAATTATGAACAAAGTTGGATTTTAGCTCTTATACTCTTTTAGAGCAATCTAGATTTCCTCCCTCCAGGTTAGATTAGCAAAGAGTGTTGTCCCAAATTGCTCATTTTTTAATAACTGAAATACCTTTGAGTTTCTTCAGAATAGTCATTCCAAGCTCCTTTTTCCTCCTCTGCTGCAACACAGACTATCCCTAATCTCCCCCACATATCTTTTCTTGAGCTACACCTCCTGTTTCCTCCCCCTTGCAGACTAAATCTCACTTACAGGTTTATACCCAATACAGCAGTGAAATCTCATGATTTCTCCCTGCTTTTTTTTTTTTTTTTCCAGGGCTAGATTTCAAGAAATGAAGATAAATTCTCCTCCCTTGCTTTCTCGGATTAGATTTCCTTTTCCCTTCCAACATAGTCGTGAGCTTCCCTAAATGAACATTTGTGTTGGCTTTCTTGATTAGCACATTCTTGCTAGCCTCTGGCTTTTTGGCAAGTCACAACATTTCCAAGAGTTTAGCAAAACATTTATAGGCTTGATCAGATTTTTTTAAAAAAACAGCAGATAAAAACCCTGGGTTTTTATGCTTCACTTTTTTCCTTGCTAATCTGGTTGCAGTTCCACTGTACAAGCAGGTGAACTGGCAGCAGTGAAAGGCTTAGCGTATTATGCCAGGCAATGTCATGGGAATGAGTGCTGAAGACAAGACAAGGCAAGACTGATTTTGCTACCAGGGAAACTGTGGCATGGAAGAGGACCTCAGTAACCCAGAAGGGTTCTCTAGTAATTTGTAAACCTTAAAAGTGATACCAGAATTTCCTGACTGTCTTCTGGCTGTTGTGTCCTGAAAGATGGTGAGAATTAACAGCTAACCACTGCCAAAGGGGGATGTTCCTTACCCCATTTCCACTCTGCCTTGTTCTCCATGCTCCTAGCTTCTCTGTTGCTTGTTTTCTCCTCTTTGACAGCCTCTTTAATTCACTAACTCCAGAAAAAAAAAAAAAGCTGAACATTTTCTGTTATGACAGTGTGTCAAAAAGTGGCTCACAGTAGATCTGATGAGAACTAGAGGTGGAAAGGGGAGGGACAGAGTTGGGAAAACAGGGAAGGACAAAGGTAGGACACTGGTAGGGGAAGGAATGGGTGAGGACAGAAGCCACCATCATTTGGTGTCAGCAAATTTAAGATTGGTTCAGCTGTCTGTGGAAGCAGAATTGTCTTATGGGTTGGCTAAATAAATGGTGTCTATTTTTCTCTGTGAAGTTTGGAGCTATACAGTATGATATATGATGGCAGAAACACAGCAGTGGCAAAGTGCTATAATTCTATCAAGCACCTTGTGAAAAAATTTCCTTTAATAAGCTTCACCAGAAAGACAAACAGCAGAACTCATCTGCAAAATGCAAACAGAAACGTGGTCACACAGATCTAGGGTGGACTCGTCTTTATACAGAGAACACACCTGAGGCCTCTGGCGTAGTGCAATTCAAATATTAAAGAAAACGATCAGAAGACCTCCAAATGAGGCAGGTAGCATAATTCAGAGGGCTGGACCTCCTCCCAGGCCCAGGGGGAGTGATGCCCTGTTAAGAAGCTGATTCTTATTCCTTTCCTCCCATTTCTCAGGCTTTTCTCCTCATGAAATTTCAAGAGCGTTCAGGCCTTTTAAATGTAGGAATGACCGACTCAGTGCACACTCAGTATAGCAGAGTAGCAATGAGTTCAGCTCACCTCTCAACCTTTTAGGGCCTCCTTCCTTTGTCCCCATGTTCCTGGGGTACGTGCGTGTGTGTGTGTGTGTGCAGCAGACATGGGAGAAAGAGTTGTCCTTGTTTGCATTCCAGTAGTTTCCCTGTGCAGTGGGACTTGCTTCATGTTGTACTTCACATCTCTTCTGTGTTGTTTACAAAAACTCAGTCAGTAGTTGGAAGAAGCAGTAGTTTAACAACCTATTGAGGATGGATTTACTTTTTGTAAAAGGGATGTACTTTATTAGGTAGAATATATGATCATGAATCATGCTTTTTCATCTATATGGTTTGTACACATAAATCCAGCCCAGAAAAATCAAAGAAGGCAAAATAAAAGTACAAAAACATTGTTGGGCAAGTTTTGACATAATTATTTTTATTGCTATGGGAAATATAAATACCGTCAAGCAATCTATTTTTTTTTAATTTAAAAAGATTGATCAACATTTTCTATTAGATCCAAAAGGGAATTAGAGTATGTGTTAGTTTTTGGGGTAAGTGCCATTTTACATACTTGCAAAGGAAGAAAACACCGAGAAATTCCAAACGCAATTGCTTGGTGTATTAGTTTCTTGATTATTTTAGAAAAAAATTGTTACAACCCCCAAAAGCTATTATTTAACACATGGGAAGCACTGTTTCTCATTGGAGATTATTTTCTAGAAACCATTCAAATTATAAAAAAGCAATTCATGTTTTTAAAATTATTTCATCTAAACAAAGTGCCTAGCTTGAAACCACAAGATTCAGAAGGTCAGATTTTTTAATAGCTGACCAAGTTTTTGCAGTTCAGGGGAGTTACATTAACTTTAGGGTAAGTGATTATTCCTTCAGAAATTGAATCCCTGCATTGTTGATTATTTTCTATTCGTATATGTTGTAATATAAAAGAATCACAATCAGTCTATCAGAGCAGTTACATTCCCGTGATAATCATAATGAGAATGACTGAGCTGCTACCTCACAGGGCATTTTAACACTCCCTCTCCCCAAACCACTCCCAATATGCTGGTCATCTTTTTTGGGGAGAGAAAAGTTAAATATCCTTGCTCTCCTGAGACTAAATCTGCAGCAGTCAAGTGGAGTTGTAGAAAGTGAGTTCTTTCTTAAGTAAAGAGGACACTCCTTCTACAGGGGAGCCTCTTTGGTATTAATAGCAGTTTGGCTTGAGTTATATTTCCGTACCTGCTGGTGTCAATCCAAACTAGGGTGCTTATGTCTCCTCCAGATCCATTCATTCTCTGGATTGAAGGACAGATTCCTGGGTTCAGTTATTTAGTGAGGTAAAAGGAAATAGAAGTCAGAAAAGATTTTACCATAAATGTTATGCAGGCCTTCAAACACAGCTTTTGAATTATTGCCTGTGGATGCCATTGCAGAGGGCCTGACTCCACTCTTACACCAGCATAAATAAATCTATTAGAAATCTGCACAGTACTGGTGCAGATTTCTGCAGCTATCTTTTCCACCTTGCCCTGTGAAGGTTGGGACCTACTTTACCTCTCTGAAGTGTAATAACGGGTGAAGAGATGGGGTTTGGTGTGTTCTTCTGCAGATACCAGAGCAAGAGTTTACCTTTCAGGGACATCAGCAGTCCAATCAAATCAGAATCCTTCAAACTAGGTTTAATAAAAAGGCAAACATGCCACCATTTACTTAACGTGAAAAGAAAGATACAGATGTAACCCATTTTCATCCTTTGACCCAACCACAATTTCTTCACAAGGTTGCACTGTGCATTGCCATCACTAACTATTCTAGATGTAAGTCAAAGAATTTTTCCTCTCCTCAGCTTCAGAACAAAAAAGGACCTTAACTACTAATAAGTTGGCCTTTGTGTTACTGTTGCACTGAAATATGGGTAGCTATATTTGCATATCAGAAGCTTTTCTGAGCAGGATGACCTTCTAAAAACTTCAGAAGAGGCAGAATGATGAAGATCTGGGAGATTTCTACAAGAAACATTTTGCTTCAACATAAAATATGAATCAAGCTCCAACTTAGATATCAGCTCTCAGAGCTGTTCAGCCTCACTTGATGTTTAACATCTAGATTTAATGAATGTCTCTCGCAATGTGGACTACAAGTCAGGAAATTTATAACCATTTTGGAAGCAAGAGACTGGAGGTTATTATATTTCTAAGATGAGAAGGAAAAGATCATAATAAAACATTAAGCTTTTTGTCATGAGATGAGGGACCAGGTGTAACTAGGAATAGACAAATCTTTAGTTCATAAGCATTAACTCCCAATCAGAACAAGATTTAAAAGTCTAATTGTGAAACAGAGGAAAAATACATCCTGCACATGCTAGTTATTCTGCTCCATTAAAAATAGGTTAGATGTTTATATTTTCAGAGCCCAACACAGTGAGATGCTGAAAATTTGTGGTTAGACTAAAATATTTGGAGTAACCACTGGAGTCAGGAATCTGAAGGATGTACCTTTAGTCTAAAACTGTGTGTGTTGTGAGGTTCCAAGGACCAAATCCAACACAGATATTGTATTTTAGCAATATATTTAGGGATGACAGGTTTTCCTATGAGAACGTCTTGACAGTTCAGGTCATTCACAAAGGTATTTGTGAAACTCCAAATCAGGAAGCCAAAACCTGTATGCAATTTCAAATAAGAAAATAACTTCTTTTACTATTTTTCCTGCAGTGAAGCCAGACACTCTTTCAAGGTCTGGTTACTAAGGATTAAGTTGCACATTTTAATCTAAGCAATTTCACTTTAACTTCAGTGAGATGTCATGCTTTCCCCCAGAGCACCTTCATGTCTGCGAAAGACTGGACAGGGATAGAGCGCTATCTTATGTTTATTAGGCTTAGCTGTAGAAGACAATCCATTAAATATATGAATTTAGAGTAAAACATATCACCATTTTCTATATTGAAGAGGGAAAGTTCACCTTTTCACTCTAGCTACTCCTCTAGGTTGTATTTTTCTAGAGCTTTCCACGTTCATTTTGGTTAGTTTACCTTGGGATTCCTGTTTGGACTTTAAACATTGCAGGCATCATTACATTTGCTCCTCTCCAAGATGGCAAACTTTACCTCTCTGAAGTGTGATAACAGGTGAAGAGATGGGGTTTGATGTGTTCTTCTGCAGATACCAGAGCAAGAGTTTACCTTTCAGGGACATCAGCAGTCCAATCAAATCAGAATCCTTCAAACTAGGTTTAATAAAAAGGCAAACATGCCACCATTTACCTATCAATGAACTTCATATGAAGAGTGTAAGATTTTCAGGGAGCCTTAATATAATTGATTTAGAGTTTTGCTTAACCTTAAAAAGGGTTGCACTGACCCTAAAAAATCATCAGACCACATCAAGTATTTCTCTAGTGAACTGTCCTGAGAAACGTGCCTGTCATAAGATTTGTGAAAATAACATTTAAACTAATACTAAAAAAGAGCTCATCAAATAGAAAAACTTCTTGAAAAGGGAAGTTATGAGGCTTTAATTATCATGCCAAAGCAATTGAGGAAGCATCATTTGCTTGTGCAACATTCATTATTGTGATGCGGGTAAACCAAAATGAATTAAGAATGCGGTGCTCAAATCTTTCCCGGTACATTTCAAAGTATTATTGACTCCAGAGTGGATTTCTTGGTTCCATTTTAGCAGTTTATATAGCCTGACACATCACATCCATTATTTTAACACAGTTTTTGTGTGTGTGAATTATAACTACTCTGACTGACTGGCTGCTCTGTAATGTAATGGATGTAGACAAAGGCCGCCTAAGGTACAATACTTTATTAGGTGAATTAATATACCAGCAGCATCTTGTTCCTAGGTTAATCATTGGACTGAACCTTTACTTTGCATTTAAATGTGGGCATGGCCATAATTTCAGTCATCAACGTTTATTCTCTTCCCATGACTTACACATCACATTTACTCAGTTTGTAAGTCATAACTTGATTTCCCAGCTGTCAAAACATCATGCTTAACCTGACATCAAAAAACAATCCAGCTGTGATCTCTCTCCATCTGCACATCACTAACACCAGACATAATTCTGAAACTGAAATTAAACTGATGATGTGGCTTTAGGGTTTGTTTGTTTGTGGGTTTTTTGGGTTTTTTTTTTTTTTTTGGATGATGCACAAGGCAGAAGAACATCTATCTTGCTCTTCCACAGGACCTACTAATTGTATTAGTTTGTATTGTCTGTAACTATCCCATAATTCATATGACAAAGGGTTCTTTCTGGTTTTTGGAACCATCGTTTCATGGCTTTCCTTTCTGAAAAGGTTTGGAAGAAAAGTTAGGCAGACCTTTCTGTCTGAAGGGAAGGGGAAAAAGCCATTTAAGCTAAATGACAATGTTTGTGAAATAGCAATGTCAACAAACTGTACATGGATAAATTTAGACAAGAAATTTCCCCATAGGATTACCTGGCACCAGGAGCTGAAGCAGGAGGGGAAGCATTTTAAAAAGTGCTCTGCGCAGTTATCCAGGTAATTTTGTGATGTGGTGCCTTTGATGTTGGGCTGAACTTAACCCAGAAGGGTTAAATTCTGCAAAAGGTGCCCTAAGAATTGGGTTGATACAGGCGGGTTCTCAGCGAAATTTTGATCTTTCTCTGGTATAATTTGAGTGTAATTCTGCTGAAGCAGTGTATGCTGTTAGACTGCATACAATCCCAAACAGGGCAATATGCCTCAGTAAACATCAAATAGAAATTAATAGCCTAAGAAATTTCACTGGTGGTTTGGGGTTTTTTTGTTTTGTTTTCTTTCAATGAACTTGTAGAAAGCACAGAGGATGTTTTAAACTTGCAGCAACTCCCATTACAAAAAGTCAAGATTCACCAGTAGTTGCTCTCTCTTAGCATCTGCACTACTTCAGTTACTTTGTATTCTCGAAGTGTTAAGGAAAGCATTGTAGATACTTCTGCGTTTTATATACATTGGTAAATTATGACTTTTTAATGGCAATCACTTATACCAAAACTACACATATTGGCCCAGAGGGCTGCTTATCTGAAAGAAATGAGCAGATTTTGACTTAATACCTCAGACCAATAAATTAATTTTCACGATTTTATTTCAGAAAGCAAAATGAACCACAACATATTTAAGTTTAAAACAAACGTTTTGGAAATATGTTCTTAAAAATGTAAAGCTTACTCTACTGCAGCAGCATTTCCTACAGAAATGCAAGTATTGTTATCTGGAAACTTCAGTATTTATCTGTCTGTTCAAATATTACACAAGATTTATAGTGACTGTGTTTTATATCAGGCTGCTAATCAGAAAGCTTAAATCAATATTTCAGATTGTTAAGGACCTTTAGAGAACAGCTTTACAGTGATAAAGGTAGCACAGCAGAACAGCCTGATTGTGCAGTTTCACCTGACCATCAAACAGAAACTGTGACATGAGAATGGCAAACTAAGTGTTGTAGCCTTCAAGAATGGCTTCAGTGCAAAGCCTTTTAGAGTGGAATGAAGAAATGACAGCTTGTGGACTGTGAATAGAGGCAACATCACCTCATATAAAACATAAACTTGTCATATTTTCCCTCTGTGTTATTATAAGATCATGCAAAGATATGCACTAATGCAAGACCCCTCCAGAGAGGTTTGAAAAGTCCATTTCTAGGACAAGAAAAAGGTTCCCAGCTCTCCATTACAGGGAGGTGTAAGGAATTCTAATAACATGAAAAATATCAGACAAGGCTTTTGCTGGTCTGCAGCAGAAAAGAGGATGCAAAAGAAATTATATATACAAACTCTTTACTGTATAGATTTGCTACATTCCCCAATGAATAGTCATGTCCATTTTGAGATTTTCCCATTTCCCTTTCAGGGGAATTGCCCATTTTTAATCAGATTACTGGCCTATCCTATGTAAAATCCTGTCTTGGAGAATGATTTGGTTTAGGAGGGGAAAGATCTCATCAAGCACTTGCGAGTTATGAAATTTCACCTCCAACAGGAAAATGACTTTTTCTGACCCACTTTGTCCACTAGTTTAGTCTCCTTTCCTACTCACACTTAAGTAAAATGTCTTGCTGTTTATTTCACCATGATCAAAACTGGGTAACCACAAGATGAGGAGATTAAAGCAATTCTCCATTGTAAATTCATGCATCCTAGTTATCCTCAGTATTCCTTTGAACAAAATGGGCAGCCAGAACAGTTATACCTGTAGCCTAGTAATAACTCCTAGCATCTTTTCCTTGCTTTCAAGTGTTTTACAAAAGCTATATGCTCAATTCAGACCTGCTGCAAAGAAGACAGGAAGGTTCAAAAAACACCTCAGACCAGCATGGACTTTCTGCATCAAGGAGAATTCATTTCTGGATTAGGAAAGGAAGTTTTTGCTTTCATTAATTCATTCTGGCATTTTCAAAAGGAAGAACACCCCTCCCTCCCCCTCTCCCCCCATCTTAAAATTACAATCTCCACAGTACTGTGCAGTATCTCTTTGGCAGAATCTGTCTACAGGGCTTAGTCTTTCACTTTTGTTATTGAGATGACTCTAGGCCAAATGCAGAAGCTGGGGTTGAAGTAAGCTCCACCACCTAGAACGTATAGGCCAGGTTTTCCAGAGGGGAATGCACCAAGGCCCTCCATTTTAATTACAGGCAAAGAAATTGTGGAAGTACTAACAGGGGAATGAATGCAAAAAGCTCAAGGAAATGGCTTAAAATTAAACATGACTTTTAAGCTATCACAAAATAATTTCCTTTTAAGGTATTCTTAATTTTTGTCAAGATGTACTTCAGTAGCATCTAAAGACTACCTGCAAGATGAGTCCTATTACTGTAGATACAACACATATGCATAGTTAAAATAATTCTTGTCCCAAATAACTGGCAGTCTAAACAGAAAACCTAGTGAAAGGAGATACTATCCCCATTAGATAGTTGAGAACTGAGGCGCACAAAAATTCAAGACTAGCTTCACCCCTACAACTTCAGGCCCTAGATTCAGTGTGGACAGAAAGGCAACCACTACACCTCAAATTCAGCTGTGTTCTGGTGGAGCCTTTCTCTCTCTTCCTTTGCTGCAGCCAGAGCCTAGTGTACATGACATGTAAAAACCCAAAAAATCTAGTTTGTAGGACTGCCCAGGTATCAGCTCAGCACTGCAGTTGTGAGGAAAGCCCAAAATCTTTGGATGCTTTTTCTCTTATGGAGAAGTTTCTAGCCTGATGTGATGTGAATATTTATTTCTTTAAGCATAATTTAATGCATGAAATTTAAACTGTTAAAACATTTTAAACTTCTTAAAACAAACCACTTAGAGATGACAATTGTTTTTTAACATTAATAGAGTTATAATGCTATGAAAAATAATATAACCCAGAAATCCTAGAAAAAAATGGCAACTTAATCTCATAAAAATTAGAGTCTAACAACTGTTTTTTTAAAACCAGAATTTGCTGAAGAATTGACATTAAGTATGCTACAAAACAGAACCACTGTGTAATTAGTGACTAAAAGCTTTCAGAAGTGACATCTACCTCCAAGTAAAACATTTTTCACCTGTCTTATTATGTGTGGGAGAATATAAGATGGATGAAAAAGTAGCTTTTCACTTTTCTCTTATTTTTCAAAATGTAATTGTCATGTGGTAAGACGACAGTTATTGGACAGTGATCCTCAACTGCTCTTTTATGTAGGGCTATTAAGAAAGAACATTGCTGTGCTGACATAGCAAGTTTTCTTTTTTTTTCCACAGAATGATACTGGTAATACTAGAGTACCTAGTCAAGGATCTTTTTGTCCTACAGAGTGAACAGCATCAAGGCAAAGTTTTCTGCCCCCAGAGGGCTTAGAGTTAAAGGAGAAGACAAGATACAACGGAGAGATTTTAATGACCCACTTTTTGGGTCTTAACAAATCACTCCTTTACTGCAGAAAGTGGAAAATCCTCTGTCTGAACCATGGCTGGGGCTCAGTCGACTGAGCCAATACTGGCAGCTTTATTTCAATACGAAATGATGTTTGAAAGACAGAGCAATAGCAACCAGTCTAAGTACTCTCTACAAATGAGGAGATGTAGTGAATATTTTTTACAGCAGAGAAGTGGGAGCCAAGTGCCTGTCACAGCAGTGAAGACAGACAGTGTCACAGCATAAGGAAATACTGTCTGCAGCTGCATTCTGCATGCACGTCCTCGGGGCAAATATGCATTTGTCAAAGCTAGAGAAAAGTAACCTGCAGTAGCTGAGGCCTCAAACAAAGGATGCTGGGATGAGAAATTTGAGTTCCTTACATGAATAGGAAAGGCAGTACCTTAACAAGGAGAATTTGTGAGACATTGTTGTTCCCTAAAAGTGTGAATCCAAGGAGTGATCTGTGCTGAAGATGATGTCTGATATCAGCCTGAACAGTGGGCAATACAATGGTGGTTGTGTTGACAAGGGCCTTGTGGCAAAAAAAGAGAAATTCTCTTTTTACCATTGAGATTGCTAGTGAACGGCTACAGAGGCGAGCTGAGACTTTGTCCTGGATGAAAGCCTGTTCTGGAGGAGAAGGCAGGGTGCAGGAATCACCAGAGCAGAGGCAACAGCTGAAATTTTACTCATGGCTGAGAGTGTGCAGGGAAAGGGGAAGAGAAGGGGACCAAGGACATGGAAGCACAGGATCCTACACAATTCTGCAGGGGGAGAGGAAGATGCCTGGAATAACCCAGCAGAGTGCACGGTAAGAATAAGTGACCTGCCACCAGAAAAATCATGAGCATGAGGCTGAAGGTGGGTCTGACATGTCCTGGGCTGGCAGAGATCTAATCACTGGAACATCCTTTTGCTCACACAGGCTAGGATGTCATCTCAGGATGGATGAACTGTTGGTGTCTGTGGAGGAGAGGTGTGAAAAATGAAGCTCAGTTGCTGTCTTTCATCCCGTGTCTTGGTGGTTCCTGAATCAAGTAAGATGAGTGCAGTAGGGACTTTCTATTACATTTGTAACAGGTGATATGCCTAATAAGCATAGCTATAGTACATTATTGAAATTTTGTTCCCACTAGGGTAGCTATCAGAGTGCTGACTTTCATACTGTACTTACCACCCATGATAATTTGCTTGGGCCATTAATCAAGAATACTTCCTTGAACTCACTGGGGACATGCCAGTATATATAAAGCTTCTAGAAATAAAGTAAAAATTTTAATGTTTTTTTATGATTTGTTAACTTAGGAATATTTTTTTTTTCCTTTAAGCCACTAGCAAAACTTTAATCAGCATCCATGAGAAGTTAATCAGACTCCTTTCAATAAAACATGTGCTTCAGAGTATTGAGTGCCATCATACACCGGTATTACAGGGCCTGAAGAAATCATTGTAGAGAGTGCATTAAGGTATGTGTGTATGAAGTGACTGTCACAGACATTGCCCCATAGTATCAGGCCATGTGGTGTCTTATCAATCCACATCCCGAAGACAATCCTCTCTCTGCCTCCCACACTCTGCTTCATATCGATTTTGTGGGAGTGTAATTTCAATGAGACATTGTCATTCCTCTGTTTTCTAAATTCTCTTTGTGACTACTCCTCATGAACAGGCAGCAAGTTAAAAATAACAGTGACTGTGGCAGGAATTTAGTTCTTAAAAAAGACAGAAACAAGGTAAGATCAATTAGCCTGTACAGGTGGCTGAAAGAGAAAATGAGGTTTCATGACATTTTAAACTACTGATATCATTTACATTTGAAGCTATTTGAAACAGATCCATCTTGGGGTTTTGACAGATTTGTGTACAAAATACAAGCATCTGCATTTTTTTCTTCCAAAATTCTCTATTGGAAATATCCCTGTGGATATCCAGATGCTTCTGTTTGCTAAAATCAGGTCAGTAAAGAAAAAAAGTCCATAATATTTTCAATAAACATTAGAAAAACCCTGAACACAAACACTAAAAATAAAGAAACAACACCAACACAAGGATTTTTTTCCTAAATCTTTTTTTTTTTTTTTTTTTTAAAGGACCATTTTGGAGCAAGAATCAAAGAATCATTACTGAAAAATTTCAAGCACATCTAATGCTCTAGGTTTATTTTCAGATATGATATTAGTCTTCTAAGAAATAGAAGATAGAGGTTTGGATCTAGTTTGCAAGTGTTGCTAATCAAGAATAGCTCCACAGAATGGAATGGGAAAAGCTAATATAAAAAAGCTTTTAATAAAAATCAGAATGTTAATTCCCTTTACTTGATTTGTTAACTAAGGTTCAATCATTTTTAGACTGAAGGCACTAGTGAAATTTTCATCAGCACCCAGGGGAAGATAAACAAACTCTTTTCCATAAAGAAGGTCTTTCAGGGTATGGGCCATCTTTATGAGCTTCCTATCTTGGCTTGCTCACAATCTGCCTACAGTACATTGCCTGGAGAGTTTAAATCTGATTGTATTATTCTTTATGGAATGATATGTCTCCAGCCTGAATCTACAGAGAGAGAGGGAAGGAGCAAGCTTTTGTGCGCATGCACAAGTGTGGCTGAGTAACTTTCTTGCCACTGGACTGCAAAAAGGGAGCAGGATGAGTAGCTCAGTGACAACTATAACACATTCAACAGTCTTCTTGCACAGGACTGAGGTCTGGAAATCTTTTTTCCCCCTTTGAACAAGCAAATAGTCCCAGGATGTCAGCCCTAGTCCCTGACTCCTGCTAAGCACCATCATGAGATCTTGAAATTTTGCTTTAGACAGTGATGGAAAGAGGGAAGCTGGCGAGCAAGGCTTACCAGGGTGCTTCCCCAGGGCACTGGCAGCTAGCTGGATGCTGACCTCCTGGCACTATGTGGACTGGCCCAGGCAGCATCCCATGGACCTTGCCACACTTCCCAGCACCACCAGTCAATTTTTAGTCTTTGTTATACAATTTCTGCATGGAAAAGAGGTGTAATTCATCCCATCAATCCCACTGCTGAGGCAGGAATTTTCTGTGTGGTCTGCTCCTGAGTTTTTTCCCCAGTCTGGTTTTAAATAAGTCAAAACAGAAGCCTGTGCTCCCCCAGGAAACAATTCTGCAGCATGAATGACCATCAATATTAGGGAAATTTTCCTCATATTTTCCTCTGTTCTTAGAATTATTATTTCTGTTTGTTCACCTTGCTCACTCCTTTCTAGCATAAACAGTCTCCTTGTTATTTTAATGTTACAAATAGCATGAAGTAACTGAAGATCTTAAATGATGAGAAACACATTTGGATTATTCATTTGTTCCCTAAATTGCCCAAAGGATTTCTGTTTTATGCCTGCAGTCCCTTGATCTTAATGTTTCCTTCACTTTAACATCCTGATATTATATATATTTTTCATCTGCTTCAGAATTAGACAGACCAGAAGTGATACCTTTGCCAATTCATCTTCACTTACACTTTCTTCATTCAGCCTGTCAGACACTACTGCAAGAGGGAGACAAAGCTGGAACATGACAAATAGGCACTGTGATTGTTTTCAACATGCCACAAAAAAGTAGGACAAAATATCTTAATGTTTTCGTCTTTTCCCTCATCCTTCATTCAGCAGAGATTTGCTGTCATTTATAAAGGTCACTGGCCTAGGAAGCATCTGAGAAGGCAAAAACTTCTTCCTCTCCAAGTATGTATTCAAGCTGCAGCAATAACATAAACCCTTTATTATATGATGGGTGGCTCCAGCCATAGCTAGTCACAATCAGTTAAATAAAGGATTTTAGGGCACTGCCTCAGTTTATTTATGCCTGCCCAAACAAACCTGTCCTATAAACCAGATAAAATGATGCTTTAGTGTAAGCATTTTGAAGCTGATGACAGCTCTGACAGTTTTTGTTGCAACGATCCCAGAATATTTTTAAACGAGGTCATTTAACCCTGTGCAGAAGGCCAAGATTACTATGTCTGATATTGTACGTGACCTGTATATGCATTTTGCAAGTATGGCCATTAGCACACTCTTCCTCTCCACAAAACAAACCTGTTTCCACACAAAGCTTTTGGGAGCTTGTGACTTTATGTTACAAAGGTAAAATATTTTCATTTGGAAAGGCTGTGATAGTCATTTACAGCAGGTACTATTTACCTAACTTATACCTCCATCACGGTCTATAGGCCAAGTATCTTAAGGAGAACTATCTCTTATCATGCATTGCTTTTCCTCTCCATCAAAATTCCCAATGGAGAAATAATCTAAGCAGTATAGAAGACAGAAGCATGAAGCAACCAAAGTATGGTTACCATGAAGTATTATAAAAGCTTTTTCCCATCAAAATACTTCAACTTCTAATCAAAATATTTTAGCTTTGAAATTTCTGTACTTTTCCTTCCTCATGAAAAATGGCTAAGAAAAAAAAAAAAAAAAGGTAGAGTGTTTTGACCGGTTGTATTTGCAAATGGCTGAGAATCCTGTCACTGTACTACCAATGTACCAGGAAAGCACTTCCTTAAATTTAAGTGCTTAAATTTAAGTGGCTGAGTAGTCCCATTTAACTCAGTGAGACTGTTCAAGTGCTTAAAGCCAAACATCCATTTACAGAGAACAGAGTATTCAGTACCTTGTGCCCACTTGAGAGAATGAACAAAAAGAGTATTCAAAGATTTTTTTCAAAACATGTTTTTCTGTTCATTATAATTTCTAGTCTTTAAGTTGGTTAAACAGTATGGTACAATTTGAGTTGACCCTGTTGATTTACTTTTTTTGGTGGAAAAAAGGCTTTTTCAGGTTATGAGGCAATGATGCATTTCACAGACTTGTGAGGCAGCAATTCAGGAGAACAGATCTGTAGGAAGGTAGGATCCAGAAAGAAAGGCAAGTAAAATCCCTGAAAATGGGGGGCACCACATATGATGTTCCTTAGGAATAAGCAACATGAAACAGGTCGTACATGGCAGAATGAGTGCTTATCTTGGATCAGCATGTACAGAAAGTAAGCGCCATACCTACTTTATATTGCTTTAGGGAACTATAGAAAAGCTGGGCTGTTTAAGCCTGTACTCCCAAAATATGAGTGCAAGGTGCTTGTCTTTTAGCAGTTGCTCATGAAAAGTTGCTCCTATAAAGTCTCCACCAGATTTAGGGTGCTGTGAAAAATTTGCTTTAAAGAGAGGCTGCAGACCTAGAACTCAAACTCTGACTCTCTGATGATAAAGTAGGACTTGTTAAAAACCAACAGCAATTCCTCCTCTCCTCACCTCTCCTCCTCCTGTAAAAAAACCCAACCCTTACCCATCAGTCCAGATTTTCTTACTAAAATCTTTCTATGGTTTTCTCTTCAGAAGCCCTACTGCCTTCATTATCTCTGTGACAGAGAGGCATTTCAACTATGCCATTTTGTTTGTGACAGAGATAAATGGGTCCAACTCACAGGAATATATAGCAGTAGCTAGTTACCCTGAAGATTAACACAGGATTTTGGTGACTGAGTCTAGCGTGTGTCAACAGGACAACCCTGCATATTGAAAAGAGAGGCATGGTGTGCCCCTGCATTACAGCCACCAAAGACTTGTGCACATGGGCTCACCTGCAGGGAAGAAAGTTGAGGTTGAGTTCTTCTTGAAGTCCATCTACATTATCCTGTAACCAAATATGCAGAGACAACTGTCCTCAACCCTATGAGCATTATACATATGCTTAACTAGAAGGTTAATTTAAAGTCTGCTCACATACACAACTGTTTGCAGGAGTGGGGACTTTATGAGGGATTTTTTTATAACCCTCATACAGAGTAGGGGTAGGATTTGTAATTGAAACAGATTCCCACCACCTCACTTTTATTGTGGTAAATTCTAACCACTTTTGAGACAGCAAGGTCAGGTCTATCTCAGCCTTTCTTTGATGACGACAAAATTTCTAGTGTTTTAGAACTTGGCATTATGAAGATAAACCGACATAATTTCAACAAAGACATTTTGGTTTCAAATTTTAACAAGAGGTAATTTCCTGAACAGTAAAATAGCTTGGTGAAATTTAAAACGTCATCACAGGCTGAGCATGCTATTCTAGCTG
This sequence comes from Haliaeetus albicilla, assembly GCF_947461875.1. Classification (NCBI taxonomy): domain Eukaryota; kingdom Metazoa; phylum Chordata; class Aves; order Accipitriformes; family Accipitridae; genus Haliaeetus; species Haliaeetus albicilla. The sequence continues at coordinate 28,658,803 of NC_091484.1, read as the reverse complement.
TGTTTGACATCCTCACACCTCACCTGAGTTTATCTAAAGGAGACTGGCAAAAAACTATGAGTCTGAATGCACTTGACACACATCATCATTCACGGTAATGTAGGAAAAGATAAAGCCTAGGATAATTTAAGGCAATTCAAACCAGTGATGTTTGAGATTATCTGAGGACCTTCTTAACCTACCCAGCAGCTCTTTGGATGACATACAGTAAGTGGGATATAAAATTGTGACTTTAATTGGGAGGGCATTACTTTTTCTGGTCTTTTTCTTCAAGTATTAAGATAATAGAGGAGGCACTATCAGTGATGGCAATAGATATAAAACCAGTATAGGATGGTTGCTGAAATTTTCACTGTTGAATGGCCATTGTTGTGATTAGCATTAAAACAACATCCCAGAAATTAATTTATTTTCGTGTTCTCCCAGTCATTAACACTGCTTGTAGTGTAACACACAATGACAAGAATAAGCACTGGTCCTTGACTTCTGCATTTCACTTCAGAACAGCAATGAGTCAGCACCACGAGAAAAGTATTGTTGAAAATACATTGGTTAAAAATGCAGACTAACCAAGGTATTTTTAGTGAAAAACAGTATTTGGTTTTTTGTTTTAAGCATGTTCTCCCCCTTCAGCCGACATCAGAATGTGAACCCACACTGGGGTCTTCACAGCAGGATTAGTGCTTTTTCATGGAGCCCCACTGGTGTCGTATAGGTCACATATCCACTGCAGGCTGTAGGGTGGCACCTGTAAGGGCTACGTAGTTCTTGAATATACAGACTGACTGGAACCACACAAGAACCATTATGGTCTCACTAATGGAATTTTTTCTCCATTTGTCCTTGTAATAGCTTGAGAAAAAACATGAGCTAATTGGATAGCTCACACTGCAGATATTTCACAGAAGTACTATGTTTCTGTTTTGCAGATAGGCACCATGAGTTCATGTCCCACATAGGTGCCTCTCATTGGATTAGTAATATGAAGGTGCTAATACTCCTTTGCAAATCTCACTCAGAGTGGTTCAGGCCCAGATCTTCAAAGGAGTATAGTGACAGATAGAGACATCTTTCTAGCCATGAACTCAAGCTCATGCCAAGCTCAGATCCATGGAACTAACTCCAGTGTCAGCTGGAGCTGCATTACTTTGGATCTTGCATGACTAGGTCCATATCTTTTAAGAATTAGTAACAAAAGAAGGAAATTGAACTTTTTTCTCCCAGAGCATTTGTGAACCCTCTACAGGACTACATTCCTCTCATACGGCTTCCTTTCCTGCAGCTGCCATCATTGGGAACACAGATAATAGAAAGGAAGTAGGAATGAGACTAGCCCTCCATAATGTTATTATTTCTTCATGCTGATTCTTTTTTTTTTTATAGAGTACAATTTTTGGTAAACTTTTTGTCAAGCTTTTCCCAGTCAAAAATAGAGAGCACACAACTTAAGTTTAGCTGCAGTGACTCCAGTTTCCTTGAAATGTCATAATTCCTGTTATAAATATGCTTCCTTATGAAAGGAAAGTCTAATTATTTTGCTAATATGCATGAAAATAGCACTTGAGAAATGGCAACAATATGGTACTGTTTGACTTGGAATTTACTCCCCAGCTGTTAATAACCTGCCTACGTCTCTGGTGGAATTGTGAGTTTGTTATTCCTGTGCTTACAACAAATAGCAACTGTTTCTGAAACTAGGAGCTAGGCCAAAGGGAAAAAAAGAAGCCCAAAACACATAAACAAACCCCTTAAAGTCCATATTGTGTATTTAAATCAGTTCTCTAAAGCAGCAAGAAGTAAAAATTCTCATGTGATTCTTGTTGTATTGTTTCAAGTATTATTTAATTTTTGGAAGAAGCAAATGTTTATGACAGCCTTTTTGAAATTAGATTTGCAATTACATATGCCTTCTATTGTTAAATAAATAATATCAGTTATTAGTAATATTATATTTTCATCAAGTTTTACCAAAGCCATATGCATGTGATGGAACCAAAGACTATCTTACTTCAAATGACAGTTACAAAGTGACATTGATCCAGATTTTCGTTTTATCATAATTTGTAAAAAACACAGCAACTGAATACTACATGAATTGTATCTAATGCCTGGGCATTCTTGACAGTCATTTTGATATATACATTTTGGGTACAATTTTCTACAGTATTTAAGTGACTGAAGAGTGAAGGCTTAATTCTCAAAAAAGGCATATACCAGTCAAAAGCTGATTAGACCTACTAACATCTACTTTTCTAAATTTCCATGCAAAATAGAAATTAAGGTTCTTGGAATTTTTTTTCCTTATTGGATTTTACTTTAGGCAAGTAAAAAAATTTGCCTACTGACAAGATTATGTAATTGAATTTGCCACACAGTCTCTCTCCAAGCAGCACTACTTGGTTGCTTCGTCACAAGAAAACTGGCTTTGCTGATGTCCTGGTTTCAGCTGGGATAGAGTTAGCTGTCTTCCTAGTAGCTGGTACAGTGCTATGTTTTGAGTTCAGTATGAGAAGAATGTTGATAACACTGATGTTTTCAGTTGTTGCTCAGTAGTGTTTAGACTAAAGTCAAGGATTTTTCAGCTTCTCATGCCCAGCCAGCGAGAAAGCTGGAGGGGCACAAGAAGTTGGCACAGGACACAGCCAGGGCAGCTGACCCAAACTGGCCAATGGGGTATTCCATACCGTATGACGTCATGTCCAGTATATAAACCGGGGGCAGTGGGGGCGGGGGATTGCCACTTGGGGACAAACTGGGTGTCGATCTGCAGGTGGTGAGCAATTGCACTGTGCATAATTTGTACATTCCAATCCTTTTATTATTACTGGTTTCATTTTATTAGTGTTATCATTATCGTTATTCGTTTCTTCTTTTCTGTTCTATTAAACCATTCTTATCTCAACCCACAAGTTTTACTTCTTTTCCCGATTTCCTCCCCCATCCCACTGGGTGGGGGGGGAGTGACTGAGCGGCTGCGTGGTGCTTAGTTGCTGGCTGGGGTTAAACCATGACAGCTGAACATCCTGAATATTAGCAAACTTAAATGCCTCAAAGAAAAGCATAAGACAAAGAATCAGGACACCATCAGTACCTACTGGCCTTATTTTCTTTTCTTCTATTGCTATCAACAGAGACATTTCACTAGTGTGATCTGTAGTACATACACTTATAAAGAAGGGTAGGTATATGAAAATCTTTAATAGAACTTGAACTTTTGCTCCAAACTTACATCAGATTCATGTGTATTGATTTTATGGTATGAGCTGTCTCCCTAGCACAGGGAAGTCCCATAACCTGTCTGAAAAAAACAGATTTATCACTTCAAATAATTAGTTTAGCTTCCCCCTTACTGACTTTGATTTTTCCTCTACTTTGCTGAAATGACACATCCCCAACACTAATGAAGCATATATGTACATTATGTTAGAGGGTTTGGGGTTTTTTTTGTTGTTGTTGTTGTTGCAAGCATGTGACAGTGCTTCCAATCCCCTGAGGGCTGATGTATTGGTCAAATAAATCTTCCAGATAGGTAATAATACAGTGCACTCTGAAATGTTCCTTTACATGTCATATTATTTACCTGCACTGCTTATCAGCAATTGTATGTTTGCAGGAAAAAAAGTGCTGTTGTATGGGCAGTTCTTGCTTCATCGGCATGATTCCTAACTGGGAGACAGTAAAACTCTTGTTTGGAGGTGCTAGGAGGAGGTAAGAGGCAAGCTGTTTGAAGTACTCCAGATCTCTGGATGAGTTAAATCCTGTGCAGAGATCCAGAACATAAATTATGCATAAACCATGTCCTGAAAAAACATTATTTTGATAACTGAAGTGGATCTTAAGTGATGCATAGTTCTACATTGACTATTTATATGGCAGTGGATAAGGTCAGGCGTGCTATTTACCCATGGGCCAGTCCGAGGACAAGGCCGTGCATCCATAGAAGAAGCCATGCAAAGGAACTCTGATCCTATTGTACAGGAAACTTGAATACTACCCCTGTGCTTTAGATTTGGAGACAGAAAAGAAGTCAAAGAGGACTTGGTTCCATGCCACAGAGGAAAAAAAACCCCGCACCTCACCTTTTCCTTGGGAAATGATTTGCCTGCATGCTCCTTGTTTCTGAGTGTGGATTGGAGGATATGTGTGCAGCACTCTTGCGGTTAGCCCTTCCAAAAAGGAGACAGGGCATGACCTATCTGCCCTTACTGGGACAAGTGTAAGAAATGTATGAAAGCAATGGAAATTGACTGCATTTTTCAAAAGCACATACTTTCTTTGGTGATGCATTGGTGCAAGAGAATTTAAGAGTTTATGAGTAAAATTATTAGAATTGTAAGATGCAACCGAAAATATGCCAAGTAATACGAATAAAATTTCTTCCTAATAGATATAGAAGAAATCAGTAGGCTTAGTTTTTAAGGCTTATAAAAATAAAATATTTAACTTTCCAAGTATACCTTTTTCCACATTGTGAAAATTTTTTGTAATTCAGATTTAAGTATTTTCAAAGAGTCATAGAATAGTTGTAGTTGGAAGTGATCTCTGGAGGTTATCTAGTCCAATTCTCCCCTTGTCAAAGCACAGTCAACTAGAGCAGGCTGCTCAAGACTTTGTCTAGCTGGGTTTTGAATATCTCCAAGGATGGAGATGATGCCACAACCTCTCTGTGCCAATGTTTGAACTGTGTTTGTCAATCTTAGCCCGAAAATGAAGTGGAATGGAAACAGAAGCAGAAAATGAAAATTATTCTTCCATTTTCAATGTCTCATCTGAGCAAAATGAGACACAAATAATTAGCAACAATATAACTATATTTTAACAGCTCTTTTCCTGCTTTAAAATCATTTCAGATGCTGTTAGTAACAAGAGAAAAACAAACCATTTTGTTGGCTTCCTTTAGTGTATGTAATGACAGTCTGCTCTTAAATAGTGTAAATTTGGTGCCAGTCCTTTCTCAGAAAGCCCCTGCAGATGCTGACCTTGCTGGCAGAAGCATATGATAGAAGCACCAGAATCTTTCCACTGATTTCAGTGGGCTTCAGTGCTAAACCAGATCTGAGATCTTTTAAGCAGTCATGATCTTGTCTCGCTTGTATTTGACTGAGATTAGGCAATTATGAGAAAACAGTTTTAATATTTAAATTAGTCAAATGCTTAATTATGAAAGTGCTGAAAGAAGAATGCTCAGTTTCATTGCACTTCAATGGCTTGTAAATTGGCAAGTAGCTGTAAATTAACTCCTGGATTTCTTTAGGTTAATCAAATCAGATTTAATGATGTCTTTGAAATCCACAGATTAAAGGTAGAAAAGTATGCATCATAGCATGGGGGAGAACCATAGTAATAGTTGTTAATTTCTATTTTGTTCTCTTTCATTCTCTGTTCCTTTCTTGTAGGCCTGCAAAAAATAATCGAAGTGCAGTATTTCTGGGAAGCGTGTATTCTAGTGATGCTAAAGCCCTGATCTTCACAAAAGATTCCCAGGTAAGGTCTTCACTACTTTTCTCTGACCACTTATTGCAAAGGACTTTAATTTTCCTTCTCTTCACTTCCCTTTTTGTGGACTTCCCATCACTGATCCTGTTGCATTGCCTAGCACGCAAAACATGGAAGCTGACATTTCTGTTCATTTACTTACCAAGTTTTCTATACAGGGGACAAAGTCATAAATCAGTAAACACATTTGTTAAACATCAGTATTTCATCTGGCTGTCTGCTAAATAAAGGGGAATTTTAAAAAAACAATTATTTCTAAAGATCTTTTCAAAAGATAACTTCAGGGAGACAGATGACATGATTCAAGTAAAAGGATTGGTAAATATCTTGTCTATAAACTGAAAATAACGGTGTTTCAGTAATGGCACTTGAAAGAGTGAAACCACATGTCTAACGTGTGAATTTGCTATTTTTTATGAAAGTGAATGTGAAAGAGTGTGAGAGAATAGGAAAACCCCATGCAGATTTAAGGTATGAATTCAAACCTTGCTCTGAAGGTCATATGCAGCTGACTCAGCCTCAAGTACTCAGCCTGGTAAGAAAGGCTGGGGAGCTAATGTCAGGTGGATGCAATGCCAGCCACTTCCTCGCCCTTCCATGCTCCCTGCTACATAAATCCCTCTGGTTTTAATATGTTAACCAAGAAAGCCGACTACCTCAAGAAAAGGCAATTTGCCTTTTTTATTTGTGGACAGAATTGTTGTTGCTAATCTAGTTATCAACTGATATTTTATTCTGTTGTGGTTCTTCCTAATAGTAATTAAAGTTCAGGAAAAGATTTCCATGAAATTTGGTTGTATTTAAGCATCTTTATTATACACCAGAACAAAACTTTATGTTTGACTCAAGCTTAGATCTTCATGAAAACATGTCAGTGTCAAGAAAATCTTGTTTTCTTTCCACCTTCAAAAGTCATAGATGTTTGCTCTAATTCTGTGAAAAGCAGGACATTTCATAATCTTTCCTCTAAACTTCTACAGTGTTTCATTCATGTGAAAACTAGTTTTACTATGAGCAGGGAACAACCATTTTTCTGTGGGAGAAAGGAAAGGCGTTTGTGGCAAAAAAAATGGCTCTAACTCTCTGAAGATAATAGCAACTTTTCACTTGGGAAAAAAATTGCAAAAACAATGTGTTAGAATGATCTGTGACTGCTTCCACCTCAAAAGGCTGGGCTAATGTCTGCCAGTTTGCCATGGTGTGTTAAAAGGCCCTGGAAAGCCAGCTAAAGCTCTGAAGGGTCCAGGCAGGCAGAATACTTCCAGCACTCCAGTTAGTGTAAATTTAGTGTTCCAGCACCCCAAATTTAGAGCATTTCTTTGTTGCTGGACAGCGTATTCCTTCCATCATATGCTTCCTGGCCTGAATATTCCACAGAGAAATGGTGACAGTACATACATCCATGAAGAGTAAAAACTGAAATTAAGCTTCATCCCTTTTATAAATTGTGAATAAGCTTCCTGTTCCTCTCTCATTCGCAGAGAGCATAGACAAATTTTGACGCTTAATGTGCTCCAGAGAAAACCCATTAAAGTTATTAATAAATAATGAGTTGATCTGCTGTGTACAAATGTTACAGGGTGATGTGATCCCAGCCTTGGACAGACTGGCTAAACAGTGACATTTGGGGTCTCAATATTCAATACTTGCCATTATGTATAATCACCTGTACCTAAAGGTTAGCAGGCCATTAAAGTCCTATTTCACACCCCCTTTGCACCTGTGACAAAGCAATAGAGATCTAGCCTCACTGCTCTGGTTGTCCTGCATGTTTTCAGAGAACAAGCAGGAGGCATAAAGCTTACAGTGACTACCCTCAACTGGGACTTAGCCATATGCACACAATAAATAAATATAATGGCTTGGTTTAAATGTAAAAATTCACAAAATGAAAAAAAAAGCCACCCTTCAACCAAGGTCTCATTGTTATTCATAGCCATAAGCAGGAGTTTGTTAGGCGCTCCCTGGGTAGTCTTTCATCTGCTTTGTAGCTGCATGTCCTAGCATAGGAGTATGAGCACTCACTGTTCAGTAGCCCTTCATGTATTGCAGTCCTGTGACTGCTCAGACAAGACACACCTCTGATCAAAATTTGGCTGCACAGGTGGTTTCTCTGTAGTAGCATGAGATAAATTTATCACTGACTAAAAGAATATTTTCAGTGAGCTTGAATCACAATGAAGGAATCATCTCCTGCCTGACTTTTGGCCAGCAAACTTTGGTAGTGGGTTTTTGTGGTGTTCAAGGAAAGACATTTATCCCAGTGTGACAAATATTTACCTCTCTCTCTTCTGCTATATTATGTTTAAAAAGAGATGAATTGGGAAAACATTTGTCTTGTGTAGACTGTGCAGGAATATTAAGCAGCCTGTGCCTGTTAGCAGCTTTCTTAATCATGCTTGGTTTACTGTCATGCACCATTCTGGTGGAGAGAGACCATTTCACAGCACTGTAATACAGAGTGTATTTTTCACTACCAGCAAGAGGGTCTAAGCTGTTTTCTTTTACCTTCCTTTCTCCCTTCAGTTTTTACAGTTGTGATTACAACAGAATAAGCAAAACGTAAATTACCAGTTAAAAGCCTAGTCAGAAGAGAAGGAAAGCCGTGGGAAGTACAGAATACTGCTTGGGTTGTACCCAAACAATCCATTACTATGGGCTGTTTGCCATTTTTCAGCCACCTGAGTGTTGTCATGGCTTCTTAGAAACATAGAATAATTCAGGTTGAAGGGACCTTGGGAGTTGATCTAGTTCAACCTCCTGCTCAAAGAGATGCTACACTTAAATAAACCCAGACTGCTAAGAGCTTTATCCATTAGGATCTTGAAAGCTGATGCTGGCATTACTCATTTTCCTAGTGCAAATCCCTGCCTAAACCTGACCCATATTCCTTTGTCACCTCAGCTACCTAACTGGAACAAACTAGTATTTATACAAGTCTATTTTGTTCTCAATTTCTCTGCTAAAAAGCAGGCCCCTTTTTGGAGATAGACACTGTGGGAAGAAAGGGTGTTTTTATAGTAAAGTGAATGAGTTATGAGAAAATATTCCAAGCTCTGCTGCAGTAATTTTCAGAGTAAGCCCCTTGCTTTCTCTGTACAACATTCCTGTGGTATAGCAGCATGGATGTTATATGCTCTGGGTCTTCCTCAAACGTTGTGAGGTAAAGCAGTCATGTGAGAGAATATCTGCTTTTTATCTTTACTTGGAATGGCTGATCAAGTCTCCAGCTCCAGTAATGAAATAGCTATTGACATCCCCTTTCCTGAGCTTTTGTTGTGCCTATTAGTGATCTGAGACAAGAGTCTCACAGAGAAAACACAAGCTGCCAATGTGGTTCTTCCTAAGGTGTCAAACAGGCTTAGACTGGAAGTTTTTTTCAGGAATGAATTATACCTGTCTAGGTGCTTGCATAGGATCAAACACAGCGGGGTCTGAGATGAGGTGTTGAGTTCTACTGAAATGCAAACAGCAAATAAATAAAAAGGTTAAACTTGTCACTGTGCAAAGATTGTTGCCAATAAACAGTATGACTCTTGCCGGCTGTACTCTTGTGTGTACAGTGTGTGAAAACACCTGGCAATCCACGGTTGTGTACTGTCAGGGAGGTGCGGGCTTCTCTGTCTCCAAGTTTTACAACAGCAACCTTTGAGATGCAAGCCTTCCACTCAGCTGAACCTGCCAAACAACCTCCCCATGACCTCTGGCCAGCCCTGCCCTCTTCTTGCTAGGTAAGAAGGTTAGTATGTCACTGAATGCACTGCTGATACCAACAACTGTTGTTTGTCGTAAATAGCATAAGCCAGATGTGAACTATTAGACAGCATTTGGGATTCAGATTCAAAAAGCTTTTGAGCCTCTTTTCATGCTGAAGGCAGAAATTGAAGATATTAATTGCACTGCTTATAGCTTCAGCCTCTTCATCTGAATGAGATGCTTTGTGATTTCCATAAACCCCAGGAGTATGATGCTTGAAGCTGAAATATATTTCCTGACAGATTGACAAATAGGGCAGATTTTTTTCTTATTATAGCTATTGGAATTGAAAACACTACCACACAGAGATGCCAAAAAAGACTCTTTTTATACATAAGGGTATTGTTTCCAGAAATGCTTTGAAAGATTTTCTCCATTAATATTCCTCCTTTTTGTCCCACACAGGGAAGTTATTTTTTTAACTGATTATATATTGCATAAAACCCAATGTAAGTCTTGAAACCACTGAGGATAGTTTGGATAATGAAAAAGGCTTCATTCTACCATTGCTCAATACTAAGATAAATCAGAAGTAATTTTACTATAGTTGTGGTGTCTGATAGGTGCAAGAGAGATCAGCATTGCAGCCAGGTGCTTTTTCAAGGAAGTATTCTGGGAGATACTGACATTACTGTATTTTGGTTGTACACAAATGATTAATGGTAGAATCATATGCCATCTGTTCATGCTAATTATATGAAATGTTTGTAATAAAACCTAAAACTCAGCGTGTTTGTTAAACTCCTGAAATTCAGACTATTACTGTGTAAGATTTATTAAGGCCTATGAATTTTATACTGGAAATTGGGATCCTGCCATGAAAGAATCTAGAACAAGATGATACATTGTTCATTGAATCAAAAGAGTTTTAATGTGAGCAGTATTCTTGGTTTTGTGAGATAATTTGGGGGGGGGGGGCTCTGAGTATGAGTGAAACTCAACCCAAAATTCAGATGAAAGAAAGCAAGGGTGAACTTTTGTAGAAGAGAAACAAAAAAGAGCATCCTGGCAAGTCTCTTGATGACTTACTGTCAATTATCAGTGGCTTTACTCAAAGCAGGGTATGAATGGGTATGCCAGTGCATAGGTATGTGACAGAATGTGTCAGAACAAAAGATGAAAGCTGTCAGCTGTCCCTTACCCTTTTCCTGAAACAGCATCTGACCGTGAATCTCTCTTCCCAGAGGTGCAGCACTTTTCTCCTATTATTGCAATGTGGAGACACTGTCAATGCCTGTTAGCCAGAGGGAGAAGAGGTTCCCAGCACAGTCACTGTACCAGGCAAGAAAAGACTCCCCTAAATAAGAGTGCAAATTTGTCAGGAAGAGAAGGACTGGGTTCAGGTAACATAACACCCGAATTTTGAACAATACCCTGTTATATTTAAATTGGTGTTCCTTTCTGAGCGATTTCAAGGACACATAGGTGCTTAAGGACACCCTTGGTGTTGTTAACCTTTTCCTGAGGGGATGAGTAGAGAACCCTGCACACAGTGTAACCTCATCTCAGAGTCTTGCTACTGTGTCTTTTTGCTGCAATGGGCTGGGTTAAATCCCAGCAACAAAAAAAGGAATAGATGGAAACACAAAATGGATGGCTTGTATTCTGCTCGGCTGTGTGTGGGTGTAAGGGAAAGCAAGTATTAATGACATTTATGAGATGTAACAGACATATTCAAGCGTTTTGCTTTTACACATTTCATTCATCTGTTGGAAAGGGGATACAAACCTTATCACTTTTGTCAGCTAATGAAGAGAAGTACTTGGGAGCAGCACTAATCCAGTGAATAGGAAGGGCCATACACTAAGGATCAGAAGATCAGGTTCCATTCACAGCTCTGTGTTATCTGCCTTTTAGTCTTTTCCATTTTCACAGTGCAGATGATAATGCTTAACTGCCAACAGAAAATATTTTGTGATCTGTAGCTGAAAAGGACTGTATAAGTCTAAATATTATTTCAGTATCTTCTTCCCACCCACTCAGTAAGTAAAATATGTGAGACTTATGGAAAGCGATGTGGTAATTATTATACAGAGACTGAGCTTTGAAGTTGAAAGCACGTTATAGCTCATTATATATAATACCTCTCAGACACTGTGCCAATGAGCTTGATATAAAAACTCAGTAGAACAGATACTTAGCAGGCTAAAATGGCCACAGATAGTGCAGCACAGTTGCAGTTTCCTTGAATGAGCAACATGCATAAACGTTGCAAACTACTTTGGGTGCAAAGTTTCACAGCATACTTCAAGCTCCGATTACAACACAATAAAGGATGCTCCGCTCTCCAGAGCTCTGGGGAAGTTACAGACAAAATGCAGTGTGTAAGGATGCTGGGCCCTCTCACTGCTGAGTTACCAGGAGGACAAATAGTTAAACAACACTTTCTCTTTTTTTCAGGCTTTAAAAACAGCTTCTAATTTTCTATTTTTTTAAGATGCTTTATAATGCAATTAGAGAGCTCCTGGAGGCACTAATTGGATCATAAAGTGCCTTCTTCATGTTCCAGCCGAGGAGAGAGGAAAAAAGGATCACTTCACGTCCTCTTTGCACCTGCTAAGATGTTTGTGAGACACCTTACAATTAAATTATAAGCACCTAGAGGAGACTTTAAATTACATACCATAGAGCTAGAACCTTGGGTCAGACAGCAGAATCCACAAACTCAAAACTTACAAAAGCCTCATATCCACCTTCTGGCACTTTTCTACCTCCTGGGGTGGAAAAAGACCTTTGTTTTTCCAGTGCCCTGAGTTCTTAATATTCTCTCTCAAAACGATGGTTTAACTATATCCTAGGCTAACTGCAATTTCTTGCTGAGCGTACAATATGTCTTTTCAATACTCCAGCCCGGGAGGGAACCTGACAGCAGGCATAACATGGATGGTTCTTATAATCACTAACAGCTCCTGGGTAGTCATCTCTGAAATGGAACTGCCCAGCGGATGTGAGGAGGTGGAGACTATGAAGTTTTTATCCTGGCTGGTATGGGGAAATGAGACAATTATGGTGCTAAATCTGGAAATTGTATGAGAACAGTGCAGGTTGCAGTAACCCTGAAGCAGTGTGAGGGAAAGAAGAGCCAAGGACACAGGCAAGCAGAATTTCATGAGATTGCTGTGCTGCACTCTTACGTATTCTGCCTACCATAATGCAGGTGTCGGTCCTCTTCTCATGCTTCACAGTCTGGACACAGATTTGATACCGGTGGAAGCATGAGAAGGGGATGGACCAGTCTGGCAAAGAGGCTCTTGGCTGTTCATGTTTCTGACTGCTGTGTTAAACAGTATCAAATCTGGATTTATATTTTATAGTCCTCTTTGGAAAAGGGTATCCAAAGACCTCTGAAATCAGTGTCCTATGAGTTTTTGGTAGCAGGGCTGTAAATCAGAAAGCATGGAAAAAAAACTTGGCTGCTGGGTCGCTAATCTCAGTATACAAATACACATAAACTCTGGCCAATCAAGTAACATACTATGCCTAACAGCCCACAGTCCTAGAGAGCAATGTATCACCTACCATGAAGTCTGTCTGGTAGAGGTACAGTAACTGTGTAACCATAAATTAATACCTGCTCCTGCATATAGAACTGAACTGGTACTTTTTGATATCTTGGACTATTTGGATATTTTGCCATATATGGGGTTCCTGACGAGAATGTAGCTTTGCCTTTAATTCATAGAAACATTCAGGATACAGGTACCTAAATACATTTATGAATTAGAGCCCAATTGAAATCAATCATCTTTAGGCTCCTAAATGCATATGTGAACCCAGATCTTAGCCGCCTTCTTTCTATTCAGGTAACTCCTGGACTTCTCCATGAAGACTGTCAACAGATTTTTGTTTCTCATGCAATTTTTGTGCCATGAAATGTTGTGTGGAATGACAGTGTAGAGCCCTTAATGTTAAGAGGCAAGAATGATGATTCTGTGGGCTGCCTGTCTGGACTGGATTTTGAACATGTGTAAAGTGGGTGAAAATCTCTAGCTGAAAGGAACCTCTGTTCCTTTCAGTCCTGCTCAATAACATACTTTCACAGTTTCTTGGTTTGGAGGCTTTTTGTAGCCTTTTTTCAAACTCATAAGACATCACGGTTGGTTTTATTCTTTCAGTTTTCAACACACATTTTCCTCCCTCCTTATTAAGTAATATAAATATACTTTGCATAGTTTGATTTTGCATATATAACACTCTGTGAAATTATGTTCACATATTGTTTAACCTGGATCATCCTATTTCCAACATCCTGTGTGTTTTTTTAAGATGGTTATTTAATTATGGTTTCTTCATGTTGACTGTTCTGCTAGTTATATCAATTTACAATATATCATTTATTCTCTTTCTCTATAGAGTGTTTTAGTAAGGAACTGTATGCCTTAATGACAACATACAGTATCACTTATTCTATTAAAAGTGGACTACATGCTCTCTCTACTCTACCTATTCTGATACGAGAATCAGTTGCTGTCTGTTAATTAATTTTGGTACCTCCAGAAATCCACTTAAATCAATGGACTAACAATGGTGTAAACTTTGAATCACTTCTCCAGTTTTATTGGGGAAAAAGCCACACCATAAATCCTACTAAAATCAGCTACTGTTTTCAGGCTGAATACACAGACACAAAAATATAAGGATGGTGGCCACTTCAAAATACAGCTAGCTCAGAAAAGCGGATACCAAATTATTCCTTTCCTGAAGCAATAGCTGAAGGAATAGCTGAAGACCACAAGGCAGTCTGTTGCAGTCTCCATTATACAAAAACCTTTGGCTGTACCTTAAATCTTTAAAATAATAGTAAGATTGTTATTGTTTGTTATTGTTTCTTTCCTATTCTTTCCTAGCTGTGATTCCTACTAAAAGGCCCCCAAAAAGTTGAAAACACTTAGGCTGATAGTATTCTGATACCACTGTTTATCACATTTTAAATCAGTGTAAGCTCTCTGGGGCAGAAACCATTTTATAGTTCTCTGCTGGCAGTTCATTGTACGCAGTGGGAATTGAAAGATGAGGATCCTAAGAGCTGCTACCAAAAACTGTCATCGTAAGCATTCCAGCATTACTTAGGAAGAACCCTTAGTAGCAGTTTCCAAAGCAATCAGAAGGAAAAAGTGTTGCCTTTCAAAATGCCTGATTCATTTTCATACTTTATTTCTATGCTACTGCTTACACAATAAAGATTTTCAGCTTCCACATTTAAGAGATTGCAAATGACCTGTGAAATAAAATGAAGGAAATAATAGAATGAGATACATGACAATATCTATGTAATTTCTCTAGGATGCTGTAATGATGAAAACAATAGGTATTGGGGAATTATAATCAGCAGGGCATTCAAATAACCCTGGGGCGCTGTTGGGAGTAATTTTTGTTTAATGCTGGTTTTAAAGTTTTAGTAAAGCATTTATAGGAGAAATATTTTAGTGAAATTTTCCTTTGCCCACCCACATTTTTCAGCTTGTCAGTCAAAACATGTAAAAGCTAGGAAGTTAAGGAGGAAAATACAGGCTATGTATTCACTTCATTTTTGCATCAGCTTTAGTGAAAAAAAACCAACCCACCAACAAACCAAGAAATGAGTATTAAGCGGCAAACATGGAACGGTCGACATTTTATACAACTGACATTTGCTTGTAGGAAGAGAAGAGGAATAAGAGAAAACATGAGAATGTTAGTGTGTCTAATTCTCTAAAATATCATGCACTGTGACTGGGTAGGAGGAAGAAATGCACCAGCAGAGAGTACTCAAGTCTACAATAACCTTTGATGCTGAGACAGACATGAAGACACATGTTTCTGTCCTGACATTCAGTACTAGTGATCATACTTCCCAGCGATCAACATTTCTCATTGGAAATCAGCAACCATCTCACCTATCATTAACCAGGTCTGTCTGAAAAAGAAAAGTTTATGCACATGCTGCTTTGCTATGTTATAAAATGAAGGTAGAGAAGGCTGCAGCATGACTAGAAGAGATCAGGAGAATGCATCTACTATGGGCCATAACAGCATCATATCCTTTTGGCTTACATCGCACCCACTCTGTCCTGCATTTAATTACATTAGCAAAACCAACAAAAATCGACACAGAACAATCACTGCTTTACCCTCTGGCTGTTTCAGCAACTGTTTATAGGGAAATGTTTTCCTTCTGCTTTATGATTTTTTTCATAAAGACTGAAAAACCTCTGAAGAGTTTGTCCTTTTCTGGAGTTGGAAGGAGTCTCTCTGGTGGATAAAGGCATCCCTTGTCGCTCCATAAATCGCAACTATTGTTTAGCTGAATTCTATTACTTTGATTTTGGATCATAGAGGGCAGGCAAGAGACTGATGATTGAAGGAGCTAGACAAGATTAGAGAAAAAATCAATAAATGTATAAACAAAAAGAGGTTTTCAGGCTTTAATCAGGTGATTTATTGCACATTTTGTGCCTCCTTTTGCATTAAAGTTGTTAATGTAGTTCTACACAACTGACTTAACTACACTTTGTGTTGTCTTCTGGAGTGCCTTGTACAAGAGCAGAAGAATAAGTGTCTTGTGTAACATAAATTGAAATAATATTGCTGAAAAGAAGAATAGAAGAACTTGACCACAGGAGATGAACTCAGCATCACAAAACTGAATGCATTTCCACAGAATGATTTCTCTCCTGTTGACTGGGGAGAGTTTGAAAGCAAAATGCTATACTCTCTTGCAAAAACTGACTGCTTATACAAAAAGGCAGCAGAGAATGGTTTCAAGTTTAACCAGGACCTGTGGGCTGCAGCAGCCTTTGATTGTATAAAGCTAAAGCGAAAGTATAATCTGTATTTCAATTTCAGGAAAGCAGATACAAGAACTAACACCTGATGTCTTTAGACACTGGTGATCCATTTACTATATGCACATGTGTCTGTTAAGCATCCTTCCATAATATAGTCACAGAAGTAACCTTCTGGGTAACTTTGGTCTATACTCTGGTTGAGCATAGAAATACAGACCAATCCCAATGCACATGCCAGACCACATCTCCTATTTTTGCACTTGAAGTCTGATCCAAACTCACTTGAAATTCATGAGTATTCTTCCAGTGATTTCAGTGGTCTTTGGATTTGGCTTAGAGGGGGAAAAAAAATCAAACCAAAAACCCTCAGCATTTTGCGACTTAAGATCTGCTACAATCTATTTGTGGAACTACACGAATTAAAGGCATCAGAACAGGCTGCTCTCTGAGAAGTCCCTGATTTCTATTGAGCTGGTCGTGGGCAGGGTTGTAAGCAGTCCTGTGCTGCTGCTGAGTCTTTTGCATAAGAAAATCCTCAAGAAGCAGACTGTATGCTGGGAATGCAAAGAAGTACAGCACTCCTGTCCCGACTTCCAGGACTTTTGAACCTTACTGGATTCATTGGACATATGGCCTACAGCCATGTCTAATGGGATAGAAAATAACTATTGCAGTACGGTCCTAGATGTTATTGTGCATTGGAATGGGGCAGCTCTAAAGACTAGGTTGGGCCGGACAGGCAACTTGGACTCTCTGGAGGAGTAAACCACAGCTTGTTATCACTACACATATTCTCCCACCTGAGAGACCAGCAACAATGGATATTTATCTAGATAACCTAATTCTTTCAGAAATGTGTCTATCTTCAGCCCAAAAATCGCTGCTGAGACAAACACATTTTTGCTAGATCCTGGGTCTTACTTTGTACCGTTCCTTTTGAAGCCCCATTAAAGACTGAACACAGCCAGTATTATTTCACTAATGTGTAGACTTGTATCATCATATGAATGAAAACAGTCTTTTGACTATTTTCTGTGGTACACTGTGCAGTAAAGCCAATTCCTAGGGGATAAGGAAATGCTCAGTCGAGTTCACAGCAGATGGGGCTTCTTCTTACATTTGTTATGCAACATTCATAAGTGACAATGGTTGTGAAGGTCCTCAGTGCCTTCCATTTTCAGATACCAATGTCCTTTCTGTTTCAGGTTTGATGGGAAGATCAGAGCTCAGGCTACACCCTTGTGCTGTGACTGCATGCTCTTTCTCATAGAGCTTTCTGCATGTGATATTGTGGAATGGGAATGGTTCATTAAGTTCTCTGGAAAATTCATAATTAGACACATATCTTTTTGTAGCTAAGATATGCCGTGTTGCTTCTTATCTTGCATGCATTGCTTTTTGACAGGATTTCCCCTACAGCTAACTGGATCCAAAACATTTTGAATAATGTGAGAAATCTTCCTCACACATCTGATCCCCATTTGTGCCTGTGGTATTTTGTCTATTTGCCAGCCTGAGTGGGTTCTTTCTGTCATCCCTCATACAATATTCTTATTGATTCACCTTGTCTTCTTTCTCTGTGTTTGGAGCCCAGAGCAGGGGTTCCTTGAGCATTTAGCAGTATTATGTCAGGGTGATAGTTAGAGATGATGGATAACAGTTGTCTTTTGAAAGTCCCAGAGGCTGAGCATACAGCTGGAAGAAGACAATGTAAGCAGTCTAGGTCTCCGGGATCTTCACATCCCCTGCATTGTCCACCATCTGCTATGAAATTTTTCAGAGCACCAAAAACCTGGGCATTAAACTTCCTTGCTGCAAGTTCAAACAAAGCCTACAAATCTTTTACCCCAAAAGGTAAAATATTCTCCTCCAGTCACAAATAATGATTTTGTAGGCCAATGAAAAATAAGAAAACTTTGTGTAAATTGTACACAGATAAATATGGTTTTGCAGACCTGTAATGGAGAATGGATCTGTCCAGCCACTCAAGCATTTGGCATGTAACATGGATTCCTGAACATACCACACGTGGGCACACATGCCTGGTCAGTAGTGTGGTGCAAAGAACAAAGAAGGCCTCTCTGTTCAGCCATTGCTCATTTGCATCTGCTCCCGTCTTAGTAATTCAGGGGTTCAGGAGGGGTTCACTGAAAATCCATGACTTTAATGGTCTTTCCCAGACTTGCTGCAGTTTTATACTGCTAATAGTGACACCTAAAAAGAGCAAAAGAAAAAAGGCTGATTTCCTGCAGATTGACTTCATAGGTTACCTTTCACTGAAGTCTGAACAGGGATGGTGCTTCATGAAAAACACATTGTAGACATGAAAAGGCATAGGCTTACATTGACTTTTGTTTAAAAGAAAAGTTATGTTAATGGAGCTTTTGATTTATGCAAAAAGCAAACTTTGCCAATTAAAAATTCATTAATGAATTAATAGGTTATATGAAACTTCCAAAAAAACCAAACAAAATAACGGCCTTTAAGTTCAGTTTAATTCATTCCATTTTCTGTTTCAATTAGAATCCATTAGGAAAGTAATTGTCAGTATTCATTGGAAGAATTTTTGTAAAGGCTCCCAGATTGGTTGGCTTACACCATCACTCTGCTGACCACAGCAGAGCTTCACCAGCATCAGATCTGCATGACTGAGTGAACAGTCAAACATGAGGTATATAAAGCTCTTGCACAGTATAGGAAACTAACATTTAGACTCTACCTTGCTTTAGACAAACTTCACAGAAAGGGATCGGCCCAGTGTAAGATTATCTCCAAGTGGCATAAAGTTATTACAAGCTACAATTAGATAAATTTCACACATATATAATGTGCCCTAGGGATTTCTGTTCCTTGCAATAGCCTGTTGGGGCTACCTATGCTGTGGAGAAGGCATGATGCAAGCATAAAGATAGCTCAGGGCTCTCTGAATTACTTTGCCCCAGTGCAGTTTACCAACAGGGAGAAATACAATAGATAGCTGTGCTGCATATGAAGTCTTCCCGAAACCATATAGGCTGACAGGCCTAACCCAGTGCACCATACGCAGTGCGGTTATAAAGACAGGTATAGCCTCCTTTCCCTTCTCAGCCTTGACAGGTTTGTGCCTTGCCTGAAATCAGAATAAATTGAAATACTATGAACTGTGACCTGTGGCAGTTCTGCCTGGTCAACATCAAGCATTTATAGGAATATAGCTACGCTGAGTTTGGTTCCCAACACTGATAAGAGAAACAAACACAAATAAGAAGACTTGAGATCCTACAGCAGGCTGTAACATTATGCTCCCATTTCAAGTATTTGTCATTTTGCTTTTTCAGTTAAAATATAGAGAAATAAATGGTAATGGCATGAATTTGATCCTAAACGAGTGCTGAGTGCTTCAGCCTGAACCCAAGTAAGTCCCTGACTCACTGGCAACACAACAAATCTTCTGTTGGAATTGCTTGCCTGGCTATGCAAATTGTTCCAGGAACAAACTGTTCCTGACTTCGGTAAGTTGTGAAAAATTAAGCTGACCTCCTTTCTTCAACTGAACTGCAGTTGGATGAGAGTAAATTAATTTTGGCTTATCTAAAACTGGACAAACATTCAGATTTCAGTATTCATTTGGCATTTATTTCATTTGTTAGTGAAGTCCAAAGGAGAAAGAAAGGCTTGATTTTTTTATGCCTGACTAGATTCTTCAGAAATCAAAACAAAATTATGCAACTGCACCACCAAAAAAAGTAAACCTGTAATGATCTGGTGGTAAGAGAGGATATGTAGTGTCTGTGTACATTCTCAAAATGCTTGAAAGTTAGGGTACATGTTGTCATAATAACTGGCAAGATACAAGAGAAACACATAGTTACTGACATGCTTGACACAGAGAACTAGATTTGTTTGAGCTAAGAAAAGAAGGGATTTTAGCTTCTCTGTATTTCAGGAAAGATTTCATTTCATTATTGATTAAAGTGATTTTTTTTAACTAAGTGAATACAAACATATAAAGAAAAATACTACCTCTATTAACGAATTTTTAAATTCATTCAATTTAAATGGGAATGACAGTGCTTTTGGTTTTGTGACAATGTTCCTGGTTATCAGTCATGGCATAACTCTTAAAACATGCATACCTTAAATGGACACAATCCTTTAACAAGCAAACCAGAGTATGCATTACCTTAGAGGCCATGTATTATACATCCCAGAAAAAAAAACCAAAATGTACCTATGCTTACTCAGCAACACTTGGGATATCACACTAAATTTTCATTTGGGAATACCAAACTTCATGCAGAGTCCTACAGTTAGCATGTGTAAATTTGGTAGAAGAGCATGAGGACAACTGCATAAACTTACATAGGGGTGGATAGATGATTTGCCATTATAACTGAATACTAACATATATGTAGGTGGTACACATAACTGCGTCTATGTTATTTGAAACTTCTAACCCACTAGTCTCTGAAGGAGTGAAAACACTGTGGACACAGGCAGAGTATCACAGTAACAGGCATCTTTTGATAACATTACAGTTCTAATGAAAATTCTCTTTTATGCTGGAATCTCCCCTTGAGATCCATGGCCAAATGTGTTCAACCCTGTAAAACACACGAACAGACAGTTCATGCTTGATAGGGTAAAAACCTAAGTAAACAAGATAAATAGGAGAAAGGCAGCACTTATTTCCAGCTCTTAAATGAAGAAATGTGGGCACTAGAAGATTAAATGATTTGATGTATTGGGTTTGCGTGGCAAGGTTTTGGTAGCTGGGGGGCTACAGGGGTGGCTCCTGTGAGAAGCTGCTAGAAGCTTCCCCCATGTCCGACAGAGCCAATGTCAGCTGGCTCCAAGACGGACCTGCTGCCGGCCAAGGCGAAGCCCATCAGTGACAGTGGTAGCACCTCTGGGAGAACAGATTTAAGAAGGGGTGCTGGAAAACCTGTGCAATGGAAACTGCAGCTGGAGAGAGGAGAGACAATATGTGAGAGAAAGAACTCTACAGATGCCAAGGTCAGTGAAGAAGGAGGGGGAGGAGATGCTCCAGGTACCGGAGCAGAGGTTTCCCTGCAGTCCCTGGTGAAGACCACAGTGAGGCAGGCTGTCCCCCTGCAGCCCATGGAGGTCCACAGTGGAGCAGATCTCCACCTGCAGCCCTGGGAGGAGCCCATGCCAGAGCAGGTGGATGCCCGAAGGAGGCTGTGACCCTGTGGGAAGCCCACGCTGGAGCAGGCTCCTGGCAGGACCTGCGGATCTGTGGAGAGAGGAGCCCACACTGGAGCAGGTTTTCTGGCAGGACTTGTGACCCCATGGAGAGAGGAGCCCACGCTGGAGCAGTCTGTGCCTGAAGGACTGCACGCTGTGGAAGGGACCCACACTGGAGCAGTTTGTGAAGAACTGCAGCCCGTGGGAAGGACCCACGTTGGAGAAGTTTGTGGAGGACTGTCTCCCATGGGAGGGACCCCACGCTGAAGCAGGGGAAGAGTAAGGAGTCCTGCCCCTGAGGAGGAAGGAACAGCAGAGACAAGGTGTGATGAACTGACCCCAACCCCCATTCCCCATCCTCCTGTGCTGCTGTGGGGAGGAGGCAGAGAAAATTGGGAGTGGATTTGAGCCGGGAAAGGAGGGAGGGGTGGGGGGAAGGTGTTTCTAAGGTTTGATTTTATTTCTTATTATCCTACTCTGATTTGATTGGTAATAAATTAAATAAATTTTTCCCCAATTTGAGTCTGTTTTGCCTGTCTGTTTTGGTAATGGCCAAGTGATGTCTCCCTGTCTTTATCTCGACCCATAAGCCTTTTGTTATATTTTCTCTCCCCTGCCCAGCTGAGGAGGGGAAGTGATAGAGTGGCTTTTGTGGGCACCTGGCGTTCCCACATTTGCTCATGACCACGCAGTCTGGTGCAAGGCCATGGCATTGGACCTAGACCGCCGCAGCTGTCTTGTGTCTATTGCCTTAAATATAGGCATGACTGTTTATATAACATATATAGCAATATACTTTGATAAAGTTTGCTTCTAGAGCTATGACTATCTCATTCTGAAGAGCTAGGAATTTTGATTATTCAAGTCATTTCAGGCCAAGAGAATGTTTAAAGATATTTCTTCTTCAGCAGTGTTATGCCTTTCAGAATTAAATAATTGCAAGAAAATAAAACCAAAGAAAAACATTTAACGTTTATATAAGAAGCATCTGTCCAGATTTAATAGACATAGTACCTCTGACATTGCATTAAAATAACCCCACAACACAACATTGCTCTCTGAATGAACTGATAATTGCACTCAAGATCAGGTATATAACACCCGAATTTTTCTGTTTAGTTATGATAAATCCCTGCTCATTAGAATACCGGATAATTATAAAACAGTTTAAATATACTTAACTACCGGCACACCCAACAGTGCTTATGCTTTAGATGTATCCCATGAGAAGAAAGAAACACAGGGGTGCCTACTATTGCTCCTAATGCTATGGAGCAACAACATTTCTGGACAAGGTGTTCTGGGGACAAGCTGAATCTCAGGTCAGTGGAGAATTGTTGCATGTGGACAGTCTCTAATAATTTCTAGTTTCCTGTGGGTTGAAATACTAACAGAAAAAGTAAAAACCTAGGACATTCAGCACAGCGCTAATCCAGGCCTTGACAGCAAAACCAATTTATTGTATACTGACAGGGTAAGCCACTGCCTTGAAGGATACACATTCTGAAGGCTCACAGAGTATAGTGATGTGAAGGTGTGGAAGAGATAAGAGATTTATTTTGAAATTTTTGGTGCATATGCTGATGCTTTACTCTCCATTCTTACCCGCCAGTAAAATGCAGCATTACAGCCTCTAGGTCCAGGACCACAATATAAGAAGACCCGTCTAACGGAACAGAGAGCATTTACTGGCTTCTACACCAATCCAAGCTATACCAACACTCTCCATGCAAAGACACAGGACATCCCCAAAACATACAGGCACATCTGACCTTTATTTTTGATTCCTTTCAGTAAAAAGTATATTACTGAACAAAACACAACCTCAGTGTCTATCTACTGCAGTCTGAGAGGAACTCAAGAGGAAATCCAAAAAAGTTTGATTAATAGCATGCTGAAATTTTCATGTGTGAATGCCTCTGTTCTTTGTGATTCCAGCTAATATGAAAGAACCATGTGACAGGAAAACAGCTCAAGACACTAAAATTTTAGGCCAATGCCTAGGCCAGTGTTTCAATGGAAGGATTCTTATCCTAAGATTTCCCTTCCAGTTTTTCAGAGGCAAGACTTAACTTTTCTAAACCTATTTGACTGTACAGTTTAACGTCAAGGAATTCAGCACCTGGCAGAACTGGTTCCCAGCCTTCAAGACTTCTTGAGGTCTGCCACAAACACAAGCCATCTTAAATCCTAACATCTGAAGGTCAGACCTGGGAAGCCTGCTGACAACAGCTGAGATTATTTTATTGATTATTGCCAAATGCAAGCTGCAATAGATCACCTTTCTCACAAGTCTTTTCACTCATACACATTCCTGCATAACATTTGTATTAAATGCTATCTTGAGATGATCTCTTTCTTGACTGAGATTTCCTTTTTCAAGGTCTTCTATTTTTGAATATACACTGACTTCTCACTTTATTTTCAAACTTGACATAAGACGTTTGGGTCATGTGACATTATATAGCAGGTTAATCCATCTCTTTGACTGGATGCATGGAGGTTTAATAGATAAAAAGGAAGAATAAACAATGAGTGAGATGAAAAAGGAGAAAGGATTTTGGAAGATATCTTTACCTCAGGTAAGACAAGGACGTAAAAGGTATAGCTATAATGCAGAACCTTTCTTCTTCTTTTTTTTTTTTTTTAAAGAAAGACTGATGAATAAAATAAATCTTATAAGCACAGAGAAGAAACAAACATTGAGAATGAGAATAACTGAGTTAATTTCTAGACCTACATGGTGACAGATCAAAGCTAAAATTAATAGTTAGCAAGCTATTCGTTCCGGTAGTCCTCTCCCCTCAAAAAACCCCCAATTTTTTACAAGACTGGCCAAAAGGTGTATAATACACCATTTTGTAGACTTGGGTAACTGATCTTCCACCTCTGATTGTCCTGGGTTGTTGTCACAAAGAGCCATAGTCATCAGTGACAAGTTACCAAAAAAAAAAAAAAAGCCTTTTCTCTAAAGCACTTTAACAATCTAAGTTGGCTGCCAGTGATAAAGACAGAGAATCTGTTAAACCAGATCAGACTTTCTGTTCTGTTGCTAGTTGAAGCTTTGCCTTTACATTTCCCATATCTATTCATGGAGCTAAGAGTGCAATAAAGGCATTAAATCCATCAGGGAGAAAGAAAGAAAGAAAGAAAAAAAAAAAAACACCAAAAACCCTATCTGCAAAAAGATGGGTAGCCAGCAGAGATCTATGAATAATTTAAAAGGCACCTGTCTCCCCTCATATTGGCAACTTTGAACTGCTCTTGCCTTGCAGATATATTTCAATTTGCTAAGCAAAAAGAAGTTTCTCAAAATTCTCAGAAAACTTAAAAGTTATTAACATTCCTCCAAGATGCTTCAAGGAAAAATTTACTGTTACACAAAAGCGATTTAACTTACACTGTGCATATATTTACTGATGACAGTCATCATGGAAGGAGCACATCACTTGGGGAAGCAGCACCTTCAATTAGTCAGAGAATCTTTAACACAAAATTACAATTTCAATTAAAGGTTAGGTGCTAGCTCAGCCACAGGTAGTTGGAATTCAGGCAGAAATCCTGGAATGAAATCTATGGCCTGTGTTATGCAGGAGGTTAAGTGAGATGATTGCTACTGGGTTAAAAACAAAAATAATTTCAGAATCTACCGAGAACACCTATCTTATTATCAAGAGCAAATACTGTAATCTGAGTCTAAAGCATTCTTTAGGTGGTGAGGATTATGCCTGTTCAGTTGGACTGAAAAAATATCCCAAGCCCAAATCTTAAAAATAACTCCGTTATGCATGGATGTTAATGAGACAGTTGTGATAAAGTACTGGTAATAGTATTCAGTGTGAAAGTTTGCCTTTCCACAGAATCTTTCATTGTAAATTGTTGATTCTTACCTGCATGCCTGTTAAAGGAAATTATTTGGGCTTAGAAATTGCCATTTATCCAGATGAACCCTAACAAAGAAGAAGGTATGGCAGATGCGCAAATAGTTGGGCCACAGGAATTTTCAGAATGATGTTATAAAAGGATGGGCTAAATACCTATCCCCATGTGAAGCAGTCTATTAAGTATTGACAATAATCAGCAGGAATGGGCAAAGACATTTCAAAAGACAATATATATGGCTATATATAAATCTATAAAGATGTGAGTATTGTCAGAATTGAAACATTTTGTAACACAGGAGTTGCAGCAGAATTACAAGATCTCATTGTGCCACTGTTAAATTATTTTGGTTTTTCAGTTTGCAATTAAAATCTCAAATTTTCTAAAAATATTTCATTCTGACTGAGAATGACAATTGATTTACAACTGTGGAAATTAGTTACGACCAATGACCTCAATCTGAGATGTTTTTGCATCTTAGAAGCATGTGGTAAAAATAAAGGGACTAAGGGTTAAGAAGGGTAATCCTCACCTACAAAACCTGAAGCACTAGTAGCATGTAAGGTGAGGTTTTCTCGAACTACTTTGGTATTGCCTTGGCCCGCTCTGTTCAAAATAGAGCTGTCAACGCTTTGTAAATAAGACATTAGAAAAGACAGCTAAAATCTGTGTCACTGACCTCTTTCGGAAAAGAAAGTTCGCCTAAATTATGAGAGCCTCAAACCTGTATTTGCTCAGTGAAATGTTTTGCAAGGCTGAAAAAATGATCATTATCAGCTTTTACAAGCAGAGGATAAGACTGTTATTTGTGCAAGTTGATCCTGAGATACAGTTCTTACCTTGAATTCCCATTCAGCTTTCCCAAGTTTCACTCCTTCATCCCAAATTTCAGTTATAAGTAGTTCTAAAATATGAGTCACTAAAGTGATATTTCCTTATGAGATCAAAATGGTACTTCAGTCCCACCTCAGTGAAATCAGGGATCACTGAGAGGCCATTTTCTGTAGGTAAGCTGCTGGTTTGGAAGGTGAGCCCCACCTGGTCACCCGCCCCGTGCTGGCAGTAGAGCCGGCTAGCCTGGGGAGCTGTCGCAAGGTGTGCGGACGATGCTGAGGAGGAGTGTGGTGGGGTGCGAGGTCAGCCCCGTGAGATGGCCACCTGCCAGCCAGCTAGTCAGTGACCGTGGGGGCTAGCACACAGCCAGTTAGAAATTTCATAGAAATTAATATGTTCACACAGAGTGCATCAATGCTGTTGAAACAGTGTGTTCTGGGAATAAGGGGGTGTGTGTGGGGGAATAAAAAAGAATATTCTCCTTTACCCTCACTGGCTTTTTTACCTCTGAGCCCATTTGCCTATAGTGACATAAAACGGAACAATACCATGCAGCTTCCTGCCCAAATCCTGCACCTAAACTGACTGACAGTCTCCTTTCCAGGCCTCTCTTCTTGAGATGCAATGCAACAGAGCGAACACAAAAAATGTAAATTAAAAATAGAGCAGTTATTCTTCAGAGCAGCTCTCCATGGCATCTTAGAATATTCTTAGGGGAGTACCAGCAGCTGATCTCAGCAATAAAGAAGCTGAAGGTACTGAAGAGAAACACAGTGGCAACACAGCATTTAAAGGACTCATGCTGAAAAAAAAAAAAAGGGTGGGGGATGGGGAGACAGGCTACAAGAAAAAATTTTATTCAGAAATTTTATTAGAGAAATTTTGCTCACCACAGAATGTCCATGGTTCTCTTCAGTGTCCCTGTTTGTTAAAGGATGCTTATGAAGAAACTCATTAAATTGGCCATTTCATAATTCAGCTATGCATTTCACCCTCCTTTCTTTTTTTTCTTTTTTTGTGTGGGAAGAAGTAAATGTGATCACTTACTTTTGATCTGAACAGAAATGTTTTTGTGATTAGAAAACAGAGGAATTCAGAACACTGACTATATTTCTGTAACAGATTAAATCATTCATACAGAAAACCAAATCACAATTTGTTGAAAAGAAACCCCAAACATCAGAATTGAACTTCCTTTTCTTTACACAGAAAAATGAGAATAAGGAAAAAATCAATTATGCTTCAAAAAGGTGATATTTTATGCTCATAAACACAGAATTAGAGAAATACAATAGAAAAACTTAATCAGAAAAATATTAAATAACTTTCACAGATAATTAAACCCTGCTAGTCTGAGCATATCTATTAAAACATTTAGCAGTTTACAGTCTCCATTTCCTGTATCATGGTTGGAATTAAGAACTGTTGGTATTGCATCTTCAGAAAGGTAATTTTCCTTAAATTTTCTGGGAAGACTCAAGCTTGATCAATAAGCTCAGTTTCATGTGCTATTAATTATTTTTAAAAGGTTGACATAAGCAAACTAGCAGGGTATTTAGTAGACTCACTGTAAATATTTCATTTTAGGAGATGAAGCTCATTTTATATATTAATCAAAATGTAATTTTCCTTAGTAATACACAAATGTAATGGGTTTCACCTGTGTACCTTTATGTCAGCAGGAACACAATTTATGAACTTCATAGAGGCAATATGGGGACAAAATCAATTTTTTAAATATATGGCCAGTATTTTACTAAATTACAAAATGAATGCAATTAGTAAAACTTTCTATTTCCTAAAATCTAATTTCTTTATGCAGAATATATCTATTCCTTGGATGATTAGGTTCAGTAGTCACATAATGAAAGATACGCTATTCAAAAGAGGTATTACTGTTTCAAAGCAAAGCAAATCTCTTGTAAAAAACAACTCAAAATGAAAACACATTGGGAGTGTTATTTTTTCTCCAGACAACATAACAATTATTTCAGAAACAGTTTGATATCACCTTTGAATTAAACACATAATACTGCTGAAAATAACTACAAAAAATGGAAGGTCTTTTTGCTGATTGCATGTGTGTTTTCTAGAACAACAAGAAATCTCAGGCAAGAGGCACTTTTTTGCAAACCAAATGTCCCATATGTGAAACTTGTACAATAGAGTAATGGAATAGAGAAGGTGTTTTTCCCTCCTCTTTCTAGACCAGTTTTCAAATTCTCTGATGTCCCCTGATATGGACATCCACACCAGTGCATCTTCTTTCCAATTTTCTCCTGCTCACTGCAAGAAAACTTAATGGGCTTTGTCTTCCAGTTCCACATTCTTGCCCTTCAATCACAGTTACAGATATGTGTCTATGGCAATTAACGCATTTCATTTCTATCTGCAAAGAAAAGATTAATTTTCAAAATGGTTTTTGTTGTTTTTAAGGAAGTCTTCAATTTCCTGAGTCAAAATGAATAATATGCTGTACAAATATGTAATTTAAATATATGAAATTTAGTAATTATGGTAATGCTAATATCATAAATATTGCCAGAAGTTCTTAGTAATATTTTACATGGCTGTGGCAATATTCCAGATCTGTACAGAAAACCAGGACTACTTCTAGTTTTGGTACCACACTGCAAGCCAGTGGGCAGTGCCAGTGCAGACTTGCTTACCAGGTAGCTGGGAACTTGTGAGAGGAGACTTGCATCTTGAACAAACCCACCTGTCGTATTTGCAGTATCTTCACTTTTTAGGTTGCCAGAATGGTCTTTTTGCCTTCTCCTCTCTAACTCTGTGTAACTTCATGGGCAAAGCTGCCTCCAACAGATTTTTTCTGACACAATGCAGGCAAAATAATTTCCTAGCACCAGAGTGTTACCATATAGATGTCAAGCTAATCCTCTGTTGTTTCAATGCTCTGTGCAAATACAGTGCAGTTTACATGTGTCACGGTAAGATAATTGGATATAACCACTTGGTGTCCTCACTCCTCTTGGCTTGTAATGGCTTTTGAAAATGACACCTGACGGCCAACTGTGACTTGGCAGCAGCCATTATTTTTCTTCTTTTATTGGAAACCTCACTGAGAAATATGTAGCAGTGTTGACTCAGTTTCATGTATTTATGTAATATAAATCAAATAGCAACATCAAAAGCCACTGCGCCTAAAGGTGACTCTTACAGGACTTGTAGCATCATGGCAAGTACAACTTGGGAAGTATTTCATGCAAACTGGGAGACAAACAGAGCACAAATAACACCTGACTATGGGTAGGTTTTCAAATAGGAGAATTTTAATCTCAGTAGATGCTACAGATTTTTAAGGACATGCTTACCCCTTGGACAGTCCTACTAAATAACAGGTTTACAGTTAATGATGTGCACAATGTCTGCAAACCTGGGAAAGTTAGCATGGCTTTCAAGCCTTTCCAAATATTCTAAAATCTTTGCCTTTCTACTCCATTTCTTAATTGGCTGGTCATATTTTCTTTCAGAATTACTGCTTGTCATATTATGGCCTCAGATGAAACTAAATACTTGCTCCACTTCATAGAAGAGCAGCTGAAATCAAATAGCCCAACATTTTGTTTCTCCTTTAGCTATTCCTAATACAGTTCAGGAAGCATCTGTCCTTCCTAAGATTTAAAAGAAATGGTTGCCAACAATCCCAGGAAGGTGGAAATATCAGCCAAGAACAGAAGAGAGGTAAAATAATCCTGCGTCTTCTTATCATCTCTCTTTTTCTTGAACCAGAGGAGACATGTAAGTGAGGAGTTTGTTATTCCCTAGATGATTAAACGATCCAGAAAGGAATGGCATTGCTTGTGAGGACAGGGATGGGGTAAGATAAAAGAACCCCTTATCTCGTGTATTTTTGAGTGCAGAATCTGGGTCTGAAGTTTTCTATTCTTCCTAAAGGCTTGATTCTGGAAGGTGCCAAGAACCATCTTTGGGATGGTCTATTCATGTATTTAAGTGGTTTTGGATTGGGTTAGATTGCTTAAATTTTTCAGAATCAACTGCCCGTTGGGTCTGTCTGTTTTGAAAGTATAAGCCTGATCTGAGATGCATTTCATGTAGCCAGTTCCAATTGATTTTGATAGTTGTTACATATATGAAATGCAACACTCAGGATTGTGCCTTAAGTCCTGCTCCTTGGAGCACAGCAGACAGCTATACATTGAAAACTCTATTGAAACACAGTTGTGTAAACATGACATTCCTACAGCATACTGAAATTCATCTTTCTGGAGAACCGTTCTGTGTTTAAACTGTGCATGCTTTGCATAACAAAAACCTACACCATACAACACTAGACTATTTCAGGACTTGAAAGGCTGGTGCTAAACTTTTGAAACTCAAAACCTTGGAAATGTCACTATTTTTTCACTGCAAGAATGGATTCCTGAGCTTGCATACCACTTTCTTCTTTTAGTTTTGTCATTAGAGTTATGAAAGAGTGTTGTGTGGTATGTCTCCATGGAAGAAAAGAGCTCAAAGAGGGAACAGCTCACAAAAAAACAATGCAAATAGAGAAAAGTTAACAAAACATGCCATGTTCTGCCATGTTTTTTAGCTCTACTATTAAGGCTTTGCTGAACCAAAAATTTATAGGAAGAGAGAAAAACAGCACAAACCATGCTAAGCATTTTTAAAGCCACAGGAACTGCACACAGCCTAATCCCATGTACTTTTTAGTTCTCTACTTGATACCCTTAAGTACTAATTTCTCTCCCTCATTAACAGACTTACTGTGCCAATGGTTAAAATTAACAACAGCGACAAAAAAATCCTTCTGCTTTTCCAGAACTCAAGGTGTTATTACTGACACAGAAGAGTACTTTTGGTTTTTAGGAAACCTGACAACTGATGTAAGAAAAGTTGGAAATACTTCACAGAATGCTAGTAAAGCACAATGTAAGTTAATGAATGTTGATAGAAGTGGGCATAATGGTTAGGACAGCTCTATTTAATTAAAGTACATGGGTTTTACAGTTCTATTCATTTGTAGAGGGGAGACACTTTCATTTTTTCCATGAAATTTATATCATTAACATTTAGCAATCTACTTATTTCTAACTGCTAAAATACTTTCTCTAGTCATGCAGTCCTCTTGCAGGCTTTCAATACTTGGAAATATGGGGGGAAATATTCAGCTTGCTTAATAACGATATTTTAAACAGATAGCAGTTCTCTTCCTCCTGTTATATATAGGCAGTTTTGCAAAGAGTTTCCTGGTGAAAGGCCTATCATGATCATTTTTGTTTCTTTGCCTCTGACGATGTTTGGCTTCTGCATAAGCAAAAAGTGAGCAAGCAGAGACCCCAACCAAACTACCACCACCCAGAAAAATACCAGGAAATGCACGATGCTGTAAGGGGAGGGATCAAAATCTGCACATTCCAATTCCTTATTACAGCAGCAGCCTTTCAAGGGGCATACTCCAAAGTTAGCACATTTTTTGAGAGCTGAAGCTGAACAGAGAAGGCAAGGGACAAGGGAGCAGCTGCTTGCTTTGGACTGTTCTACTGGCAATATTGCTGGATTTTGCTGTAAGTGGTAATGGCTTCTATTCAGCAGCTTACAGTCCTTCTCTCTCTCATCCTCAACAGGACTATAATGCAGCCACAGCTGAGACACCACTATTGATGAGTAAGCTAACCTGCCAAGATGGAGAAGAAGAAAAGCCATGTAGTAGTATGGCATGGTAAACATCCAAAATCAAAAAAGCTAGGCTTAAATTTCTCATAGATCTTTTTTGTATTACAGGTTCCTGGTCCATGCTTCTTGCCCTCTACATGTAGCACAGGATCCTTTTAAAAGGAGACCCATTCTTCTTGTGAGCCTTTAGGGGGGGCAGTGCAGG
The DNA here is from genome assembly GCF_947461875.1 of Haliaeetus albicilla. Classification (NCBI taxonomy): domain Eukaryota; kingdom Metazoa; phylum Chordata; class Aves; order Accipitriformes; family Accipitridae; genus Haliaeetus; species Haliaeetus albicilla. The sequence goes on along the minus strand of NC_091484.1, from coordinate 28,627,018 downwards.
GGGTTAATATCATGTATAGTCTATTTTTTTTCTTACAGTATTATGCACATAATCCAAATACAAAAAAGTTCTCTCACATATGTACTTTGCTAAAGCAAACTTAAATACAAGTTTATGGATGAGATGATTCCCTAAAGTGAGTCCAATAGCATGTTGTAATGAATAGAGGATGGGTGCTTCTGGGTGAAATAGATTCCCCTCTCAATTTGGGTTCTCTGAAAGTAGGAAATTTTTGGCCCAGGGCCTCCTGTGAGAGTGCAAAATAGTCTTCCAAGGGAAATGGTAGCTCCTAGAGTCCTGGAGACAGATGATTATGAATGACTTGATGAAAAGTTGTAATGGAATTTGGAACCATGTGATTTTTCTTAGTGTTCGCTGCAAACTACATAATGTGGTACATGGAAAAATTTAGAAGACTATAAATCATGCAGGACTTTAAGGAGTTCTTTGTGTTTCTGATTTCTTTCTAAGCATTTCAGCAAAGTTACCTTAACTCCTCTGACAGATGTGACAAATTTCTCTAGTTGATGCTGTGCATTTCCAGATGAGATCATGGACCATGAGGTACAGAATGGTGTCTGAAAGTTATTATTAATTTATTTCCTATTTCTTGTTAATTTTTAAAGTATTTTTGAGGCTCATTTTTTTCACATGGGCTCTTTTCAGAAATATAGCAATAAATGCACTGATTTTGCATCTCTGCTTCTCTTGAAATGGCTAATATCTATCCGCTGACAGATCCATCCATGAAACAGCCCTAATAATGTCATTTAAAACATGGGGAGTGTTGTGCTTGTTTTGCTTCTGTATTTTGGAACCTATTGCTATTCAATTTAGTACTCTAAATGAACTCATATCGTATCCCATTATTGAGGAAAATGACCACCTGCCTCCCCCATATGTTGATTTCGGTTTTAAATACCACCATTTGAAAGTCTTGAAACTCATTAAAGTGACAGGGTTTTCAGCACACAGACTCTGGCACTCAGAACAAAAGATATGCGGAAACATAATCTGAATTTTAAAAATTATTTCAAAACAAGTTCTGTTTCATTTTCCACTCTTTCAACTCTCTTGTAGCTTTCCAGATTTAAAAAAAAAAAAAAAATTGTTGCTAGTTATCTTTACAGGATTTGCCATTTTGCCTGGTAGTTTGCAGTCTATTTTATTATTATTATTGCTTTTCCACAGTTTTATTTTTATACAGTCTTCAAGTCATTTGAAACAGTAGAACCCAATTCTGGCTGTAAATTATTGACCTTCTTGCAAGCTACCTCCCCAAACAGAATAGACATTGAAATGTGACCTAACCTTGTCCAGGCTTTGGGTTGTCTATATCTGATGATTCAAGATGACTATTACAGGTATTTTAAAAGCTACCAATTCAAAGACAGGTAGGGGTCTAGTCTGAAGGCTACATCAAGGCATATTCTTGTAGTAGGATTGTGCAAAATATGACAATTCCAATTTTGATGATACTGCAAACACTATGGGTTTTGCAAATATCCCAGAGGTCTTTATTATCTCTACATACTATTCTGTAATGCTTCATTGTGGGGTAGGTAAGCTCTTGGTCCTAGGTAGATAGCTGAAATGGCTCACAAGTTAGATTATATCATTTAAATCTGAGTCCTGTCTTGGGGAACTGCCAGAGTCATCTTGTTGCAGAACTACAAAATGTTCAGGACTCAAAATACGGTATACACTATTACAGCCAATACCATATGGGTAAATGTGCTTGCAGAGTTACATTGCTGTCTTCCATATAACAATGTAAAAACCATTAATTCATCCTGTACTTTAAGATCTTGTCCGACCTCTTCATTTTTATGAAGGGATAGTGATTCACCAGATACAATAACTGAAGCAAATATTAAAAAGCTCCTAGTACTAAAAGAGGCACAGCTGGGTTTTCTGTACTTTAGTCTTAAGTCTTAGGAGATGAGATGTAAACTTCTGTTTCCAACATGATGCATGCCTTCACTTTGGGTATAACATGCTGACTTTTCATGAGCCTCTGGCTGCCAAGACCTTTAGGGTTTTTGGAAAACTCTATTCTTTCTGTCTCTCACATTCCCCTCCAACAGGTAATATTTTTACTTTTCAGGAATGTTCTGAGGGTAAGGATGTTTTCAGTGAGAGAAAGATAGAAGTACTGCCTTGTTTCATAGTTTCCCAACCATTCTTAAGGAAAGAATTGTTCAGTTAAGACTAATAACAAATCTACTTCTCTGGAATCAAAATTTCAAATTCCCACTAACTCCACGGGTCCCAAAATGAATATGTGCTCATTTGTTATGTCATGACACAGCCTCCTGCTGCTCACTGTACAAGCAGACAGCTCAAATCATGTAAACCTTCTCATTAGGGGTGCTGTATCCTGTGAGGACAGCCAGAAACTCTGGGATCTCTGCTTCATGAAGTGTTTGATGACAAAGCGCCTTCACAGAGACAGAGTTTCACGTCTGTCATGTTTCTTTCAGTTGTGTGTTTACTCCTGTAAGTAAGCAACATCAGTGATGAATTACTGGGAAAAACACAGAATAAAGGCCATGATCGGGCCATTTCCCTACCTGCAGAAAGCAGGCCAGCCCTAGCAGACTTACTGTGCCTGTATTATACTCAGGCTGCTAAAGGACTGGAAAAACAGGGGGTTTGGCTGCTGCTGGGGGGGACCTAAGCAGAGAGTGGTCCCTCCCAGCAAAACCAGCAGCTTTCAGATCCATTTTTCCCTCCCATTAGTAAAAACTAGAGACAAAGTCTGGCTCTGCAGAGCTTTCCCCGCAGCTCTCCATCCCAGCTCTGTCCTTTCTCCTTCACTCAGCCCTATCTGTGGCAGGAACAGCCTGCCCTTGGCCCTTCTTTCTTGCCTGCACTGCAGAAAAGCCTTGAAGTAACTTTCCTAAAGATCATGGCAACTTACCAGCCTTCTGTCCCCAGAGAGATCCCCATGACAGGGTGTATTTAACAACTAGAGAGCCTATAGGTGACAACAGGGAAACTACACAATTGCAAGAATGCTGTCTAAAAAGGAAAGCAAAGCAGCCAACACGGAGGCTGACGCTGACACAGCCACAGACACACTCGAATGGCATCTGCATATATCAGCAAGGTATTGAGTTCTCTCTGTCTAATCTCCTGCACAGTCCAAGAGCATTTTGAACTCACAGAAAGTGCCATCTAAGAATCATGTCTTTTCACAACAGTAACTGAGAATTTGAAGAAACAATAGAACAGTAGACTGCTAAACTGAGAAAGCTGTCCAATTCCTGGAATTACCAAACCTGAATAAGATTAAATAATTTCTAATAAAGCCATTTTGATGAATTAGAGGGAAGGAAGGTCAAAGGAGGATGCTTAGAGAATCCACAGTAGTTCTTTGAGCAAACTTGCTGAATAAGCTCACCTCTAGAGCAAGAGCACAGCTCAGATAATTTGCTAATGCAAATGTGAAAATAAAGGAAAATTTCATCAAAATGCATACAAAATTAAATTCAAAAGTATAAAGAAGAGTCACAGCTGAAATGACACAGAGGATCTTCATGGAAAAAAACATAGTGTTGTGAGCAAAGACCTTCTGTGAACTCATGTCCAATAGAAACAAACAGGTACTCTATTAAATGAATATCATACAGGTGAGATTTTATATATGCATAAGTAGAGGGGAGTTTGAGAGAGGAATTACAAAACCATGTTGGGTCAAAAATGCCTTTTTAAAGAAAGGTGTCAGTTCTTCCATCTTTCACACTTGAAAAAAGCTAAGAAGCTATCAAAATGTATTTCTATGATACTTTTAAGGCTAATGTTTTATAACTGGAAGCATTTTTCTAAGGATTTATACTTTTTTGAAGCTATGTACGAAGTTGAAAACCAGGTATTTCAGAATTACCAAAAAACCACACCTGTATCTTAGAATATAGGTTAGTGAAAACTGGAGATTACAGCTCTCATCCTTACTTCATTCAAAAAGTTTTCTCAGCGTTTTGAATATTTTTGGAGGTAAGAAAGCAGTAAATTGCTGAGTCTATGTATGACAGTGATGCAGTGCAAAACAAGCAGCTAATACTCAGTCTGTCACCGGATGCAAACACAAAAAAACAAACCACAAAGAGACAGCTGGACAACAATAAAGGCCTTGTCTACAATATGGAGTTGGGCCTGTCCATGTTGGCCCAGGGTGTGAAAAAAATCATCTCCCTCAGGTGATTTTATTGTGCCAGCAAAACCTTGGTGTGGATGCACTAACGCTAACAGAAGATGTTTTTTGCTGTTATTCAGGGACCTGGTGTTATTAAGCAAGCCAAAGAGCTTGTGTCAGCATGCTCTGTGTCTACACTAAGGGGGTTTGCTGACGGCGCAGCAGAACCTCTCTAGCGTAGACAAGGTTAAAGACTTCTTCAGAATGTGCAAGAGAGCGAAATGGGATTGTAATCTCACAAAGCCAAATTGCCATTTTATAATGGTACGATCATAGTATGAACAGGATTATAATAAATAGCAGTTAGAATAATGAAGATCCAAAGACAGCTGTAAAGTCAGACATTTCAGCTCATGCAGGTTATACCTACAGTAGGAAGAGATCCTTGTGGGATCCTAGTGACTCTCAACCTCAATAAATGATTCATATAACAAAAACACAAGCAAAAGTAAGCAAACTTGTTCAGAGCAAGCATTTCATGGTAGTGTCTCCAAAGCAAAGCTAGTAAGAGACTACCAAAATGTTTTGTTAAGACCATGATGAATTTTGGAGTATGACACCTGGAAATGTATAAAATTATCCAACCATTAAAAAAGAAAAAAATCAGAGCAATAACATACACTGGAGAGAACAAAACCAAGATAAACTTCACATCATTGTAAAAGCCACAGAGACCATGAGTTGGAAAAGCTGCACAATAGCCCTTAAAGCAGCTGATTTGCATAAAGCCAAACAGTTTAAACAATTCTCACCACCAAATTTCTGCAATGGAAAAAGTATTTTCTGACTTGACTAAAGCAGAAACAGTGCAGTTAGAATGCCAAAGACAGACACCAGTGATTGCTGCAGCAAGCAGCTACTGCACTCATTTTGTATGCCAACAGGTGGATTCAGTGGCCCAAAAGGACTTGTCACCCATGATAACTCCCATTGTACAAACCTTGGCATGGGATGGTAGAAGCTCTGGTGTAATTGTTCTGTAAGCAATAGACAAATATGTAAAATTAAAATAAGCCTAGATGGAACTGCAATAAAAGCTGTATACTTGACATATTTATTCAGTGATTAATTGCTTCACCTAACACCCAAGCAACAAACCAATACTCTTTTATCAAAGACATTCTGGGCAATGAAAGAAATGCACAAACATTGCAAAAGAACTATTTATCACACTTGTTCCATGTAGAAAACATGATGAACATGTTCATGGACAGGAAACTGAGTAGAAAGCGATCCCTTTAAATACATATAAAAAGGATTAGCATCCACATGCTGGCTTCTCCAAAGTCACTTTGTAGTATTAAAATATAGAAATTGAACAAGTATATGAAGAATTACATTTGACTGAAATACAAAGAAAGCTTAAACTAGGCCCATTATGTGCTGGTTTCTAGGCAGTGATAGAAAGACTCCAAGAGAGAAAGGACAAAAACCAGTGAGGGTTCCTCCTGGCCTTTATACTGTTGGGATGGTCAGAAAGACCATTTCAGAATGAAAAACACCCAGCTGTTTCCCAGCAAGCTAGAAAGAGGTAAGCATCCAACAGGTTTAATACATAAGAGCAGTCAACCAGAATAAAGCCTTATAGGAAACAGGGAGTTCTGCCAAGACTGTATTGAGCTATTTTTGGACTGAAGTCTCTGGAAACTTCTAGACAGTACATGCACCTCATATTAAATGTTGTGGTCAAGGCTGATTGATTGCAAGCTAGTTAATAGTCATGATACAAGTGGGAAAATACAGGCCAAGTGACAAAGTGAGACAATGAAAATCCAGAGCTTTCTGCAAAGGTCTGGGGACAAATGGACCCTTTTGCTATGAGCTACAAAACCAGACTCATAATCCTTAGGCTTCTGGAAAGGAAACAAACTATGAGATGCTACCACAAAAACTATCATAGATTAAGCATTTCATCAGACATACTATTACAACAGTAGTCTCAAGCAAACTCTTATCTTTCCCCGTCTCTTACATAATTCACAGGACACTATGAAATCAGTCTGAATACTTCACTGCTATACCATACAAGTTGAATGACAAAGTTCAGATGGTAGTTAAAATAGCTAGAAGTCTTTATTAAACACTTCAAAAAGAAGATGCATGGCAAAATTCCTGAATGAAGCAACATTTCCATAAACAGCAATATTATTATTTTTTTCCATACTGGATGTCAAGACTCAAACACACCTTTTTGTGAATAGTTATAGCATTACTACTGTTGACATGGGTAGAAAGACTAACAGACAAAAAGTGGCAGAGACACCTAAAGGCCAAAACCTTCAATAACTGACAAGCTAGAGAGCTTCCAAAATGACCTCAGGAAACATTTTCAAGAACAAATTCATTCTCAGGATAAATTGTGCACTTCTAAAGATGCTAAATGTGCCAAACAACTAAATCTTCATTCATACAAGAGTAATTGATGAGCATATATTTCAAATAGCTTCATCTACAAACAAAATAAAGAGGATGTGGAGGACAATGAAATATGCTCTCTTCCAACACCTGATTAAGAAGATATGGAAAAAAACCACAGCATGGTGCATGACTGATTGATAGCTATCAAGACAGACTTTCAAAACATTGTACCACTTCAAGAATCAAATGTTAGCCAGGCTCCAGTTGTTGGAAAGCTATATACAAGCCTTTATACTGAAGAGGAAGAAGCATGAATGAACGCCCAGAGTAAGGTCCCTTTATCACTGTATGTATCGAGTGAACTATAAACTCAGTGTTGTATCAGTTATATAGATCATGACTATCTTCATTATTTCAAATCTGAAAGAGAGAGCATGATGCCTTACTCTATTCTCATGAGACCCCACCTGGTACTGCCTCCAGCTCTGGGGCCTCCAGCATAAGAACAACACGGACCTGTTACAGCAGGTCCAGAAGAGGGCCACAAAAATGGGCAGAGGGCTGGAGCACCTCTCCTATGAAAAAAGGTTGAGCGAGTTTGGGTTGTTCAGCCTGGAGAAGAGAAGGCACCGGGGAAACCTTATTGCAGCCTTTGAATACTTAAAGGGGGCTTATAAGAAAGATGGAGAGAGGCTTTTTACCAAGGCTTGTAGTGACAGAACAAGGGGCAATGGTTTTAAACTGAAAGAGGGTAGATTTAGACTGGACATAAGGAAGAAATTTTTTGCAATGAGGGTGATGAGACACTGGAACAGGTTGCCTAGGCAAATTGTAGATGCCCCATCCCTGGATGTGTTGAAGGTCAGGTTGGTTCGTGCTTTGAGCAACCTGATCTAGGGAAAGCTGTCCCTGCCCATGGCAGGGGAGATTGGACTAGGTGCTCTTTGAAGGTGAGTTTCAACCCAAACCATTCTGTGGTTCTATGATGGAAGAGATTCTCAGGAAGGACGTCTGTGCTTTGACCACACAGATAGAAACTTAAAATATTTTTAGGAAGAGTTCCACAAAAGAAAACAGAATCCAAGGGAAAGAATAAAGTTTAAATCATGCCCTGACTTAACTTCTCTCTTTTTATATTTTTATACCATGCACATTCTTTTCAGGCTAATTATCCAGTTTCTTAGATAAACTTATTGACAACTAATTTACCATGTACATTTTTAGGATTGATTATACAAGTTGCAGTTGCAAGACAGAGCCCCTAGACAATAGTAGATATGTCTATGTTTACTTCCAGGGCTAGAGACCATATATATTATGGAGTTCATTTTTAGAATCAGAGGCTTCTGAACTGAATTTCTATACTATCTTGCAAATACCACAAAATTGCTGCCCTGCAGGGACATTCAGGAAGTAGTACCCACATAATCCGTCACTCCCTACAGAAGCTCATATCCCAACGCAACATTATAATGAAGCTTTTGGTCCTCATTAGAAAAAAAGTAGATAGAAAGCTACATTACTGTAAAATCTAGCCCAGTGTTAAGCAGTCAAATTAGGGAAAAAAATATTAATAATAGTGGCATATTCTCCTATGTGTATTATCATTCAGCTCCAAATGTTCCTTTGTGACCAGAGCCGCAGATACAACAAAGGAGGGCCCAGAAGGGCAAGACAACCCTTTCTTAGTTACTTTCTTGCTCAGGACTCCTAAAATGCAAATCTATGCAGGAGTGTTATTCTCATAAGCTGAGAGCTGGAAGCACTAAACCACCCTAGGGAGAGAAAACATAATTTTGCATCTTTCATCATTTTGAACTTGCCTAGTACATAACTTCTGAAGGAATGAATGAAAACGCCTTGATTAGCTCAGATGGAAAGCAGGGGCTCCTTAGAGCTGCTGCTTATGAACAGAAATCCAAGTTGTAGCCAATTTCTTACTAGAGAAGAAATCAGGGTCAAAGGAACAAGTACAGGTAATTTGTTTGATGCAGTAGAGTTTGTTTTATGATAAAGTGCGTACGGCTTTGAGAACAAAGGCTACGCTGTGAGCACAGGCAAATCCTTCCTTCTTCAGGAATATCAGCCTGGAGCTGTTACCTAGGCCTCAGCAGACAACTCTGAGTGAATCCAAATACTGGATAAAGCTAGAGAAAATCAAGTAAAGGAACAGACTCTCTGGTGACTTGCAGTGATATCCCCAAAAACAGATGTCTCAAAATTAACAATTAGCTAGTACTCTCCCAGACCAAAAGAAATGGTCATCTTAAAGAAAAATTTTCCACTGTAAGAAGACTGGTGAAATACAGGGTCAGTTTGCCCAGAGAGGTTGTGGAACCTCCATCCTCGAAAACTCAAACAGGCATGGCCCTGAGCTACCTCACCCAAGATGGACTTGCTTGGACTAGGGGGTTTCCACCTCCAGAAGTCCCTGTCAACCTATTGTTACTCCATGGCAATGTGTTTATCCTCAGTACCTCCTTACAGGGTTGGCTGTGATAACAATACTGAAAACATTCACCTTAGGATATGCAGTGTTCAACAGACATTAAGTGATGTAACTTTACTATATTCCTGTAAGGAATATGTTGTTTGTCTCTGACCGTCTCTCTTACGTCGATAACAAAACTGACATACACTGAAATGCAGTGAAGTAGAAATTTTACCAATTTCAGATGGGAAGTTTAGTATTTTTACTAGTACCATTTTGCCTGGTTGCTTTACATAACATAAAAAGCAGTAAAAAAATATAATTAGAGATTTGAGCATCACAGACAACATAACTCATGCAGCTGATAACACAATCACTCTTGCATATACAGATGCAGAAAGAATACAAAGGCACTGTAGTATAAAATTGAGGTGGAAAATAATCTATTTCAACTTATTAGTTTTCATTACTAAGCACTAACCCAGCATAACTGCCTGGGTCAGACTCTTTTGTGTTGGCTGACCCACTTCACCAATGTATCAATGAACACTTTGTATACAGCAACTAGTGATCAATCAGAATGTAAGATTTTAAACAGAAAAAAATACAATCATGCTCAGTAAAATTCCCTTTATTGTTCTTCTCCAGGCCTTTTGTGTGTTTTCTTGCCAGTCTCTCCCTACCTTTCTTATCCTCTTTCCCCTTCTTCTCAGCCAGGCTTAGCCCTACCTCTCCTAGGCTCAGCAATAAGAGGATTTTCTTCTTCATTCATGTAATTTTAGATAAATGTTGAATTGGGAGTTGTACATTACCCCTGATTCAGCTGTCTTGCTGGAAAGTCAGTGGGAGACTTAGTCTGAGTTGCATGTGAATGGACTTCAGAGATAGATGCTATATAACTAAAAGCTCGGGGGAGAAAAAGGCAGTTAAGGAAAAGAAATTAGACTGTTACCATCAAGGTGCAGCTTAAAGCAGGACCTGAGACACGTTTTGGCTAAAATCCTTTTCTGACTTTCTAACAAGACTGCTTGAAGCAAGATACAGGTAAATCTAGCTTTTCTGAAAATCTCTAGGTGGAAAACACATAGAAGTTGAAAGCTTCAAAATAAGTCAGGTCCTTACCAGACACACCCTAAACTAGGTCCAAATCCAAATGCTGCGAAAGGCCAAAGGATCAGAAATCAGAAATAGTATCTTGGGTCCTCGCCATCTATAATGAATATAATTGAGTTCAGAATTTCTGTCCTCTTCCTTCTTATGCCCTATATAATTACAGATATTCACGTTTGTCTTCATTCCTAATAAATTACTTCCATGTATATGTTAATATACAGTCCTTTCTTAAGTGATTGGGAAGGACCCATCTCTTGACACTATATCTGACAATAAACTGACTTGTAGAGGCATCCAAAGATGATATATGCTGCCTATCACAATGGACTGATTCAATTTAGAACTTCCCTTAAAAAAAATCCCATGTTCTTTTCATTGACATCAATAATAAATCTTCTATTGACAGCATGAGGGGAAACTTAAAATAAGGCTAAATGCTTTTTAAAATAAAACTTAAAGGTTTTACTCCAGTTGTCTCATGCGATCCTATCTGCAGTGTGGAATTTTGTGGCCACAGCGTGACTGCATGTGGTGCCTACTTTCAGCAGAGTCAGGCAAGTTTCAGAATAAAAAAACCCTACAACCAGACAGGAATTTCAAAGCTGCCATTAAAACTGACATAAAGACTGCTATTGCTGCAATTCAAAGACATGTAAAGTTTGCAGACATTTTTATGCTTTAAAAGGCAGCATTACTCTTAGGAAACTGACCAAAGTCTGACACCTATTTTCTTTCAAAACATTTTGAAATTATTTGAAAATTAAGGCATACATGATTTTCAAAGAATATTAAAAGTAAACATTTTTTTATCATACTGTTGTGGTGTCAGCCCAGCCAGCAACAAAGCACCACGCAGCTGCTTGCTCACTCCTCCCCCCACCCCGGCAATGGTGGGATGAGGAGAAAATATAAAGGCAGGCTCGTGGGTTGAGATAAGGACTGAGAGGGATCACTCACCACTTATGGTCACAGGCAAAAGACAGGCTCAACTTGGGGAAAAAACAAAATCAATTTAATTTACTACCAATCAAATCAAAACAAGGATACGGAGAAGTAAAACCAAACCTTAGCACACTTCCCCCCACCACTCCCTCCTTCCCGGCTCAACTCCACTCCTGGTTTTCTCCACCTCCTGGCACAGGGGGATGGGGAATGGGGGTTGGGGCCAGTTCATCCCATGTTATCTCTGCTGCTCCTTCCTCCTCAGGGGGACGACTCCTCACTCATCCCCTGCTCCACCATGGGGTCTCTCCCACGGGAGACAGTCCTCCATGAACTTCTCCAACGTGAGTCCTTCCCATGAGCTGCAGACCTTCACAAACTGCTCCAGCGTGGGTCCTTTCCACAGGCTGCAGTCCTTCAGGCGCAGACTGCTCCAGCATGGGTTTCCCATGGAGTCATGGCCATCTTCAGGGGCATCCACCTGCTCCACCATGTGGTCCTCCATGGGCTTCAGGTGGGCCTCTGCTCCCCCGCTCCCCTCCACGGGCTGGAGGGGCACAGCCTGCCGTCTCACTACGGGCTGCAGGGGCATCCCCTCCTCCGGCGCACCTCCTCCCCCTCCTTCTTCACTGACCTCCGTGTCTGTAGAGGGGTTTCTCTCACATTCCACTCCCCTCTCCCCTGCGGGTTTCCCTTCTTAATTCTGTTCTCCCAGAAGTAGTACCACCATCGCTGATGGGCTCAGCCTTGGCCAGAGGAAGGTCTGACTTGGAGCCAGGGAAGCTTCTAGCAGTTTCTCACAGGAGCCAGCCCTGCAGCCCCATCCCCTGCTACCAAAAAAACCTGCCACACAAACCCGTAACACAAACCTGTAATTTTTATGTTAAACTGTTATTTCACTAGAGCAAAACTCATACAATGGCCTTTCTTTTTTAGATTTTTACCTTTTGGACCTCCATGCACTTTCAGAAATGTAATTTGTATTGTTATTCCCATTGTAGCTATGAAATAAACAGAGGGGTGCCAGAATTTAAGTTTACATAGGAACAGTGGCAAAAAGTTGTTTTTTTTCTGATTTCTGCCTGTAAACCTGACCCTCTAAAGCTTAAGTGTCCATGTCTGCTTGCAGATACAACTCTGGTGCCATTCACAATGGGGACTATACAGGGAAAGAATCTCATCTTCTCTTTCTTACATTTAAAAGGCCCAAACTAACTACTGGGAATGCTGAAAGTTGGTGTATTGGCTTTGTGTGGCAAGGTTTTAGTAGCAGGCAGGGTTACAGGGGTGGCTTCTGTGAGAAGCTGCTGGAAGCTTCCCCCGTGTCTGACAGAGCCCATACCAGCCGGCTCTAAGATGGACCCACTGCTGGCCAAGGCCGAGCCAATCAGTGATAGTGGTAGTGCCTCTGGGTAACATACTTAAGAAGGAAAAAAAGTTGCTGGGACATACAGAAACGGCAGCCAGAGAGAGAGTGAGAACATGTGAGAGAAACAACTCTGCAGACACCAAGGTCAGTGAAGAAAGAGGGGGAGGAGATGCTCCAGGCACCAGAGCAGGGATTCCCCTGCAGCCCCTGGTGAAGACCCTGGTGAGGCAGGCTGTCCCCCTGCAGCCCAGGGAGGTCCACAGTGGAGCAGATATCCACCTACAGCCCATGGAGGACCCCACGCTGGAGCAGGTGTGTTCCCAAAGGAGGCTGTGACCCTGTGGGAAGCCCACGCTGGAGCAGGCTCCTGGCAGGACCTGCGGATCTGTGGAGAGAGAAGCCCAGACTGGAGCAGGTTTTCTGGCAGGACTTGTGACCCCATGGGGGACCCACGCTGGAGCAGTGTGCTCCTGAAGGACTGCACGCCATGGAAGGGACCCACGCTGGAGCAGTTTGTGAAGAACTGCAGCCTGTGGGAAGGACCCACGCTGGAGAAGTTCATGGAGGACTGTCTGCTGTGAGAGGGACCCCATGCTGGAGCAGGGGAAGAGTGTGATGAGTCCTGCCCCTGAGGAGGATGAAGCAGCAGAAATAACATGTGATGAACTGACCCCAACCCCCATTCCCTGTCCCCCTGCGCTGCTGGGGGAGGGTAGGTAGAGAATCCAGGAGTGAATTTGTGTCCGGGAAGAAGGGATGGGTGGAGGGAAGGTGTTCTGAGATTTGGTTTTATTTCTCATTACCCTACTCTGGTTGATTTGTAATAAATTGAGTTAATTTTCCCCAAGTTGAGTCTCTACCGTGGACCTCCAAGGACTGTGGTGGGTTGACCCTGGCTGGGTGCCAGGTGCCCACCAAAACCGCTCTATCACTCCCCCTCCTTAGCTGGACGGGGTGGGGAAATATAACAAAAGGCTTGTGGGTCAAGATAAGGACAGTTCAATAAAGTGAAAGCAAAGGTCGCATGTGAAAGTAAAGGTTGTGCGTGAAAGTAAAGTAAAACAAATGATGTTATTCTCTACTTCCCATCAGCAGGTGATGTCTGGCCACTTCCTGGGAAGCAGGGCTTCAGTAGGTTGCTCCAGAAGATGAAAATGCCCCCCTTCCGTCTCCCTTTACTTAGATTTTATATCTGAGCTGATGTCATATGGTATGGAATATCTGTTTGGTTAGTTTAGGTCAGCTGTCCTGGTTATGTCACCTCCCAAGATCTTGCCCAGCCCCAGCCTGCCATTGAGGGGGGCAAAAATGTTGGAGAGACAGCCTTGATGCTGTGGGAGCACTGCTCAGCAGTAGCCAAAACACCGGTGTGTTATCAACACCTTCCTAGCTACTGATGTAGAGCACAGCACTACGAGGGCTGTTATGGGGAGAATTAACTCCATCTCAGCCAGACCCAATACAGTTGGTCAGGTATGAATTTTAGCTTAGAATTAAAATCCAAGTGGAAATTGCTAAATTTGACTTCTACATGTCTGAGAGTCTATGACATGTCTGAATGTCTATAAAGATTCCAATTTTGAAAAGGTACCACGTACCCACTTTTTCTGTTTCTGTAGACTTTCAGGGCTAGTGTCCCTGAAAATTGTGTCTCCTACTTACTTGATAATGTTATAAAATTATGTATGAAAATTAAATAAGAATTTTAGTCTGATTAAATCTGACCTATTGACATGAATCATTTCTTCATGTTTAGAAATGGAGATATTAAAGGGTTCATTTCTTTAGGAAATACATTGCCTATTGCCTTTCCTGAAGAACATGATACCTGATCATGGGGTTTTTTTCTGGCTGGTTGTTTCAACCGCCATGTGTAAGTTAGTCAAAACACATCCACTGTACTGTTATATCTTCCATTGTATTGGTAGGTATTCAATAAGCTACCTTTTTGTATGTGATGGTGAGCACTTGAGTGTCACATCTGTTATCTTGCTGCCAGCGAGTGTTGCTTCAGAAAGGATCACAAGCATATAGCATGCTATATGAAAGCAGTGAAAAAGAAATATATATTGTGAAATTAATAGGTGGGCAACAGTCAATGCTATTTTGAAGTCTAAAGCAAATATGAAAGACTAAAGCCTGATTTTGATTTTAGTGTCCTGCAGAAAGAAAGATAATGATAACTGTGATAAACACACTTAAAACCAGGTTCTGCTAAGCACAGAATTCAAAATCAATATCATAGCATTTATGCACATGCATTCATCAAGACTTTAGCACAAAAATGTACTGAAAGTAACACTATTGCCTTGAATACAATAAGGCTAAGATTTAGTTATTTATTTTTACATATCCAGGGCCCAAAAAAAACCCAAACCAACAAACCCACGTTTAACTTGCACAGAATTTCTCATAATTGTGAGCAAAATAAAAAACTCGGATGTTTCATAGTGTGTTTTCTGTTTTCTTTCCTTAGCCTTTTGGTTTAAATCCTTTAATTCTTTATTTTTCATTAATACACAAGATACTGCTGAGAAAGAAATACTAGGATTTTCATTTTGAAAACGTCAAAGCAGAAAAGTAGATATTTCTGTTTCACTTCTTAGGCAGTTGGAATGGAAATAGAGGAATTAAACAAACAATTGTCAATAAATGTGTTTTAAAAATGGGAATAATAGTAACAATGATGTTTGCCTAATTATTTGGAGCATTTGACCACTTAACTACCCAAGAGCTAGATTATTTCCACATAACTTAGCACATCCTTCATATAACTTGCCAGATCAGCTCAACAACCCCCACAATCACTAAATCCCCTCCTTATTTATTAGCAAACAAGGGAAGTCTCAGAGCAGCTGCAGATTATTATTTGACCTTTGTCTGAGTCACTAGGCTTTCTAGTAACTGTTGTTACACACAGGGGCTTTTGACTGGGATGTGAAAAAAGGAATATCCATGATCAACAATAGAAAGTGTAGTGCTGTCATACTCCTGTGGTTAACATAACAAAATACTGCACTTCTCAAGAACGTAAATGTCCTGTTTAATAACCCAGATACTTAAAGATGTTCACATCAGAAAATATGTTGCTACTAGAGAGTTTGAAATCCATGTGCCTGTGCATTCAGGAAACAGACTTAGCTTTCTAGGGTCTCCTGAGAACTCTGCATGCAATGTGTTTTCTCTGTATTTACGCTGAAGCAGAGTTTGACTTTTAGTCATATTACCAGTGAAATTCTTCATTTTTCCTAGTCACCACTTACATTTTTATACTGTTGATGCAATTCCCCTTAGCCCTGAAACATCACGTTAAAAAAACTTTGTTTCTGTTATAGCTCAGTTTTCCTCTCTTCTCTTATACTGGAATATCTCCCATTGTTCTTTCTATTTGTTTCTTTTGGTATGTGCTGAATTCCTTTTGCTAATAAGTCTCAACCTCATTATAATTTGCTCCTTCTAATGAGTCTTTTCTTCCCTGGACTGCCCATCATTGATGTAGAGTTACAAGAAAATTAGGAATTAGTTCCCTGAGCATGGAAAACATTTTAATTTATTTTTATATTTTGATTTAATGACTTTTTAATCAAATTACATATGAAAAACCTCAACTACAGAAACTGATAAAGGAGGGAATCCTCATCCAAGAAGTGGGCTTCCACACGTCTAACAAGAGGTGAGTGCAATCCATTCTTTCAGTGGAGTCTTTAACAGATTTTCTCCTTTATTCAGATGCAGGTTTTAACAAGACTTGTAGAAAATATAATAATTGCGATAAATATTTAAAACTGTCAAAATATGCAAATACAACCATGTTTGCATAAGTTTCATTTCCTTAGGAAATCAAGGTAAATCTAACACTAACATGATTTAAAAAAAAATTTCAACACCTTAGAAGTAATTTAAGTTTCAAATCCTTTATCTTTGCCATTCATATTGAAGGTTTGTCATTTTGGCTAACAAGAAGCCTTCAAATATCATTCAAGTCATATGAAGTCCTACTGCACATTAACATACCTGTGTAGATACTGGCATATTCATTCAAATGCATATGGTATATTTCAGTTCAGCTGTCAACCACTTTCTTGAACTCAACTGATACTCCAATAACAGAAAAGATAAGGAAGAAATAGACAACTAGAGTGAAATTCTGCAACACTGAATACACGCCTGCCCACTAAAAATGGAATCTACATCCTTTATACTTTCTAAAGACCACTATGGGATAAAAATTTCCTGAGAAGTTTTAAATTATGCAAAAATACCTCTCAAATATTTAAGGACATTGCAAAATAAGCAAGGCTGTCGACCTGAGCCCAGTAGAATGACACAGTCTTTATTACAGTGCCAAGAACACCATTGAGGAAAGACAACTTGTTTGGAATTGAATCATATGGAGCCAGATAACAAACTACTTTCAAGGAGGTGCCCACCTGTTGGGCACTCCAAGAATTTTCTATTTACTTAAAATTAGAGGCCTGTTCCCATGACATATTGTATTACTGTTTGGAGCAATGTAGCATCCTCAAAGGAAACTACACAGAAATACCCACAGAAATACACTGCCATGCTAAAGTAAGCATGTTTTGTTAGCCCAGAGTTCAAATAGCATATTGGGGCTGAACATTTGTTTACTAGTGATGCTTATCAAGTGATATAGAGAGCCATTACTACATTAAAGATAGCTCTTGTTCTATGCTGATAGGGTTGTCCTATTTTAGCATGCCATTAAATAATTCCATCTTGCATTGCAACACAGCTTTGCTTACCTAGGAATTAGAACTACCGTGTGCAAGCAATGAGCCTGAGTAACAAACTATTACTGTTTTGGTATGATGTTAAAAATTATTACATTGAGATTCACTTTAAAATATACGAATCGGTAATTTCAATAAATTGGGACAGTCTTAGGGTTCTGGACAGTTCTAAACACTTCATTTTGTGTCTGTCTTCAGAAAAGTCCAAGAATTCAAATTGTTAACTTTCTGGAGTTCTATCAGACACACAGCCACGCACCACACCCACCCACATTAATTTTCAGCAGAAAGCATTTTCTGCTTTCCAGCTTCTGCATAGAAGTGCAGTGTCTCCAGAAGGTCTGTGCTGACTACATAATTGGGGAGAATTCCGAAGGTTTGTCATGTGAGGCCATTGTAAGGTCCTTTTCCCTAGGGCTACTTTCCCAGCAGTTCCTTTGTATTCATTGAAGTGATAGTGATGAAGAAACAATTCAGGCAAGGAAACGGTGGGCAGCTTTAACTGCCCCTTCTCATGTATCTGATAGTCTACTGGGATGACACACTGCTACAGGAGAAACAGTGGAAATGCTCTAAGAAACCACAGAAATGAAGAAATGGAAGGAAATGCAGTATATTAAGCACATCTTCATACTTATTTTGAGCCTGTTAAATTTTGTGTTAGGATTAAAATAGTAATGAAATTGCTTACAGGTAGGATTGACTGATCCTTCATTAACCTTAGATAAATGAAGTATTCCAACATAAAAGCATGCATACACACTAATTAGTGATGGTGGAAATCAATCAGAGAGAAAGTAGTATTATATTATCGTGTCTGTGAACTGCTAGTGTTAGTTCTTCATGAATCAACTGTTTTGTCTGGTGAAACTTTTCCTAAGACTGAAATGCAGTTAAGTGATAACTAATGTTAAAGTTTACCTGTTACTTTATTCTATATTTCCTTTGGCAGAACTGGGTATAATCAAACAATTTCTAGATTGTAAATTCTTGCACAAAAAATTTTTTTCTTTGGAAATTATTCTTAGTATTCTTATTACTCAGATAAATAGTAAACAAGCTTTTTTAAAAAAAGCTCAAAAACCAATTTTTCAAGGTCTTTTCATAAATCTGTTAGCTCAGTCTTTCATTCATGTGTCTTTCCCTTCTGAGTTCCAAGCAACAATCAGTCACAGGGCAGAAATGCTTTTGTCAGTCACATGGCAGAAATGCTTTTGTCAGCTGTGCCTTAAATATCGTATTTAAAGAGAGACCTCCCTCCTCCCTCAGCTGGAATTTCTGAATATTTGTCACACTGTCTGAACACTAGCTTTAGCATATAACCCATTTCAAGCTCCTTAACCATAACAGCTTCTTTTCTATTACAGTCATTGCTTTCATATGGATCTGCTACTTTACAAGAATTTCCATCATAAAAATCTGTATTTCTTATTTTCCATTTTTCTGTCCTTTTAGGTGCTTGAAGAACATTTGTAATATCCCCCATGAATGTTTTTAAGTCCACGTTTTAATGAAGGAGTATTGCTTTGAGTATACAGAGTTCCCCAAAATTCTAATGTCAGATAAAAATCTTTCCTCTCAGAAAAAAGGAACAATATCTGGAAAGAAGTTATAAAGGCTTCAGTAAGCACTTCATAAAAGACATTGTCATTACACAAAAGTAAATATTGTAAATTTCTTATCACTTAGTAGCACTGTATGTACCTTTACTGAATATTTGTCATGTTTAAAGAGGTAAGTAAATAAACCTGATATTAATGGAGCTGCAGATCAAGTGGTAAAAGGTATTTCTTACTTGTTGACATATCTCTAAAAATGGGGCAGTGAAATTAAAATGTGGAAAGCAGAAAGCATCAATATAGTTGACTTATAAATAAAAAGGAGGTGCTCACATCAATATAAGAAGCAGGTATTTATATCATTATAAAGACAGATACAAATGAACTGTATGCTTTAGAGACACTTGAAAAATGAACATGACCTCAAAATCTGTGCTTCACAGAATCTGAAGTTGGAAGGGACCCCTGGAGATTGTGTAGTCCAACCCTTTGCTCAAAAGAGGGTCAGCTACAGCAGATTGCCCAGGATGTTTTGGCTGCCTCCAAGGACAGAGACTCCACCACCTCTGGGCAACCTGTTCCAGTGCCTAACCACCCTCAAACTAAGATTCTCCTGATATTTAAATGCAAATTCCTGTATTTCAATTCATGCCCACTGCCTCTCATCCTGTGACTGAGCAAAACTGAGATGCTCATTCCCCTTTACTCCCTCCCACAGGGTATTCAATATACATTGGTAAGACCTTCAAGGCTAAACAGTCCCAGCTGTCTCAGATTCTCCTTGTAGGACAGATGCCCCAAGCCCTTAATCATCTCTGTGGCCCTTCACTAGGCTCAGTCCAGTATATCCATATCTTTCTTATACTGGGCAGTTGTTTGGCACCAGTAGATGCTGGTCTCTTATGAACCTGGTAAGAAAGGCACTGACACTCTTTAAGACATCTTTTAAAATGCTATTTATATAGAGCTAACACTATAAGGAAAGAATAGTACAGATAATCGTATGTCCCTTCAGGTGCTGGAACCCCCAGTGGTGTAACATCCAATGGGCCTCTGAGCCATGCACAGCACACTGCGCAGACCCCCATCCACAGAAGAGGTTCTCCCCTCCTGGTCATTCAAGCTGTTATAGATTTTTTCTTACAAGAAAGCAACTCTATTCATCATTTCCAGTGTCAAACAGAAAGGATGTTCACATGACAACTTCTTCCTACTCTCCTAGATAAAGGCAAGTATACGCAGGTGGCATAATTGTTGGTACCAGGCAGGAGCTGCGGGCAAGATCCTCTGTTACAATGAGCTGGCTGCGTTTGTCCTGCAGCCATGGGTTTTGTGCAGCACAACACAGGTCTGAAGGCTACACCGGACATGCAGCCCAGTGCGGCTCAGCACAGGCCCAGGCATACTCAGGTTAACTGTTATATGGTTCGCTAACTCCTCGATAAACAATGGTCATACAGTCAAGTTTATTACAGACACCCAGAACTGGATCCAGCACTCCAGATGTGGCCTTTCCGGTGCCGAGTAGAACAATGGGATCACCTCCCTCAACCTGCTGGCGTTTCTCCTCCTCATACAGCACAGGGCGCTGTTGGTCTTCTTTGGCACAAGGATGCATTGCTGGCTCGTGTTCAATTTGTTGTACATCAGAACCTGCAGGTCCTTCTCTGCCAAGCTCCTTCCCAGCTGGTAAGACCCCAGCGTGTACTGCTGCATTAGGTTATTCCTCCTCCCCAGATGCAGGATTCTGCATTTCTCTGTTAAGGAGATTCCTGTCAGCTGAAGTCTGCGGCCTGTAGAGGTCTTTCTGAATGGCAGCACAACACCCTGGCATGTCAGCCACTCCTCTCACTTTTGTATCATCAGCAAACTGGCTGGGTGTGCACTTTGTCCCATCATCCAGGTCATCAGTGACTACGTTAAACAGTACTGGTGTCAGTATTGACCCCAGGGTACGCCACTGGCCCCCAGCTGTACATTGTGCTACTGATTCTTTCAGACTGGCAGTGAAATCATTTGTCAGTCAACCTAACTGTGCATTTACCTAATCTGTTACTTCAGTTTGTCTATGTGAATGCTATGGTATACAGTGTCAAATGCCTTACCAAAGTCAAGGTAAACAGTATCCCCTGCTCTCCCCTCATCCACCAAGCCAGTCAGCTCACTGTGGAAGGCTGTCAGATTGGTCAGGCAGGATTCCTCTCTGTAAAACAATGCTGACTATTCCCAATCACCTTCTTGACTTTCATGTGGTTGGAAAAAATTTACAGGTGGATTTACTGCACCACCTTCCCTGCAGTCAAGGGGAGGCTGACCAGCTTGTAGTTCCGCAGATTGTTCTCTTGAAGATAGGAGTGAGATTTGCTTTCTTCTAGTCCTCAGGAACCTCCCTCCAAATTGCCATGACCTTTCCAAGATAACAGAGAGTGGCCTTACAATGATATCAAACAGCTCCCTCAGCACTCATAGGTGTATCCGATGGCGGCCCATGGACTTGGTTATATCCAGTGTAAGTATTCCCTAACCTGATCTTCCTCCATGTAGGTTAAGTCTCCCTTGCTCTAGACTTTCCCACAGGTCCCAGGGACCTGAGATTCCTGAAGAGCAGCCTGCCCAGTAAACATTGAAGTGAAGAAGGGATTTAAGTACTTCAGCTTTTTCCATGTTCTTTGTCACCATGTCCCCTGCCCCATTCAGCAGCAGGTCCACATTTTCCCTAGTCTTCCTTTTGCTGTTGATGTACTTGTAAAGCCTTTCCTGTTGCCTTTCACATTCCTCCACAGATGGGCTCTCACTTTCCTAACTCCATCCCTGTATGCCCAGACAGTGTTTCTAACCCAGCTTCTAACCCAGTTTCTAACCCAGCTTTCCTGGGTTACCTGTCCCAGCTTCCACCTGTTGTACACTTTCTATTTATGTTTGAGTTTAGCTAGGAGTTTCTTGATCATCTACACATGCCTCCTGCTGTCATTGCAGGGTTTTCTGCATGTGGGGATGCACCACTCTTAAGCTTGGATGTTGGGATCCTTCAAAAAAAGCCAGCTTTCCTGGTCCCCTCTTCTTTCCACGGCTGTATCTCATAGGCTTCTTCTAAGCAGATGCTTAACAAGGGAAGAACTGCCAAAATGTAAGACCTTAATTAGAAATTTCACACAATGATTGAAAAGAAAAGTCAAACTTATCCAGCCACTGTTGACCCTGGGGACACTTAAGGTTTCTATTGTGTTCCCACTGGATTAGAGCAATGCCTAACAGTCTGGATGCACTTTGTGTTACTACTAAAAGAGTAATAGTAAAAAAATTTAAATTTGATCAGGTTTGTCTTGTCAACCATAAGCCTGTCTTCAGTTTTTCTCTCTCTTTAAAAAAGGCAATATAACTTTCAATTAGCACTAGGAAATTTATCTGTATAATTATTCTAATTATTCTATTCTAGACACTTCAGAATAAAGTCCAGTCTGCAAAGAGACATGCAGTTCATTTTAATAGCCCTGATCGCTCACCTGCTTATGGACTTTGACAAAGAGGCTGATATGTTGCAAAAATATTAGATCTTCTGAAATAAGCTTTGGGACTTGGATTAACAAAGGTGCTAGTTGGAGTTATAAGGGGAAACATTTTGAACAGTTTACCACTGACATCAACCTGAACTGAGTACAGCATTCTTTCAAACTTCAAGATAGTTCATAACTATGATGCAATAAACAGGACTCATCAGGGCTGTTTGACATAATGCAATCATGGCAAAAATAATATTTTTTAAAAGGTGTCTAACTTTAGGATACAAAAAGGTGGTGTCCCTTTCTCTCACACATGGTTTGTGACATGATAAATCTTGCTTACTACATTTTCTTCTGAGTTTGCTCAGGCTTCAAACGACTACAGAGGCCCTACAGGGTCCTCAGTCTGTACAAAATCAAGCCTTGCCTCCTGTAAGCAAAGAACATGAACTTATCATGGGCACTTTTTACAATTCTAATTCCACTTCATTCTTTAGCTTTTGCTGTCTATGCTCTTCAACAGAAATAAATATGTGCAGTGACTACTGATCTTAACCTATTTTTTAATTGAAACCATTCAGTCTACATCATCCATTCTCACAGCAACTTTAGATGTGAAGCTCAGCAAACAAGCTCAAGCAGCTGAACAGCATGGTGCCCAAACAAATAAGCTCTGCAGGTCTTCCAATAGCCAGTGTTTTACATGGCTTCAGAATGGAAACTTGTTATCTCAGGGTCAGTTAAAAATCCTAGGTTAGATTTTGAATGTGTAATAAACTTTGCTACCAGCTTAGTTTAGTAAATGTATGGATTTCATAATGAAATATCACAAAATTATGCAGCTGACGATTCATCTTCTAATTTATTCTCTGTTGCTTCTTGCAACAGTTAAAGTTTTTTCTGATTAAATACACTGCATGAACTGAAATGGCTAATATGACATTTCAAAAGTTAGCAATCACTATAACAATCATTAAATTAATTGGGGTTTTAAATAAAAATGACAGAGAGGGGACATGTGAGCAGAGTTATTTCCTTCATTGATTTGTATTTCCTGTCACTTTAATTAAATACTCACTGGTGTTGACTAGATTTATCAGAATTTCCTTCTGAGCAAAACCAAACAAAAAATTATTATTATAGTTACTCGTTTCTAGGAATATAAGGTGAAACCTTTGTTGGTTCTAGCAGGACAAATGTTTGACTGAAGCTTCTTGTTAAGTTAAAAAGTGAAGTTCAAAACTGTATGAATTCAGATTTCACTAAGTGCTTTATGATTTCCATTTTATGCTTCCAAATATCCTGATACAATCATACTGCTGATTTCATTTGAAATAGTCATGTTAGAGTCTCTTGCATGGTGAGCTAAAAAACTTCATCTGTATGTTTTAATAAAAGTTTCATAGTTAGATTCAGCAAAGTTACTTTATACGTTGAAACTCAAAGCACCTTGTCGGTTATTTTCAAATACAATGAGGACATCCATACCTACCATGGCTTGGGATTAAAAAAATGTGCAAGCTACTTGACTTCTGAAACAAAAGCTGAAAAGGATTTCTGCCTCCTATTGACACGTTAAGGTGACAGGACTTCACTTGTGATTCAGCAACATGGTAATTCCACAAATAATCAGACAGGATTTGGTTCCTTATAGGTACTGAATAGAATATCAGTATCAGACACCAGTTAGAAAGGTCTGATAGAGATGTAGTTCCTATTTGCTTTCACCTTCATCCTGTGCTACTTGTAGGTTTTTACATAGGTATGGAGTGAAGAGGCATGCAAGGAACTTCCTCTCCCCCTTTTCACAACTGGAATCTCAATATGTGGATCCCTCCCTTATTGTGAATTGTCAGAGATATTTCTCCCCTCCTTCAGAGCAAGAAGATAGTAGGACCAATACTCCAAGCTCTTTTAGTGAGGTTTTGACCTAGTATAGTGCATCAAGGGGATGCAGATACACTGGTCCAATCAATGCTGCAGACTGGGCAGTTCTGCTGAACCAAAAAGCTCAATGACACATGCTATTTGTTACGCCACTGACTGCCTAAGAAGGACAACAGAGAAGTACTTGTAAATTGTGATGTAGCCTTGAATAAGCTGCTTCTTGTTTAAAGTGTTTAGTTAGAAACATATTTTGCAGCCAAAGAGCTATGTGAGTGTTTTACTTTGCAATATTCTGGTTCCCTTGTTGGGATAAACTACTCAGCTGAACCAGCTTATTGCCTCATAAAACAGAGCAGCAATACTATTATCGCTTAACTGCACCTGAATTCAGGCAGAACTACTTTGTTCAAAGAGCAGTAAACACTTGGAGTAAGTTGTCAAGTAAGGTCATTGAAGCAAATAACATAAATGTGTGCTAGAGACATAGGACACTTTCATGAAGGAGATTGAAGGATACAGTGACAAGGAGGGATGCAAGTAGAATGAACTGAGCTCAGGAAGGACATATTTCAATGTTATTATTAAAAATTATCCTTTTGCAGAAAGCCAGTACAAGGCTTCTATGGGACTTATTCCTTATATGTCCCCAAGAGCCTTAAGTAGGACATAACAGGTACAGAGCAGCAAATTTTAGCCTGGATAAAGAGGACTTTGATCAATCCAGTAACCATCAGAAACACCGTATTCATCTCTGTGTACCTTTAGAAGGAGTAGCTCTTTGAAATATTTTCTTAACACAGTCTGGTTTTGTGCTCTTTCTTTTCACTGGTTCCCAACTGAACTTAGAAAGTCACACAGTGGCTCCCCCACAGCCACAGTTAACGTACAGGGTTGGTTTTGCTACACAGTGACTACATGTGTTTTTCAGACATTTATCATATGCAAGACTCTCAGAAATTAAGCTCACAACTAGCTGGGCAGTAGTCACTTAGCCACTGGCAATTGCTGACCAAGATATTACCTCCTCAGGCAAAGGCAAGTCCTGAGAAATCCTGAACCCTACACTGTCAGTCAGCAGAGACGGCCTTTTACCAGTAATGGCAAAAATCATACTTACTAGGCTGCAAGTAACACTATTCCATAGATAAAGCATTCATTTTAATGCTCAATGCATGCCAAATCTTAGAACTTGTTCTCACCTGAGCAGCCCCCTTACTGTCCCTTTCCCTAAACTCAGCACTAACTTCCCCCCACATGCCACAGCTTCTTTCTGCCATCCTCTCTACCCTCAAGCACCTCTGCTGATCCTACCTGTTACCAAAGTTGCCCAAGTGCAATCTCCACTGCCTCTGCTATCTCTGACTTCTTTCTTACCTCACCTAGGCAATTCTGGAATGTCTCTAAGTACAGGTACTTTACAGATTCCTGTCTCCTTGTTAATACCTGTCCCACCACTGTTCCTCAAGGAAAAAAAAAAAAGTATGTTGTCTTTCCCTTCAGCCTAGGCCCTGGGCTGTCTCAAGATCTGTTACCAGTTCTTTCTCACTGACCTGTTACCCCCTGACAAACCTTTTCAGAGTTTATAATATTCAGGGTGCATGATCCCATCAACTTCAGTGTTGTTCTGCACCAGGGTGCAGAGGTGGTGGGGGAGAGACAGACACAGTGCAGCATTCTTTCTAGATCTCAGTAAGAAAGGCACCAGAACAAATGCTGTAATAAAATACCTAGTTTAGTAAGATGGAATCAAAAGGGGAATATAGACGGCAAGTAAATCTTATATCCCTTCAGATGCTGGAAACTGTGCTTCCTCATGTAGCATTGGACTGACCCTGGATCGATTTTCCCACTGTGAACTGCACAGATCTCGTTCATGCAGAGGTTCTTCCTCTGTCCCATGCCATGGTGTCTTTCATTTTGTGTAAAAACCAAAACCATATACTTCTGACAGGCTGGAATGCTATGTCCATCAGAACACTCACTAGCATGCAGCACAGGCCGGCATGGGGCATTCCAGCAGATTCCCTTGCAGCAGCTACTCATGCTAAGATACGGGCTGCTCAGACCTGGAGTACAAAGCCCAACAGAGCAGACATGGCCTGCTCAAGATAACTAACTCCTCAAATACAATGTCTTCTGGAAGGCGCCCAATACAATCACAGCTTGGATAAATGGGTGTCAATTATTGTACTTACTATTTAACTAATGTTCACAACCCCAAATGACCCTTCAAAGCAGACTTATCATTTCCCTTCTGAAAATACCTCAGTTTCTCCAATTTTTCAATCAACTCACTGACCTACTCTCCCTTGGGGCAGAGATTTCTCATTGCACAGCCAGCTCGAGTCTTATCATGAACATGATAGAAATACTCGCTTCTGTTTCAGTTCCAGAAGCGAATGAAGACACAGTTCAGCTTCACATTGAGACAATGACATACAATGCACATACTTCTCTAGAAAAAGAGAAGAGCAACATAGACTTTGCTTAAATGTGCTTTCATAGATTTCTTTAGCTAAAAGTAAGGGAGATAAAAAAAATTTTGGGCCAAATAATAGCTTCTTTCCTTTTGAAAATCTGTAAAGCAGTTTTAGTAAATATGCCTCTGAAAAAAATCAGATGCATCCACTATTGAACAGCAGCTACTTCTACAGGTAAAAGAGCAAAGTTTGTTTCCACCAATAGAATTAACATTAGAAGGAAATTAATGAGTACAACACTTAAGTCACATGGTTTACTGTTCTCACTTTTTGAGTTTGAAATTACATTATCCAAACAATACTGATCAGCAGGTTCCATAAGAGTAAGACTCACCCTGTACTTAGGAATTCATGCTGGAAAATTCAATTCCAAATGTTTGTATGATGTCACTTAAGTTCAAATTCAGAAATCCCAATTTAATCTTAATCTCTGATTTTAGGCAAGGGAAAAGGCTATGCATCTCTAAAGAGCCAGTCAAAGGGAATAAAATAAAATACTAGTCAAGGAAAAATGACGTAGCTAATTAGAAACTAGACTCAGGGAGTTGTCTAGAATGTGGGCTTCTTGCAGATGACTCCAACACTCTTTGTTGTCATATTGTCCTGTCTATAAAATGGGGCTAATACCAGTTCTCCCTGGAGATTCAGATAGTGTTCAAATAGTATTGTAATAGAAGAAGTATAAGGACTTTATGAAGATGTTTTCTACTTCAGTACCATCAATTTATTTGCCAGAAGTAGTGATTTGTTTTCTTAAAATTTTCAATTGTCTTAGCTAAGTGTCTAAAAAAAGAAGGCTCCATGTATACCTCAAACTACTCTATATTTGTTTAGCCAAAAAAGAAGGGCACACCTATACTGCTGCTTTTCAGCAAAATCAGTAGGGTACTCTTCTTCTTTGTCAATATTTTGAGGCTCCCAAAAATTCAGTTTCACTGAATTTTTTCTGAAAGTTTAGGAGAGAGAAAAAAATTACATCATCTTTTGTGTGGGTCATCTCACAGAGATCTAAAAAATTCCAACAGCATTTAAAAAAATCAGTTAAGAAACAAACCAAACACTAGCCTGAACTAAAATGAAGTTATTTCTTGCTATAATATAAAAACCTGAAGGGAATTTAAGTAGGCAAGAATGTAAGAGGACATATTAAGTGCCTTCATCCTGCTGAAGGATACAACTAGTAAATTAAGGTACTTAATCAGACTTCTTTTTTGTATTTTTGATCTGATTTTCCTGAAAAAACTAATTTTTGCAGGAATCACAATTTAAAACAGTAAGCTATCACTATATGCTGTCCTGAAAACTGCCTTGGTGACAAACCAGTGAAGTCATTCATGGTATCCTTTATATAATTGTAATTAATGGTGCTCTGTGATCTTAGAAGGCCAACTCTACTAAATGTCATTTTATAAATGTGCTTTAAGAACCGTGAGGAGGTTGGATATCTAAGAAGCATATCCACATTTCAGTTTTTCAGGCAATTACAGGTACAAAGTACAGGTCAAGTTGTTCAGGATTGATTAGTTATTTTAGATGTTTTATATTTATTGCTTAAAGTGGGGCCAGTTCTCAGCAACTGTCCTGAAATATGTTCCTTTCAAGATGTCTCAAATTTCATATTCAAAATTCAGCTCTTCCTGAGAAGCATTTATGAGGCCTTGATTTGGCATACAGCTGTATCTCCTCTGTTGAGACTGTTTTATGCCACAGTCATCCCTTCCAGCTGCGAATTTTTTGCACTTTCTTTTAAAATATTTAGAACTGGTCACTTCTTACGGGTGCTTTCTGGCATTAGATGTATTAGACAATCTACTATGGTCTGGAATAAACTGTGTTCTTCTTATAGAAAATGGTATGCTGAATTATACACAATCTCAGGAATGGTTGTGAAAGTTATAAAAGATATATGAAGAAAAAGAAATAGACATCCTTCACATCCTTCCACTGAATTCACTTCCTTTTCCTTTTTCTATGTCACTGTTTCTTCCTTTCCCCAAACCTGATTAATACCAAAATGGGAGATAAGACACAGAACTTTATCACAACATGAAGATACTCTTAGAAAACTGTGAAACCAAATCAGAGGCTCAGAACTAAATTGTTTGAAAATAATGTTTTCCCTAGGCACTTCTTCCTTTCTGCCAGTACTTTTCCACCCATTTCCTCTGACCTTCTGAGCAACTGTAACTGTTCATTATATTATGATTACTATCCATTTAATTTATAAATTCCTCAGAGCAAGAAACTTAAATCTCCACAATCAGCCGCAGAATTGTTTGTTTTATACTGAGACACTAAAGAAGCTTGATCTGTTTAGTTTATCCAAAAGATTAAAAGGTGATTTGACCACCACCTACAGGTGCCCACACAAGGAAAAAAAAATATAGTCATTGTTCCTTTACTTTGCCAAAAAAAAGGCCATAATAAAATCCAGTGGTTGGAAGTTGACATCAGCTACATTCAGACTAGGGGAACACAGACATATCTAATAATACTGTAAAAATAAGCATAGTAAATCACAGAAACATTTTACCTGGGAAAGTGGAGGATTCTCTTGAAGGTTTTAAATCAAAACTGATTACCAGAATAGATTAAAAATGTCTGCCATAACTCATATGGAAGTGATCGGCTTGATGCAGAAATTATTTGATAGTGTTTTTTTGGTTTGTACTGTATAGATGATCATATTGCATTCAACTGATCTTTAAAAATAGTCACAGATTTTTATAATTACATACATACCAGACACACAAATAATTTACCCAGTGTTAGAGCTGGTAAGGGCTTTCTAAAAGAAAGACATTCTACTGAAAATGGATTGTTTCCTTACAACAGAAACATTTTTCAGATATATCCCATAATCTATGAAGTTTTGTCGTGAGTCATTTTGACATCCAGTGTTTTAGAGCACCCAAAAAGAGAGATGAGGAGAAAATATATGGAAAAACTTCAGGTTTTCATTCCAAAAGTGTTATTTTGAAACAGTATTATCTTTTATGTTGTTGGGTTTTTTTTTAATTTATTTCAATGGAGAATAAAACCAAACTTTGAGACTTCAAAAGCTCCACAGAAACCTTGCTTTTCATAAGTTTTCTTAATTGAAAATAGTTAAGTACTCCCCAAAAAGGTCATGTCACAGATCTAGATAGTATAACATCCAATGCAGGGTATTATTTGCTCTTCTTGTAAATCATTCATGCCATATTTTATTCCTCTGTCTTTTCTTCCAGATCTTGTTGGTCATTACTGTTCATTTTGCTGACAACAAAATGACAACCACCTTCTGCTGGTTGCTTCAGTTGTGTGAATTGTTGTCAGGGCTTGAGTGCACCTACTGCCTCTGCAACCTCTTATCCCCTCCATGGGGTTTGGCTATCTGTGTTCAAGAACAACGCTGTGCCGCCCTGTCAGCTTGGATCAGACTGGTATGAAAGGAGCTGTGTAAGGAAGAGACATGAAAGGCCTCATCTGGAGCCTTCCCCCTTCACTTGGAAGCTGCATTTAAGCTCAGGTCCTTTCCCCTGGTCACTGTCATATGACGCTAGGTGAGCCTGAACCTGGCCAGGTATCTTGTTGGGCCAGACGCTGCCCTGCTGACTTGATTTCCTGGCTTGACCTAGGAACTGCTTGTTGCTACAGTATTGTCTGGCCATCACTGGACTTTTGTCTGATCCTTGTTACTGTTGGACAGCTCAGGTTGCTTTCTCTGGACCTGCTCTCCTTTTTTGCTCAGATACCATGTTAGTGCAGGTACTGTTCCTGCCAGCCTCGTTGGCAGACTTGTCTCCCGGCTCACCTTTCTTCGTGAAGCAGCCTGCTTTTGCTGTGTCAGGGAGCAGCGAGAGCAGGGTTGCTCCCTAACAGATGCCGAGCTGGGAGTTGAGGGTGGCCACAGTGCAGGCTGGGCATGATAATCTCACTGATAAGGAGCCACGGCAGTAGGGGCAGTCCCAGAGATGGCAGCCAGGCTCAATCAAGAGTCCAGATCATCAGGCAAGTTTGTGGTAATAAGACAGGTCCAAGGTCAAGCCAGGAAGTCAGTCTGCAGGTCAGGGTCAGGATCAGATCCAGCAGTCATAATCTGGGTCAGACACAGTCCAGTGATCAACAGGCAGGTCCATAGTGATGAGGCAGGTCCAAGGTCACGCCAGGAAGTCAGTCTGTACATCAGGGTCCAGATCAACACGGTCTATGTCCAGGCACAAACATGACTGTGGCTGGGCAGAGGACAGGCAGTCCTGTGACGTAGCTTAGACTGGGACTGAAGGCCAAGAGTTAAGGTGAAATAGGGCTCCTGGGCCCACTGGCGGCAGGTGGGGGTGAAAGCCCCAAATAAGGCTGGTCAGGGCCATTAAGGCCTCTTAGTGCACTCAAGACCCCAGCAATTGTACTTCATACATATGCCCTCAAATTTCTGGTGACAAGGTTTACATGCTGCTGATGACAAGCAACAGTAGGACTTCTGGAGCCACTCCTAGGAGCAGTAGAGAATGATCTTGAGTGTGACTTTACCTTCCTGAGACAAAAGAATTGGCACTGCAGAATCTAAATGAATGTGCCTGCTTGCTTGCTACCTAAGATGGCAGTCCTGGGATAGCCTGACGTTAGTCAACCTGCATTAGAAATTCTTATTCACGAAGACTATCATATTATCTTAAAGCAAACAAAAGAAAAACTCCTGAACAGCCTGTTGTCTGCTTACTCTGTGAGCAAGATAATTGTTAATATGATAGGCAAATCAGGTACTATAAGTAAAGGCCATACGATGAAGTCACAGCCTTGCCGAAGATGCATTTCTTGTCTGCCCTATCCATCACTGTCTAGAGATTTCAATTTCACAGGTGAAATTTACAATCTGATAAGGACATAGCTGCTTATATTGCTCAGTTGCTCTGCATCATTAAGCATTGTAACTAGTGATTTTCTCAATGACAAGTTACATAATTGTCTTGTCTTTGGAGTTCAGCACCATCTTTTTCTTGAACCAAATTTATCATTTGTAATTGTTTAGGAAAAGGCTTTAGCCACTGCATCAGAATCCCTACACTCTTAGACAAGTCTTACTACAGCAATTAATCTAAATGCTAGTTTTCATGATTAGGAAGATGGTTGTTGTCAATACAATCAGGAACTCAACCACAACAACATTAACAGACAAGATCAGTTGTCCAAATTTCTAGTCAGACCATACAGTGGTCCATATAGAGATTTGAAGATGATAAATGTTATTTCTGCAAAAAGAAAAACAGCAATGCTTCAGTTTGGTCATCAAAGGTTGACAGTATGAAGCATATTATGTCAAAGATTCTCATTTGTGGGTATTGCTTTGACAATAAGTAAAGAAGTGTTATCACATCCAAGATGTCTTGAAGATCTCTGAAATGCTCATTACAATGGTAATAGGTGCGCATGAGAATGAAATGGAAGTTAACTGAGGTCTCCTCTGAAGAGACACATTCCATTGCCTCATTTTCACAAATTGTCAAGTCTGCTCTGATGACAGTGGTATGGACATGAACACTGGCATAAATGTGAGGTGAACTTCTTCTGTGTATTCTTCTCAGAAAGATTGATTCTTATTGGTATATCAGTCTTCAGAAGGAGATATTAAAATAGGCTAATAAAGTATCAATCTCCATTTCTGAAGATGATCAATCAAAATTGGATTGGACAATATCCTGGTGAGTATGATGTCAACCTTGGAGATCACTCTGCTTTGAGTAAGAGCTGGACTAAATGACCTCTAGCTATCGTTCCCAGTGTAAATTATCCTATCAACTCATTTATGCTGTTAGGAATCAGTTTCTTTGGCATCTGTCATCAGTGGAGAGTAACTAAGAGACATTGTCAGTGAGTTCTTTCAAGTGTTTCCTGAAAAACTGGGAGCTTATAAGAAACAATCAGTGTTATTTCACCTGGATCCAACAGTCAAACCAATTCTTATGAAAGACAGAACTTCACCTTCAGTGTACCGTACCAATGGAGAACTATACTGAACTTGTGCATAGAATAATGAGTTCTTGAACTGGTCACATTTATAGATTTATCAGTTATGGTTGTACCAACACACAAACCAAAAGGAGTCATGAAAATCTGTCAGGATCATGCCATGCTAATATGGCATGCTAGTGGTGCACATCCAGTGCTGGTTTTAAGTGTTTGCTGCTTTTGCAGGAAGTATTCTTGAAATCCGTTCTCTCAAAGTATCAGCAAATTGTCAGTGAAGATGCTACAGGTGTGCAGATGAGAGTCACACATTGAGAAAAAAATCCAAATCAAGGTTTCCTCACGTGTTGAAGAGTTATAGCTGTAGTACCAATGTTTGTTAAGGTCCTGATTTTCATTATATTTGAGGATGAGCGGAAAAGTTTTGAACTGATTTGGGAAGTGAATATGAATTCAGAAGAAGCACATACAGAGGGATTACCACTGTTTTGTGTGGTATCCACCTGAGGTGCTGTTGCTGTTATGTGCAAGATATTGGAGAAAGAATGTATGTCATATTTGTGTTCTGCCTCTGTCTTTCTCTTTTTCTATCTCTGTCTAGGACCCATTTGTGTGTCATTATTGTTATTGTTAGTTTCTGGGAAGAAGTTACATTCACTAGACACTTGCCACAAGTTGCTTCAGTTGCATATATTCAGCTCCACAAACATAGAAATCATTATGTCTAATATTGTTCAATATAGTATAGATGTTCTAGATGATTGTAAGTAGAGGACTACCCAAACCTGGTGCTTCTGAAACAAATCTATTTTGCAACAATTCACTTTGTCTCATCTAACGTGCTATCTTTTTTTCTGAGATCACCTTTTATGGTTCAAGAGGAAATAATGGAGCAAGTTAATTGTTCTGGGAGTCAAGATACTTGCCACTTTTTTTCCCAAAGGTTCTACAGCCCTTTTCCCATTACTTGTTTGGGAATGACGCACTCATAATGAGATCAAAATGCATGTTTCTGTCATTAGGTAGCAGGTGTGTGTCTGGTCATGTTACTGATTGGCTGTACCCTTTTCTTTTAGAATTTTGTTGTTCAACACATGATAAAAATGCGTTTAGCTGCATGTTTTGGGTTTATGTGGTGGGGGTTTCATAGCAGGGGACGGGGCTGCAGGGCTGGCTCCTGTGAGAAACTGCTAGAAGCTTCCCTGGCTCCAAGTCAGACCTTCCTCTGGCCAAGGCTGAGCCCATCAGCGATGGTGGTACTACTTCTGGGAGAACAGAATTAAGAAGGGAAACCCGCAGGGGAGAGGGGAGTGGAATGTGAGAGAAACCCCTCTACAGACACGGAGGTCAGTGAAGAAGGAGGGGGAGGAGGTGCGCCGGAGGAGGGGATGCCCCTGCAGCCCGTAGTGAGACGGCAGGCTGTGCCCCTCCAGCCCGTGGAGGGGAGCGGGGGAGCAGAGGCCCACCTGAAGCCCATGGAGGACCACATGGTGGAGCAGGTGGATGCCCCTGAAGATGGCCATGACTCCATGGGAAACCCATGCTGGAGCAGTCTGCGCCTGAAGGACTGCAGCCTGTGGAAAGGACCCACGCTGGAGCAGTTTGTGAAGGTCTGCAGCTCATGGGAAGGACTCACGTTGGAGAAGTTCATGGAGGACTGTCTCCCGTGGGAGAGACCCCATGGTGGAGCAGGGGATGAGTGAGGAGTCGTCCCCCTGAGGAGGAAGGAGCAGCAGAGATAACATGGGATGAACTGGCCCCAACCCCCATTCCCCATCCCCCTGTGCCAGGAGGTGGAGAAAACCAGGAGTGGAGTTGAGCCGGGAAGGAGGGAGTGGTGGGGGGAAGTGTGCTAAGGTTTGGTTTTACTTCTCCGTATCCTTGTTTTGATTTGATTGGTAGTAAATTAAATTGATTTTGTTTTTTCCCCAAGTTGAGCCTGTCTTTTGCCTGTGACCATAAGTGGTGAGTGATCCCTCCCAGTCCTTGTCTCGACCGACAAGCTTATCTTTGTATTTTCTCCTCCTTATCCCACTGGAGGAGGGGAGGAGTGAGAAAGCAGCCTCGTGGTGCTTTGAACTCTGGCTGAGCCTAAACCATGACACTGCAGTTAGCCGATTTTATGGCTGAGTGTTTAAATATTGGGAAGGTGTTCATATTTTAATATAAGGAGGGGCTTCATGCATTCTTTTTGTGGAATCTGCAGATACAGAATGTTTTATTTGGAAAATGTTTCTAGTATTTCCATCCACAAAACATTTCAAAGAATGCTCTTTCTTAGATAAATTCTGTGGATTTAGACACTCCTGTGCTCAAGAAACATATAGAATACTTTTAAAGAATACAGCACAGTATGGCTTGTGGTACAGACAGATGCCAAATGACATCTCTGCAAAGTCCAGCTCAGTCTGGACAGTAATAAGTGAATCAGTCCAACAGTAATAAGTGAAAAATCTCTAGCAGACTCAAATAGATTTCTTACCAAGACCATAATGTATAGTTAATGTAGTGAAAATCTCTGTGAGATCTGACTGTAAACTTGAAGACAATGCTAAAGAGGAAGAGGACAAGTTATTACTGACCTTCCTCTGATCTGGTAAATTAATAAATCAGTGTCAATTTTAGTCAAGCAGCTGGTTATAGTTACAAGAACATATATATGAGCCAGAGCCATCAATGCTGTTTTTGAACAGCTATTTTTATAACCCTGAAAAAGAGGAAAGAAAAAAAAAGGGGGGCATTTTTCGGCATTTTGGACTTCATTTACTGTATTGATATAATTTTTTAAATGGGTGGTTAGAACCCTACTGGTTTTAATCATTGGCAGTTTTCAGAATCTATAAAAAAGCTATCTTGAGCCAATTATCAGACATATTTGCAATTGCTCTTTGTGTCATAGCAGCTTTAAGGACTTCTGCCATCTTTTGTTACAGTCTTTTTTCCCCCCACACTCTCTCCTTGGAGTCCTTGCCTAAACCTGGAGTTCTCACCCGTACCCTTTCTTCTTAGCATTATCTTTCCTATATTATTTCTTTCCTCCTCATTTGCATACCAGTGGGTCCTTGTGGTTCTATTTTATGTGTTTAAAAGGACCTTTTTTTCATAGAGGAAATTATCTTTCTCATATAAAAAAAGGAAGGGATTTTGCCCCAGAACAGTGGGTAAAACAGCAAGTACTGTCAACATACCCGCAGACCCTCGCAGGGTAGAATGGACAGAAGTACTCCTCTACAGCTCTGCTTTTCCTAGAAAAGATCCCAGAAAGCAGTATTGCAAAATGGCTCATATGAACCCCTGAGGAGTCCATAGAGTTCTGTTGTGCCTGCTGTCATGGTCCACATATACAGAGTAACAGACATGAAGGACTACTGCAATAATTTAACATAACTTTCTGCATCACAATGGCCACAGAGGTTCCTGCTTCAAGTACCCAAATTTCCAGCTGTAGTATAGTATGTCCATTATAGAGTTATTCAATAATAATTCAGTGTTCCTTATATCTTGAGTTAAGATTTCTGATGTATAGTTACCCTCATTATGAAAACAATCAAAATGAAATTGTTCTACGTTTCTAATCTGTGTAAGTTGAATTTCCAATTTTAGATACTGTATATTATTTTATGTCTTTCTACTACTGGTAGAAAGATTAAAAAATTGTCTCATGTAATAACTCATTTGCAGTGGCTATATAATGGGCTAAGTGAAGACCAAACTCAGCCTGCTACATGAAATAATTTTTAAAATCATTAAAAGATAAAACCAGAAAGGTGGAATTGGCAGACATATCCTGTGTGTTTTGATCACGCACAGAAACATAGGTATAGACTGGAAAGTTACGTCTTAATAGGTTGTTTACTAAGGAAAACAGTCCTTAGGCTTTCATTATAAACGGCTTCTCCAGACAACAAGGCATTCGTTCTTTTGTCTATTTTCTCTCTTCAGTTTATCCACATTTTCTGAGTATGGATACTAGAATTTGTTGCAAGAGCTTTGGTGCTAGTATTACTAATGGAGGAAAAGCTGAAGCCATACTGCTAAAAGTTTCAACATTTCATTCTACTTGACTAACTCTGAACCCTTCGTCCTCTTACAAAATCAAAAAATCTCCATCATTTTTACAGGGCATGAATATTTTCATGTGTAAACATATTCTGAAGACACACAACGGGAAACTCAGTGTTTTCTTAAGTTACAGAGATGTCTGTTTCATTCAAAGCATGATGTTCTAGTTCTCACAGTTATTTTGTCAGTTTCTTCTGATCCTATGTGAAGAATCATAGCATCACATCTATCATCCAGAAAGGGAAAATAAGGTGCAACAAAGGGATAAATTATGCCAGAAGCCAGAGAATAGGTCCATAACAATATGAAAAACAGAAATTTGATGTTCTGATGCTATAATGCTTGCTCACAATGCTGTATAACAATAATTTCTGTGAATTGACCCAGTAAAACTATATTTTACTGTAAAATAATATTGTATTGACTCTACATTTTTCTTGTATTTTTTCCTGACTGTCATTTTTTATGACTTGTGTATGCCAGCATTGAAATTTATTAATAGCTAGTTACCCAAATAGATGCTAAACATCTAAACTCCTGCAAAACTTGATGACCTCTGCTAGGCATAGGGCTTGAACATTTAATAAGGTTGTTAGCATTAGATGATTACCACTGAGGCCTTCTGTAACTGTGTAGCATTTGATATTTACAAGAGTTTTCAAGCACCTCTAGAAATAACACGACAAACTTGTATTATACACTGTAGGTAATCCCATTTTGAGAAGGTCTTTTGTTTGAGTTCAGCTTGTAGCTCAGGCAAATTGTGTGAAACAGGGCTAATATGTTATTTAGTCTAGTCTTGGCTAGCTGCTAATATGATTTTAAGGTTATTCATATACCTAGTCTAGAGCTTTTTCATATTGGTTGCACAGTGTACTGAAATTTTTAGTGTTTCTGGTTTAAAGAAATTCAAACCTTTCCATATCCAGCTCCCCAATACAGCTGACTTTACTAGCTATTTCCTTAAGTATTTCTGAGTTCACTCCTTTGAAATATGGAACTTTCCTCACAGATTTATTCAAATTTGTCCTTACCTTTAGTTTGATCTGACTCACATTAAATTGACTTCAGTTTAAACTGAATCAAGCAATAATTATTTTCTGTGACCTAGTCTCCCACCAGCCTGTCTGAAATAACATCACAATTTTTCAGTTCAGCTACTATTTCATAAAAGAAAAGAAAAAAAACCTCAAAATCATATCACCTGTAACACTGAGGAATATCTAGGCTTCACCATTGTCAGCAGAACTTATTCTCCAGTCTACTTCTCAGAAATCAACTGCTGTTAGTATTTATTCCTCTACAGCTTTAGAGAAATCTCTATTAATTTCTGAATTTGACACAGGAATTTGTACCAGACTCCCAGTATTATTATAGTAGACATGTTTTTACTAGGCCTGCCCCCCAAAATAATTTGATGCTTTTTATTTTAGCCAGCTCAGTCTTATTGTGCTTTCCTTCCTAACTCTTAATAGCCCACCTATAAATGTATGTGTTAACCTTCAGCTTTAACTTCCGTTTCTTTGTTTCCAAAGCAGCACATCCTCTTCAGTGCATGCTTTATCGCCACAATTGCTCTTCTGTCATGTTCCAATAATCTTTATAATGCCCTAGATCATATTCTGCAATGGTAGTTCATGCCCTTCTGTCTTGTTGCTCAGTTTTTGTCCAGAAAATCTAGTCGCTGTCTAGCCCTGCAACTTTCAAACTGTTGGAACCTCTTAATCAGCAATCACAACAAAAAACAGGACACCCATCATAGAAGTAACTTCCTCCATGATCTTCTAATACTGGGAAGTCTATGGACACTAGCATCTCCAAACTATAGGGAAAATATTTTCTATTCAATATCATAGAAAGTAAGAAAAAAATATAGTTGTTTATTGCTTTTCTGTTATCCCATGGGCTTTGAACCAAGCATAGCTTGTGAGGAGAGGGTCTTTATCAATCTCTTTGAGGGGTCAGACAGGAAAGGATGGCTTGTTTAGAGAACTCCTGCCAGACTAAGAAGGCCAGGATTATACAGCGCCTCTCTCAACTAAGCAGCAGACTGAGCAGGGCCTTATCCTGACACAGGCAGGAGCTGATGAGGCACAATCTTGTGACAATCTGGAAGTTACTTCCTGCACCAAAATCTCATAACTCTGCCTATTGGTACCAATGGTTCACAGTTTCCTTCCTCCACAGACCACAGTGTAAGGTAAAGAGAACAGCAGCTCTGAATGCACAGACCAAAGTGGGGGGCCAACGCAGAAGATGCCAGAAAAACAGATACACAGTAAGTGCACGGTTGTATATGACTTTACACTACAGGGCAAAGGTGTGAGCGCTTGCGCTTCTAGGTAATAAGTATATTTTTTAAATCTTGGCTAATGTGTTCTTCTCATCTTGCCATTTCACCTGCCTGCACTTCTGCAAACTATCTACAGTAATGAGATCTTATTTGCACTTTTATATAAAGTACTAGTTTTGCTGAAATGTGACCTGTATGGTTTTAGTAATATTTTATTAAAAACTTACAGAGGAACACACATCCCACAATATGAAAGCATATTTCCCTTGCATAAATAAGTTTCAAGTTTTATTAAAAATCATAATACTCCATAATATATCATGAAATATTAATTTCATATTCATAACTATAGTCAAAAGATATTCCCTGAAAAACAATGCAAAATATAAAGAAAATATCACAACCAAGTTTTAATAAGGTAGAGGCTTAAGATAATAAAATCAGTTCTTCTCTTACAAAGAGTAGCTTAAGGCAGCTCTTTGACCACGTGTCACTTACGAGTCTTCTTTTGAAAATCTGTGTACTGCTGGTGAACCCTTGATGAGATTCTCTCTGGTTTTCTGTTCACGGCACAAAGGGCTGTTCAACAGTCTGGAGTCTTGTTCTAGAACTATAATACTTTTCAGTCTTTCAATTGCACCTTTCTTTAGCATTTTGTCTCAGTTTAAAAATTCTTGAAATTAAATTAAACTCTTTTCCAGGATCCAAACCAAGGTCTATTAAAGAGCCTTTCTTCATACTAGGCATCTATAAACAAACTTTTAGAAAACTGAGCAAGATGACAATTTCCTTTTAATTGAAACAGTGGAGACAGAGAGTGATAATGAAGGGGGAGAAAGTAGCTCACAGTTTACAAGGTTATGTGACACCTCCAGCCCGTAACTCTCCCTACTAACTAAACTTGGAAAAAGTACTGTGCCAAGGAAGACAAGTCAATAGCAAATGGCTACTCAGCATACTCCTCCTTTCACTGCTGCAGCTGCCTGTAGCACAGTTGCTGCTGATCATGGCACTAAGAATATCCTTAGTTGTGCAGTTGTTGATACACAAAGCTAGTGTCCTTTCTCTTGTGAAGATGTTAACCACCACTCCGTAAATCTCTGCATTTTTGCAGTCACTGGCAAAGAAGTACAAGGTAGCATCTGGGAAACAACAAAACCCAGGCAAGAAATGACTGACTGCATGAGCTGAAAGGAATCACTGAAAGTGAGGTCTTGATTCTCTCCTTGTCCTTGCTAATGCCCTAAATCCAGATGCTTTTGATTGATTTCCATTGCATTTTCCATAGCACTCCAATGGAAATATCCTGGTACACACAGGGATCATTAGTCACACTGATGAGATACCTTCCCATGAAGCAAACTTTATTGCAGAGCAGGTTGTCATCATGGTGGAGAATACTCTTTGGACTGCAGTAGGAGAGAGCTAGCTGTGTGAATGCTGCTATTGACCACCTAATCAGCAAAAGCCTAGTGCAAATACACTATCCGTGTACAACTGTCTAATCCACACAGAATGTTGAAGCTGAAGGTAGGCAGGAGAACACTTAAAATTTCTTAGTTTGTGCATGTTTTTTTTCCAATAAATACCCATTCAAAATGGTTGGTGGGTTCCAAGTATCTGTTGAGACTGCTGGAGTTTGGTAGGAATCACTTTTCTTTTTTTTAAAGTACAGTAGCAATGTATCTCTAACTGATTATTTGCTATCTTTATTTAGAAGAAAATGTACATATACATATTCACCATTCTCTCCTTTACTCTTTTCCTTCAAATATGCTTTTTATTCCCATCTATTTCAAAGGAGGAGAGGAAAAAATTCTTCCCATGTTTTGTTCCCCAGATATCCCTATTTATAGCTTCCTAATACCAACAGATGCTAAAAGTGTCTCTGTGTGACAGTTGGGAAATGAGGGAAGTGGATGAGTTTATTTTTAGAAAAAAACCCA
Organism: Haliaeetus albicilla; assembly: GCF_947461875.1. Lineage (NCBI taxonomy): Eukaryota > Metazoa > Chordata > Aves > Accipitriformes > Accipitridae > Haliaeetus > Haliaeetus albicilla. The sequence continues at coordinate 28,586,180 of NC_091484.1, read as the reverse complement.
CCCTACATTAAAAAAAAGGTAGCAGGTCTGCTTTGTGTATTGTGTTTTGAGGCCCTGTCATCCTAATGAAGAGTCTAAGAGTCAGCATTAGTGAGGAAATGGAGCACCAGCCCAGAAAGGCAAGAAAAACCCACCACAGTCTCAGTAACGTAATTAAAAATGACTGTGGTGTGACTGAACCAGGGATCGTCTTCAAATTAAAAATGAATTTACTGGAGGGATGATTTTCTTAAGCAGATGGGACGAGTGAGCTATTAGCATGGGCCTTAAACATCATTCGTGTTGACAATTTTTTTTTCTAATTACTCCCCCTGCAGATTTTCAGCAATGAGAAATAGCTAGAAGAAACGCACTTGACTAGTTGCACACCACCACTGCTGCCAGAAATATGTGACACTTTAAGCAGATCATCTCTTGTCAGTTTATTTTAAAGTCAAGAGACAAGAGTGTTTGTACCGAAGCACGCAGCAAGGAGCTGTCAGGGACTCGGTTACGAATTTCTGTGTTCTGAGACCAGTTTCATTTGTGCCCCAAGCCCAAAGCAGATTAGAGCTGGTTTGGACTTGGCCAGGGCTTGACTAGTAACAGTTCCCAAGATACTATTTGCTGTCTGTGGGCAGACACAGCAGGGCATACACACCTCAGAGACTCCTATGCAGAATGCTCTAGTGGCAGTAGTGCCAGAGCCTCTCCTGCTGGCTTCCTTGCAACTAGGGACTTCACTGCTCCACTACTCGCTACCCTCATGCTCATGCAAGGATTCAGGTCAGGTCAGAGAATTTAGCTCAAACTTGTTGTGTTGTTACTTAAGACTGGTCAACTGTTCTAAGTCAGATGTCTCCTGTTACTGTATGTACCATTAATTATAACTTTGGCATCATTAGGTAGACAAAGAGGAGCAAGACTTTCCAGCAATCTATACCTCAGTCCTGCCCCACAGAAAGACTCGTACAGATCAGAAATGCCGGTATCTGAAGTTTTACCTCTAGTTCATTTTAGAGATAACAACCATATGCAATGACTTTATCTGGATCTGTGTGACATCCATGTTTCAGGGTGCTTGGATCTCCTTTCTACATAACCTTAATAAATGGTAAACCATCTTTTCATTGTTAGAAGCTGTCCTTTCGGAAGCATCATAAAGCTAGAATAGCTGAGTGGGATGCAAATTATTCAATTTCTGTTGTGTGCACATCCAGAAAAGCCAGTAAAGAGCATGAGCATAATTTGGACAAATTGCTGTGGATAAGTGCAGTATGACCACTACAGAGCATGTAGCCATAGAAGTCAAGCAATGGTCTACCAAAAGAACTGCAATGGTAAGTAGCCTGTAATCAGTATGTTATCCCTTACAATCCTATGTTCTTATATTCTATACTCCTGTTCCACTTTCAGTGACCAAAGCTAACACTTCCCTTAACACTCTTAATAGAGTACCTTCACTTACATATAGATGGTTAATTGGAACTTCAAAAAGCAAAAGGATTTAGAGAGTGGGAAAGATACTGTTACCTAAACACCAGAGAAGGAGAGAGAATATGAAAGGATAAGCTGCTGTATTTTATATGAAATCTCCAGTAGGAATGGGGTGAGAACAAGAGGTGCTGGTTACAAGGGTAAAGACTGCTCAGGCATTTAATGTGTACGTGATAAATCCCTACAAAGTCCACGCTGCATACAACAAAAGTCTAAGAAACGGGTCATGAATCCACATCTGAAAGTGCTGATACGTGTAGGAAAGTACTTCCTCATGACTGACTGACTTGCCTTTAAGAGCACTCTATTAGTGCTAATCAGCTGTTTTGAAAAAAATAATTCAATCTTTAGCATTGTTAAATTAGGTAAATGGGAATGCTCAGCTTCTACTGAATGTTAATTAGTAACTGCCAGCTTTTTCACATGCAGGTAAAGCTGGCTGTATGAGCAAACTTTGTTCTGGCATTTTCCGTCTGACTTTTACTTCACAATTTGAAAGACAATTTCGATATGTGGCAGGGGCTTTGTACGGATGATCTTTAAAAGTCCGTTTCAAGCCAAACCATTCCATGATTCTATGATTCTATACTTCTGCTTGTTTTGTATGTGTATACAACATCTATATGGTATACTTGAAGAAAAATTAGGGACCTCAGTATTGGTATTCCTATTTCTTTAGTTTGTGAATACCACGATTGCTTTTTTAAAAATGTTGTGGGCTTTGGTTTGTTGTTTGCTTTTTTTAATTTCATCTGGTGCTGTCTTTAAAAAGCTAATTGCTTCAGAATGCTTTGTTGACACCAAAGCCTGGTTTGCTATCCCCAAAACCCCGTATGCTGTTAAAAGCGGTATAACTCACTAACCACATAAATTGTATTGACAAATGTGATCACCAGAATACCATGACTTCTGGTACCATGCAACAGGAAGGATGACAATTTGATCAATTGCTAGGCCCCAATATGTCATATTTATGGGCACATGGTGTACAAGATCTCTTCTGATGTTTGGAAGCATTTTCCTTCTAGAACTGAGGAGCCTATATGTGACATATTACATACTAAAAATGCAGACATATGAGATGTTAGCAGAAAAAAGTCTCAATTTCTAGCCTTTTATACTTGGTTGTAAAGAGAAGGTACATTGGCACTCTGGTAATCACTCTATTATTCATAGTGCAACCAGCATCCATTTAGACTCCTTGGATTTTCACCTACCTTCTCTATTTGACTTTACTGAGAAAAAGATGGACCAGGAGTAAAAAAACACATTTATATCACTTTGAGCCTGGGTGCTCTCCTTATGTGACCCATTTTTATTTTTCTCCAGATATAAGCAAAATCAAAGTCTGCAGTGAATCACAGAGTCCCCTAGGAAACCATTGGGTCCCTCAATAATTTGGTGCTTGAAAAGCTACTTTTTATCTTTTTTTGTCCCATTTCAAGTCCTAAAGTTTGTAACTTCTGTTTCTTTTCCCATCTTTCAAGTGCTGCATTTAACTGAAGAGCAAATGCAAGTAACTTGCTGTAGATCATGCAGTGGTGAATGTGTAGGTACTTTAAACATACCTGGATGACCTGCACAGTGTGTACTGCGTAAGATCAAGTAGAGACTTAGTATGTGTGACCTGAACTGATAGCAAAGTCACATCAACAACCCTGAGGGAATCACACAGATTGGTGTGCAAATGTGTAATAAACTCAGTATTTTTGAACAAGGGTAGGAGAATATACATACTACAGGAATCTCCACAAATATGACAGATTCATCATAAAAATGAAGAAAAAAATTCTGCTATGAAAAATGCATTAAATCAAAAGCAGCCACCATACAGTGCAGAGGGTGTTTCCATGGAAGCAGGCTCCCACACGACAGCAAGATCAGCAACAGGTGTTACAGAAAGAAACAGGGAGAAGAAAAGTCACCAGGTTAAGTCTAAATGTTACACTGGTTTACAAAACAATGTATATAAGAATTTAAACTGACCACAAATGTTTTCCTTGGAATAGAAAGTTATTTATTTCCTATCCAGACTATATCTGTATATATACAGCTGGAATGCAAAAAATTCAGTGTTGGATAAATGTCAACAAAAAATTACAAATGCTTTGTCTTGGTCTTGTTTAGTAACTAGTTTGCAAAGTAATTTGTAATGATCCTTGTTCTAGTTCCCACTGAATCTCCTAAGATATACCATCTAATAAATAGAATAAAAAGTAATATTTTATGTACAGAGGTAGCTTCCCAGGAGATATAAGATTAAAGTGGGTTCCACTATCAATCTTGAAACACATGGCCCATGAAATATCCCAACTACTCAGATTTAGGACTAATTCAGAAAGACAAAGAACAGAAGAAGAAAATTATTAAACCTGTAAAAGAAGAAATTATTGAGACAGTATACTAAGTGCTAAGTGAAAGCAAAAAAACCCATGATTAATATGACTGACACTGACTGGACCTATGAGATATAAGAATAATGCAAGAGCATTATTAATAGCTTATGATGAGCCATCTGATGAGCTAGCAATGCAATTAGCTAATGCTTACATTTTCAACTGTCTTGACCCCAGAAGAGGGCATTAGCTGAGACAGTTATGTGGGGAAGGTTCTGTGTTATGCAGGTTACAGGAAGATACTCATTCAACCAAAGTGTTTCAGAAGTTGTGGATTACACCTATTCCAGGTTAATACAGCCTTTGTAAGGCATTGTTCTGAGGTCTAAGGCACATTTGAATGCCAGTTCCCTGTTTTCTGGGGAAAGGGATTCGTGTCTCAACTGAAAAAGAAGTATTTTGTTCGTATTCTCTCATACCTGACTATGTCGAAGTGTCAGCAACCAGCAGAATATTGTGCTGAGCAAGAAAAAAAGTGTAAGGATTAATGATTTACCTTCTCAGTTTTTTCTACCCCTTGCAAAAATTTTGTCACAGTTAAGATGTCTCTAAAGACACCATTCCAAGCTTTCATGTGATGACCAACATCATCCCACCTTCACCAGAATAAAACAATTCATCACAGTGGGAAGGCACATTGGCACAAGGGGCAACAGTTCAGAGGAGAAGCTCATAGTTTATTAATGTTAGTCTTTCCCACAGAAATAAATCATATGATATGCACACTTGTTTGGATAAGAAAGCCATATGTGCAGGTGAGATGTTTCTGTCTACTGTCACAAGCCATCATTTCCACAGCTAACAGTGGTAACAGTGTTTCTGTAATGAGTGCTGCATGCTTGTCTTGCATTTTATCTTTTCTTTCTTTCTTTTTTTATTATTAATGCTGAAGCACAGAAGACGAGATGATACCTTGACATAAATGATGTTGGCAGGGATGCAGCCAAGGACTGGGATGGGAAACTTACGTTGTGCATAGCTACAGGTCACAGCCATGCATACAAACAAAACCATTATATTCTGCTGTATCGCTAATGCTACCAGCAAACTGACCTCAACAATGAGAGATATCACACCCTACCAATCTAGATACAATTCAGACAAACAGTTTTGCATTAAAAAACTACTCCTTTCTTGTCATCATTTTGTTTATGGGAGGAATATGACAAGTTACTGCAGTTAAAATTGACAGCATTGGTCTTGCTCGGTCGAATCCATGTGTAGAGTAGACACTTGACAGATTAGTAGCAAAGAATTTTCAATGTGATTTTTTTCTCATTTCTATATAGAACATTTTGCTTTTTTTACTGAATGCAAAGATGAGACTTTCACAGTTTAAGGTGATAAGACAGAAGTGTGACACTTGCTACTTTTTTGTATTGCTTCAGGAATCCTAAAGGATTAGTTTAGTGTCTTTATTTTATATCGGAATTCATATAGTTTTCTGCCTGTTACGTAAATTCACCTAGGAAATAAAGCAACTTTGACATGATCTAATGGAAGCCTTCAAAATTTATACCAGAACAGAAAGATGATCAAAAGAAATTTCTCCTATGGTGGAGGCTTCAAAAATGAAGGGAATAATTTACAGTTAAGACATGATAAGTGATGGAAATAAGAAATGACAATTCAATTCATGGTACCTCCAGATTTGTTTGGAATGATAGACCAAAAAAGTGACAAAGTTTATTTATTTTGATATATGAGCTATGAAGAAGCTCAGAGTTTTATAGATCTTTGCATAACTGTTCATTTTCTGTAATTTCTGTTTAACTAACATTATTTACCAACCTCAATTTCTGTTCACAGTGTGATAAACATATTGTTTTGGATTTATAATCTACCGTTTAATTTGGAAGGTAGGTTCTTAAGGTACCTTTTCCTTTCTAAGCAGCCATTGTAATGCCTGTGATTAAATACAAGGCTTTTAGGTACAGTTCCTAAATTTGTATGTCTTAAAACCGAGTATTGTTGATAGAAAGCACAGTACAATATAATTCACTTCTCCTTTTGGACTGACAGAACCTGTGACTGTTGGCTGTTGAGAACTAATTTGAAGGCCATCTCTTTTCTTAGGCTATTTCCTGAGTGAAGTAACTAAAAGGCTAGGTCAGGTGAACTTTCCTGGGAGGCACTAAACCTTATTTTTTTGCTAACATTTGTAGTATGCAGTATTTTGTATTGTGTTTTTTATATGTGATGTGTAAGTGCTTGACAGGTATATGTTAAATTGCAAGCTTAGTATATAGTATGTAAAATTTCTGAGAAAAGAACAAACTGTCCTAATCAAAGCAGATAAACAACATTTTCCATTTTCCATTTCATATGCTGTTGTTGCAATTCTGTAGTTCTGTTGCTTGCTAGCTAATGGCTTTGTTTAAATAAGAAGTATAACAAACTGTATGTGATAATAAGTATCATCCAACACCATCAGAAAGGTCATGGGATTTAATTCTACCATTTCTTCTAATTTTATAACATCAACATTGTAGGATTTCGGTTTGTTTTCCTCCCCATTTCATTTTAAGGAGCCACCTGGGATATATTAATGGAGCATACATTTACAAAGCAGCATGAGAGAAAGGTGCTCTCTGAGCCAGATCAACCACTGAATGAGAGTCCTTCATTTATATTAAATACCCAATTATTATCCTACTGGTGAATGTTTGGTCACATCAATAGCCATGGCAATAGTGATACAACCTCAACAGCTCAGTTATTTTCTGAAAGCAAAAGGTAAAAACAGATCAGAATTTGGCATTCAAGACTAAAATTAGCTCCAATTCTTTCAGTATTCATTTGATATTATCCATTGTTTATGTTTTTACTGTGTCCAGAGGTATGTTTTCATCTTTCTAGTGAAGGACATTGTTTCCTTAATGGTTAACCACTAAAATTCCTAACCCTGAAAAGACTTATAAACCAAAATGACCTTGTAGAAAGTTGACAATGTTTTCATGGCTGGAGCTGAGCTCTGCAGAAAGCCATGTGTATGTGCTAGTCTACATAACTACAGCTATCAGTCTATATGGCCTAGAATCATGAATACTTATTTTGTGCTCCTTTTCTTGTGATGCTGGATTAAATTTTATATGGATCTTTACAGATCTTTACTGTTTATTATTATCAGAAGCACTTAACCCCAACTTTGGAGGATAATTCAGATAGTTGTTTGGCAAAAAGTTCATGTTAGAAGCCTATACTTATTTGTCAGCTGCCAACAGGAAGACATGGCATTTCTGTATGTTGTCAGAAATGTATTCCTCTGGAGATGATAAAAGAACTACATAATGATCAAACAAGCCTGGAGTCTGTAACAATAATAAAATGAGTTTGTTTAAGGGGAAATGGGACAAACTGAAGTAAAGAGAGCCACTAAAGCATTCTACCATTCCCCTGCTCAGTGACATTTCACCTTTAAACCAAAGAGTAAACATGTTCTTACTCTCCAGTGACAAAGAAAAGAAGATGATTCAAAATCACAAATTAACAGCCCTTCTCTTTTTCTGGTGCTTGATTCATGCCTGGTGTCTTCCCATCATGCTTGGTCCCACTACTTCTGGAACACTGGTTACTTCTTCTCTGGTTTTGTTTAATCTTATAACTACAGGCTTTGGGAGATGCAATTTATTACTTCACAGTTGTAGATGTTTTAGTCATTCAATTTTGCCACCATTACCAGCTTGATCCAGTGCTTTGATTCAAAAAAAAGCCAACTAGCATTCATACCCTAAAGATATACAGAAGTTCAGGGGTTAAATGTCAAACTACTCATTCTTTGCCTGTCAATGTCTTTGAGAAAAATGACTAGTATTTTAATCTATATTTTATTAGAATGATAGATGATAACTGAAATCTCAATACAGACTAAACCTGTGAACATATCCTTTATAGTAAACCTTTTCAAGCAAAACAACTTCCATCCTGATTGACAGATAATGAATCATTAATTTCCAAGATGACTGATTTTTTCAGTGCTATTCCTTGTCCATCAGGTGCCAGCACTTTTCAAACATACTATTATTGTAATAAATTATTTAGTATGATTCATTAATCATCATTTAACTGCATTTAGCTACTCACTTGGCAGTACTAACTGCTCTTTTTTTCAGGTTTATTTTCATGTTATTTAAGGACCAAATACTGCTTGTAACAACCTATTTCCCAGAGATCATTTTTCAAGTTACCTGGGTCTACTATTTTTTTGTCATTTTGTTGCTCTTTGCTGTCTTTGTCTGAATTTCAGTTTCAGTGAACAAGAGGATTTGAAACATAAATTTTAAGATCATACAACCAAACATGTTAATGTAAATTGGATACTCTAGATATATAAACTACAAAGAAAAAGACATGATCTTAGATGATCAAATTTCCTAATAAACTACAAAAGAACAGATTGTAGCACATCTCTAACTACTGTCCAAATGGAAAAGAACCTTATACTTAACAGAACACAAGAGCCTGTCTAATAAACCATGAAAAAGACTCTCCTGCCTTCCCAGCCCCCCCAAGTGTACTAAAAAAGAAAGGAGGAATTCTTTTGCAAAGGGAGAAATGGCATGATGAAAAGACTCTGCCCTGTATCACAAATGTGGTGCCAACCTCTTTGCTCTGCCTTTTGACTTGGTAAAGTCTGCTTTTCTCCTCCTTTCTGAGCAGATATGTTTTCATAAGAGGTTCTGGTTCTTATCTCAGTGATTCGGAATATCTCTGTAACATTCAACTGTACTGTTTTTAGAATTAAAATTCTGAATGATGAAAATGAAATAAGGAAGGACACTGCCTCAAAATTCAATTATTTTTGTTTTTCCTTTTTCAATCAGTGCCCCAGTTTTTGTGAAGAAAAATTTTACACGGCAGAAGACACAACGCAACCCCTAACCTTAATTTAGAATCCCATGTGTTCTGGGACTCCAGTCAAAGTCTGATCCAGTTAAAAATGAAGACTCTGGGAGTTTAGCCACTGACTTGAACAGAAACAGGACTAAGCAATCTGTATTTGATTTCAATACAGAAACTGCGCTTATAGTTCAAAGTCATTGTCCCTCGACATTTTTTGTTGCAGTTCTGCCCTTGGGAGCAGCAACTCAACAGTGGGAAGTAAATGAGGGGCAACCAGAGACAAGCATCAGCAGCCAGAAAGCTTGAAAACAGCATTATATTAAGAGAAAGGAAAATTGACTGTGATGAAAGAAAAAAATAAATGCACAAAGGGAAAGGAAATCACTAAGACTACAGATACACCCTTCTCCAAGTATAACTGGATGTCAGTGTGCTGTAAATAATTATAAGTCAGATCATGTTCATTTTCTGAAAACGTAAAGGAAGGTTGAATGAATATAGATCTCTCCTCCATTTGCTCAGTTCTAACAAAAAGTAACTGAAGAAGTCACACTGAAGGGCTTTGAAAATAAAGTGGGAGTGTGGCCTACTTCCTGCCTCCGAGTCTATCCCAGTGCATTGGAGAGGTTGTCTGCACCATTCCAGTATTTGGAGAATAAAGAAATACTTCCTTCTACAGAGCATACCTACCTATGCATAAATGATCCTGTGACCTGAGTCACATCTTTTAATTTAGTGCTCCCCCATGGCTAGTACCTGTGTGTACTTCTTTTTACACAGGGCTGAATTTGCCTGCTAATCACATATTGCAGCCCTTGAAGTTGCAGCTCCATTTTTCTTGCTTATTTTTTGTAGATTGCAATTGCTGATCTGTAAGAATTACTCCCATATTGAAATTAAATCACTGGAACTGATCTCTTACTTTTGAAAAAGAAAAGCGAAATGCTAAGCAGCATATACCTGAGGCTAAAGTATTTCACTGGAATACTTCTACTCTTGGATTTCAAGCACAATAGATCAAATTTATGCCTTGCATAAGTCAATTCTGAGAGGGAAAACAGTATTAATGGGATAAATTTAGCAATGATATCCTATTGGCACTTCCAGCTCTGGTGGTGAGACTTTACCACGTTTTCCTCTGTTCTTCCATAAAATGAATACCAGCAGTATTACATAGGTTGGAAAAGGAGCTTGTGAAGATATTGAAAATGCTCAAGTGACTTAGAAGACTATATTTCATTTCCAAAGGTGCCTTTAACTCCTGTCTTCCTATATTTACCAGTTTCCCAGTCTGTGGGCAGTGTTCGAGAAAGTCTTGCCAGTGCAAAATTTAAGTCCAGAAATCACTAAGCGCGGAGGGGTTTATGTAGTGAAAGTTTACTTTAAACCTCCAGCCATGCATCATTTTACATTTATCATCACTCCACTAGCATTTTGTTGACAATATGGCACCCCTGTATATGAATATACATAGTTTTCTAGAACTTGAATTGCCATGTTTCTTAACACGTATAGTTCTGCATAACTGCTGGTTGCTGACCATAAACATATTCTATATACTAATTATGTATCAAAACTCTCACATAAAAATAATAGTACTAAATTGCAGAGTCAGGCACTCAAATGTTTGCAAATGCTAGATTTAATGTTGCCAGTGAAATGTAATTCACATGCTAGCGAGGCTCCATTACGGTACAGCATTTAATTATATGATCCCATTCTATTTTTCTGCAGGACCTCTTCCTCATTTTAGGTGCAGAATGTAAGCCACTTAGTCATCAGCTATTCAATATTTTGCTTTATTGCATTTGCTCTCTGTATGGCACCATATCTTATGTACTGCATACTATTCAAACTGTGCTTGGAAGACAGGATACTTAATTTCCTCGTAGACTTTTCCTTAGCGCTCATCACTATGTGAATGCTACACTAACACTCATAAATGTATTTGTACAACACCTCTTTGTGATAAAGTGAGAAAAGGAGGCATGTAGAAACTGAGGTTAAAAAAAAGTATCTTTTTATGTATTATCACTATTATCTATTATATTAGTAATCACTATTATCTATTATAATTGCAAAGCAATTTAAAAGAACTAAGTCTCCTCTTTTTCTAATTGCCTAGCATTACATTGTATTTTACATGTTCAAAATATAATTCTACTTCATGCTGCATGTGCTCAGTCTTTCTGCAAATCAGATGCAGGAATCTCAAGCCAAATTCCCAGAAAATAAAGAATGTATGCTTAATGACTACCTAAGTGTTGTGGTTTAAGCCCAGCCAGCAACTAGGCACCAAGCAGCCACTCTCTCACTCCTTCCCCTCCCAGTGGGATGAGGAGGAGAATCGGAAAAAAAAAAAAAAGTGAAGCTCATGGGTTGAGATAAGAATGATTTAATAACTAAAGTAAAATAAAATGTAATACTAACAATAATAATAATAAAATATAATAATAATAATTTTAATGAAAAGGAATATAATATAATAAAATAATAAAAAATAAAACCCAAGAAAAGACATGTGATGCACAATGCAATTACTTACCACATGCCAACTAATGCCTGAGTAGGGAGCTGCACCTCCTGGCCAACTCCCCTCAGTTTATATACTGAGCATGACATTTTATGGTATGGAATATCCTTTGGGCTAGTTCAGGTCGGCTGTCCTGACTATGCTCCCTCCCAGCTTCTTGTACACCTGCTTGCTGGCAGAGCATGAGAAACTGAAAAATCCTTAACTTAGGGTAAGTGCTACTTAGCAACAACTAAAACATCAGTGTGTTATCAACATTATTCTCCCACTAAATCCAAAACACATTGTACCAGCTACTAAGAAGAAAATTAACTCTACCCCAGCCGAAACCAGGACACTGAGAAAAATTACTAGCTATTAGCTGCTAAACACATTGAATTCCTCTGCTAGAGGCAGGGTTAGGATCCTGTTTCTTAAGGAAGGTACTGATTCAAAGATCTTCCTTTCTCTTAATTGTGCTTCTTTTACTCCATACGTTCCTAGTTCTAAAACAAATGAGCATAAGTCTTATAAACAACTGGGGTTTTTTACCCAACTCTGACCAATTATGTTCAATGAATATAGCTAGTGTTCTGTGGTAAAAGTAACATCTGATAGCATACTTGTAGAATGTAGCATAACATGTACATTGTAGGCCATTAATTAAGGTTGCAGGCAACCGACTACAACTTCCTCAAGGGGAGCAGCAGAGGGGGAGGTGCTGATCTCTCTCTCTTCTTCAGTGATATTCTGTGCCAGCCTGTGCCTATACACCATCTATCCTTCCATAGTCTCACTAAGAAATTTGCAGCTCAAAGTAGTGTCTGGAAAACCAGAAGACTGCAAATGCTTGAATATAATTTTAAAACATCTGCAGTAGTTCTTGTAGTAAAGCAGAAAGTAGTGACTCTGGAAGACTGTCTCACCATTAATACAAAGCAGAGAGTATATAGAATGTGGCTCATTTTGATCCTGTTTAGAGATAACTCCATCAACAGTGACTTGCTGCAACTCCTCACCTAATTAACAACAGTAAACAACCTTGCTCTTAATGTTTCTGTGACACTTAAACACCCAGCCCAGAGCATCAGTCTCCTGGAGTTAATGAGGCTCATTTGTATTGCTTCCAAGGATCACCTGCTAATACATATAAACTAGCTAGCAGACTCAAATGGTAGTGAGCAGTGTCCAAGGGGAGGGTGTGTGTTAATCCCATTTTTGAAAAGTCTAGGCTAAATTGCTTTATCACTTTACAGTTATACTGTGCATTGCTACAGCTGCTGAAAAATTATGACTTTTTAATTATTAAGTAAGCCAGCAATATATTCCCACATTAAAATATGAGATTTCACCCACAACTGCTAAAGAACTGGGGTTTGTAATTCTGTGGTTCATCCAATTAGTGTTTGTAGGAGACATTTTGGTTTTGCTACATTGCACGGAAGAGGAAAAAAGTCCTTCCATACTAAATTTTATTTTATGATTTAAACGGATTTAAATGCATTATGAACTCATTAATTTTATGCCAGAAGACTCTTACAAAGTTATACAGAGTAATTTATAATATACTTTATTTTAATGAAAGGAAGATACAGATCTCGATTGGCCTGTCTAGGCAATAATATCTGAAACCAGGAACATGAACTGCTGTTTTTAAATACTGAGCTTAAGTATCAGTCTCTAACTAGTGAACTGTATAGCCAGTGCTATTTCACAAACTGGTGACACTAAATGCCTCAACCATGTAAGAATGAGTCAGGGAAGACTAATTCTCTATGGATATTCAAAGCTTAACTAAGTTATTGGCTACAGATACAATGGAAAGGGAGAGCAAAAGAAAGCATTTCTGTTCTGTGCTGTTATGTCACCCTACTGGGGAAAAAATCCATCACTGCAAAATCAGTATGAGACCTAATGAAGGAACTGAAACCTGAAGAGATGAATAGTTGTCTAAGAACTTAGGAAAAAGCAAGTTACTAGGAATGAGAGAGTTAAGTAAGCCTGTGCTTGTGAGAAAGGAGAGAGCTGAGAGAGTAGCTGAGCTCTGTGCCATGGCATCAACTTGTCAGCACAAAGATCAGTATTGTGAAGCCAGCACTGAGATCAGAACAGCATTGGGGAAGTAGCGAAACTAGGTCTGATTTCCCAGATGGACTCGGTAGTGAGCAGAGGAGATCTGAGCACTGTTTCGTATGTATAGAGATGTGTGTTGGCAAAATTAAGAGAGAGAAAGAAGAAAGAAAATAAAAAGTACAAAAAGTAAACATGTTAGATCTTCGAAGAAGTGATTGGGAAATGTGTTCGTTCTTTTATACAGAGTAAGCAGATGTTTATGTTTGTGTTATTTTGTATTCAAGTGCAGTTGATATGACTGATGACAAGAGTAAGTTCAGGAAAGCTCCAGAGTTCTGACATTTGTTTCTTTGCCAAGGATTGGCTGGATGGTGTCATGATCTCCAAGGTTTTTTTTAATTTCTCTGGCACCTGGACTGACAGGCTTCAAAATATTTTTCTAAGTAAGTGGGATGTGAGGTCAGATTATTAGTGTTAAAAGGCAGTATAGAATAGGTGGGTGTTCACTTTACTTGGTTTTAGAAGGCGAGATTTGAGTATCTCAAAGCATTTCCATCAGAGCTTTGATTATGTCTAGGAATATGACACAAAGAGAGCAACAATGAGAGAGGAGGTTGGGAGTTCCCATGAGGAACAGATTGAGAAATTGCTGTAGGGTGCTAGTGAATCAGTGGATTATGCTATCTGTACTGCTAAGCTTTGAAGACTCTCCCTCCTTGGTTGTTTATCAGAAGACAGCTGCAGGCTCAGATAGCTCTCAAGTGAAACCTACATGAAGAGCAGGGTACAACCCCTTCTGAAGTCCAAGTCCATAGGAGGTACAGACAGAAATCACACTGAAATTTCAACTAGAGAATAGTGACTATTAAAAAACATTCACTTGTTTATTATTCAGTTATCTTTAGTTAATTCCTCCTCCTTTTCCTATTATATCCCCTATTCTATTCTAGACTATCCAGATTTTTGTAGACCTGGGAAACATATCATGCTGAATAAGATTTCTACCATGTGAAGTGTTTTCTCCTCCATATCTTTTATTCTCAAAGCCACCTATAATTTTCCCTGGCTTGAATAAGACTCTCCCAGGTGTATTCTGAAAAAAAGTCCAGAGCTTTTGGGAGCAGTTAGAGTCACTGCTGAAGATAGAGTAAAAAAAATGGATGACAACAGAATAAGCATGGGAATCTTTAAGGATGAAAAATAAGATTGAGAAGGTTTGCTTGATCTTTTTGGTGGTGATTTAATCATCCTGAGAATTTGACTTGAAGGTCTGGCTAAGCAGTGGAAAATACAACTGGGGGATTGCTCTGAACTTCAGCATGAAGTGAACTCTAGTTCATCAAGTCTTCCTTGATGTCCATGGAATTGTATAAATAAGTAGCCTGTGTTGGTACTGTTATCTCTGATAAATATCACTTCTTGAGGGAATTACTGGCTTTCTAAAGTGTAATATGGAAGAAGGTTTTGAATGACTATCTGCTCCTTCAGTGCCTGAAAAATGTGATCTGAACATCTGCCCTCAGGGATATTCTTACTAGATTTTATTATATTTCTATTATCTCATTCCTCCAAGGACTCACTCTCATGCCTGTCATTCTCTCCCTTTTCCAGAAATTACCTTAACCCTCCTCACTTTCTGTCCAACTATTCCTGAGTTTGTCTCCCTGCTTTGTGTTTTTGTTCCAAGTGATGAGTCTTTGATATCTTTCTGGTAGTGCAGTATGAGAAGGGTGAGCCTTGCAAGACAAACGGAGGAAGCACTCCTGTACTTTTATAGCTTGATCTTCATCTTCACATGTATAGTACCCATTTTGGAGTGGGCTAGCTCAGACAGAAGTTCAGTTGGAAGGGGGATAGAAGAAAGAATTCGGAGAACAGACTGTTTTAAATTTTCAGTGCCAGGTATGAAGACTTGAAAAGAAACTTTATGAAGCGAGAAGAAAACTGTCAGAAAATCATCTCTCTTAAAATTTGTGGACATAAGAAACCAGAACCTGTTTGTTAACAGTTTACTATGGAAAGAGAAGCAACATTAACTAACTATTAAATCCTGCTAACTATCTGCCTAATAATATTTCTTTGCATTATGGCCTATGTTTTCACATAAAGTGTCTTCTTTGTGCAAGTGACTGGATTACAAAATATGAAGGATGTAGAGGGATCTGTCTGGTTTAGATAAGTTATGTTCAAACTCTGTAGCTTAGGCTGTCTTGCAAACTGTTCTTTTGAACTTACACAGAATGGCTTGCAGATGAAGGTCTTCATGTATTAATGCAGCAGGAAAAAAAAAAGAAAAAAAAACCCTAAACCAACAAATTAATTGTAACAGTCAGTCTAACAGAGTCTTGGTAGAAAAAGATGGAGTTTAGGAACAGGGGAATTAGGGAATAGGAAACATGATGGCTTCTCTTTAAAAAGCTTGTCATGCCAATTGCAATGACTTATTAAGGGTTTGTTTAAAAAAATACAGACACAATCTGGAAACAATATTGTGTTATCAAGAACTTAAAAAAAATAATTTGGGGGAACAATGTGCACTCCAGAAGCCCAGCTGAGTGTGTTACAGCACACATCTTGAGCTGCATCTTGAATAAGGACAATTATCACTAGGAAGCATAAGGGCATACAGCAGGGGGTAGGGAGACTTAATGTTATTATAAATATGTATTATTCATTTTTTTGTCTACCAAATTTACTCCTTTTGATACATATGTAGCTAGTTTGTCATCTGATATGTTAAATTATTAAATGATTAGTTAATGAGATTATGGGAAAGTCCTCTCTTTTTCTCTCCCTCTTTTGCTGTTCCTTATGTTTGGGGCAACCAAGAACTGTAATAATTCTCTACTTCTTGTGATTTCCACTTTGGGTGTTATATAAGGACCAAATTTATTAAAAGGACCTATAAAAAGCTCTAAGAATGTTTACTATATACAGATGTTTTGTCTTTCACAAATAAGACTGCCATAGATGTTCAAATGACAGGATGTGTAAAGGTAAGCACCTGTTCATTGACGGGCAAAAGTACCAAGCACATTCAGCTAACAGTGATTCCAGACCTCACAACTCTTTTTTCACTCAGTGCATGAGGAATCGTCTCTGTTTACGTGACAGGTAGATATTTCCCTTTGTGACAAGATCATTAGTTAGCCCATGCTGTGCGCTTTTTAATGGCTACCCCTTAATCAGAGGTGTTGGTTTGGCTAAAATTTGCAGCTGATTCAGATTTCTGAACATCAGTTCACTTTTTTATAGAGAGATAGCTATAGATTGAAGCACCCAAGCTTCCCAGTAGAAGTTAAAGATTCTTTTACTTTTTACGTAAATAGGATCATTAACATAATATGGTATAAAAAGATATATTGATTGCAGGAAAAAAATTGCCTTTCTCACCCGTCAGAATGAATGATAAATAAAGAATAGCTGATTAATTAAGAACTGTGAATTAAGAACTTGCTTGCATGCAACTTACCTCTGATTTTCAAACTTTGCTGCTTGCCCTGCAGTATCCTAAAGAGAGAGTTCCTGTACTTGCAGGAGAAAAGGAGCAAAGGAAAAAACACATTTTCACTAGTCTGCTACTTCATGCAGGATGTTTCATATGGAGACCTTTTTGAACTGTCATTTTGTTCACAGAACTTTAAATGCACGTAAAATTGACCCCACAGTACCTGAAAAGCTTGATATATTACTTTACACTTCAGTCAAGGAAGAGGTGCATAAAAAAGGAATAACTTTTCTCTCTGGTCCTAACAATAAGTAAATGAACAAAATTATTACCCAGGTGGGGAAATTATTTTTGATAACTTCTTTCCACAAGTACCATATATGGCAAAAATGCTGGCAAAGTCAAATAGTTCCTTCACTAATTAATTCTTATCTCATCAGTTTTGTATATCTTTTGTTCTGGCCTTCTGTTTTGCAGACATGTCCAGCTGTAGTCACCATACCTGAGGGTCTGGTTTTAGACTTCTCTTTGTATACATTGAAAGCTATACTGTAAGCAGAATTTTTCAGTGTCATGTTCTTGCCACACAGTCCCCAATCTGCCTTTTTGCATTCTTTCTCTCCTCGAATGACCTTGTGAAACTGCAGCTAGAATTTTGAGAACCATTTTAAGAGCTATTGCTGAAATTTTGGTGGTTTACTTTATGATGGTTGCCCTTTATGCTACTAAATTTGGAGTCCTTGCTTTTTTTACCTGTAAACTGACTCTGATACCTGTAATGTCATAGCCATGCACAGATATATGCTTTTTACTCCATACTAAAAATGAAAAATATTTATAGATGCAAGTCTCTCGCATTTTTTACTGGTGTAAGCTCTATTATATGGAAAAGTGTCTACTGACTCTAGGTCCCACAGCAATTGCATGAAGTTGTAGAGTGCAGGGCCTGCTTCAAGGCTAAAGATTCTACAAACAATAAACAGAGCACATGCACACAGGGTTCTAGTTAGTCCCTTTTGTTCCCTTCAAGGATGCATGCATACAGAAATATCATACAACTTTTAAGACTTAAGACTATAAGCAAATAAATAAATAGATATGGTACTGACTCAAAGTAATGTGACTTTTTTTTTTTCCCTAGAAGCTAAGAACTAAAAAATCCAGCCTGGTTTGTTTTCATGGACAACATTCCAGGTGGAAGCATGCTACATCAAAGTTGTGTCAACGCTGATGACCTGAGCTAGGTATTGCTACCCCACAGGTCTCAACTAAGCAGCAAGTGCTTATAAGAGGGAGCATGTATAAAGGCAGAGGTTTAAGAATCTGCTGCTAGCAAAGCCCAAGAACTTTATGGCTGAGAATCAATGACTTGAGCGCTATTTAAGTCCATCAAATTCAGGTAGGTGTGTCCGCTTCCTGAGTCAGAAACACCTTATGTCTAGTAGTTATAAAGATAGAGAACAAGACAAAACACACAGGAAGTAGCTTTGGTGCATATGAGGTTATGGATATCTGAAGGAGAGTAAGGAGTTTCAGACAGTAATTAATCCAGGTTTTTTTATAGCTAAGTTTCTTTTCTGTCTTTTGAACAGTTTTGGCCATCTGAAGTTTGAAGATCACTATCTGTGCAAACACAGTACCTCTGACCTTGGATTCAGTTGGTACTTTGAAGCAAACAAGTCTGCAGGACAGCAAGAGCCCGGGCAACTGAGCCTTTTTCCATCTCTGTGTATGTAAGAAATGCCACCAGGAAGATATAAATTTTACTTCACATTAAAGGTAGAGGCATTTTGCACTCAATACATAAATATAAACAAAAAAGAGACCAAACAAACAATTGCCAGTTCTCTATGTAAATTCACAGTAAGACACTGAGCCTGATTATTGGTGTCAGTGATAGAATTTCCTGTGCCTTCAATCATACAGTCCCTTGCAAAATAAACTCAAACACATGACAGCTGAGTCACCAGTTTTCTAAGTTTGTTGGAGATTTAATAACTATCCACTTTTATTGGCTTATTTAAAAGCAAAAAGTATTGAGACAGTAGATCTATTTTCACAGTATGGTGTGTAGTTTTGATATTGAAAAATGAATTCTAATGGGAGCATTGAAAATTATTATGGGGATTAAGATAAACCTTTCAGATGTATGAAACATTCTGTATGCTTATGTTTTCCACATACCTGCTTTTAATAAACTCCTTAACATACGAAGTATTATACTATCTGTCTAATGAAATAGGGCTGAATTCTGACCTCAAGCCGAGTTTATGATAGTGTAATTCAATTGACTGGAGTAACTTCTGAGTTCCACTGATGTCAGGGTAGGAAATAAGCCCACCATACATAATGATACTGCAATTATAAGAAGTGAAAGATCAGATCTGAAAATTGTTATGTAAAGTAGCAAAGTGACAAAGTTTTCCTCCAGATTAAAGAGCACTGGAAGGAGGAAACAGCCTTGTATCTGTGTGGCAGTATCTTTTCCTTCCTGCTGTTTTACAGCATTATTATCATTAAGAAGTTTAAGTTTAGTTCTGGAAGCTGTCACTATTTCACTGTAATGTTTTATAGTTTATCATGAAAAAAAGTAGCTCAGAACATTTTGTGGTTTTTTCCTGCTTATGTGTGAATGAGATTTCATTGTTTTTCTTGGTTATACACTTTCTCTTTTTTTTTTGGTGAGGGAAATTGTCCCCTCTTTATCTTTTTCTTTTCCTAGCATAGTTCTCATTTCAGAAAAGATATGATTTTTTTTTTGATAGTGAACTCTCAGTTGGGCAGAGAACAGAAAAAACACTTCAATATTTCCTTTAGCAAAGGATTTCCTTATCTCCATCAATTCCCTTCTGCCTGTTCTGAGTCACTGAACTCAAGAAATGAAAAGATCTTATTTTTCTCACATGAAATTTGCTCAGACTCACAAGTTAGAGTGTTTCTCTATCACTAGAAGCTTCTACATACTAAAGAAAGCACTTCCAGATTTGTCTCCTTGTTCCTTCACTCTCTCCTAGACATTTGGCAGGAATAGCTCTATCATCCAGAAAGATGTCTTGTCCAAGTTGATCTTTGGCAAACTGTGCCACTATTATGAATGCAAATCCAAATGAGTTTCACAGTTCTCCTCTAGCTGTGAGTTCAGCCAGGTTTGTTAAAACAGCCCTTAATTGGCGTAATAGCTTGATGTCTAGTTATTCCATTTGAGAAAAGATAAAAAGCCTTGACTTTGGTAAATTGCTGTGTGTTTTTTAAGTTAGATCATGAATCATTTCAGGACTTGTTGAGGAAGGAAATATTAGGAAGACCAAAACTGCATATTTATGTGCCAGGTAGAAAGGTACTGCATTGCCAACAAAACCTGATCACATGTACTCTATAACCCTGGGAGTTCTGCTTTTTGGGGTGGGCCAGCTGCAGTTTGCATTATGAATATGTAGCAGTCTCCTGCCCCATCTTAGTGGTACTCCAGTTTTGTTTTCAAAGAAGAGATGTCTGGGCTCGACATGTCTAATGGGTGTGATGTCATCTTACACAACAGCTTAATGTGGAAAATTGCCTGCCTATAAAAGAACAACTGATTGCTATGCACATTGACCCTCTAGCAAACACAAGGAGCTTCCAAGCAGGAAAGCAAATATTCTTTTCAGTATGAGTCTAGAGATGAGACTTTAGTCAAAAGTCTCTTGGTTTACAATTCTTCTGAAGTTAGAAACAGCCCATCTTTCTTCAAGTTATGAAAATATGTGTCCTGGTTTCAGCTGGGATAGAGTTAATTGTCTTCCTAGTAGCTGGTACAGTGCTATGTTTTGAGTTCAGTATGCGAAGAATGTTGATAACACACTGATGTTTGCAGTTGTTTCTAAGTAGTGTTTAGTCTAAAGTCAAGGATTTTTCACCTTCTCATCGCCAGCCAGCAAGAAAGCTGGAGGGGCACAAGAAGTTGGCACAGGACACAGCCAGGGCACCTGACCCAAAGTGGCCAACGGTGTATTCCATACCATGTGATGTCCCATTTAGTATAGGAACTGGGAAGTGGGGGGGGGAATCGCCGCTCCGGGACTAGCTGGGTGTTGGTCAGCAGGTGGTGAGCAATTGCACTGCGCATCATTTGTACATTCCAATCCTTTCATTATCGCTGTTGTCATTTTATTAGTGTTATCATTATTAGTTTCTTCTTTTCTGTTCTATTAAACTGTTCTTATCTCAGCCCACGAGTTTTGCTTCTTTTCCCGATTTTCTCCCCATCCCACTGGGTGGGGGGGAGTAAGTGAGCAGCTGCGTGCTGTTTAGTTGCTGGCTGAGGTTAAACCACGACAATATGATATTTTAGACTTCAAGTAATTTGTGGCATGACCTGTTAGGACAGAGGTTCTCCCAGGAAAAAATGGAGGGTAGATAGTTTTCTGTCATGACTTGCCAAAATGAATTTTCTGTTTACTGAAAGACAGGAATTCTCTATGGAACTGTTCCACAGCACTAAGAGTAGGATTATGCCAAAGAAAATGGTAATTGTCAGACAATGAAGTCAATGGAATAGATACTTACTGTTGAAGATAGGACTAGCAACTTTTATTAATACTCTCCTATATACATTTGTGACTAGAAGCCTGATCTTAACTTCTGTTTAATCTGGGTGAAACTAGCAATCTGAGACTGTACTGTCTGTCCAGAAGCAACAATTTGGAATAAAATACTCTGTGAAAGCAGTCATAGGGGATTTGCACCTGAAGACCTGAGGGGCTAGATGTGATTTTTGCTAATCTTTAAACATTTGTGTGAGGGTAAATCAATACTAGTTTTGGGGAAAGTATTTCTTCCTGCAAGGACAAATGATTGCATTTCCTACCAGGAACAGAAGATAGAAAGTACCCCATAGCTGTGGGTGTATTTTAATGACTCACAGCTCTCCCTCCCTAAGTGAAATAGAATGGGACTGTGCCATTAAGACCCTTCTGTGTGAATGGTGTCTACTGGTATCTAAAGTTTTGGATGGAGAAACAGTTGCCAGAAAACAGTGGGCTGAAGAGAGGGAAAAGATGCAGTGAGAAGGTAGTATGCTAAAGTTTCCCAAAGACTGACAAACTGGAGACTTGAAGTCCTGTTGAATCTGCAAGAACTAATAAATGCAGAACACAAAGAGTTTGCAGGGGCTGTACAAGGCCATTAGCTCACTATCACCAACAATGGGTGGTAAGATTTGGACCACATCTAAGAGCATAGCACCTGCTGTAAGCAAAACCTACAAAGGATCCTCTGAGGGACTTTACAAACTCTTGCCTAGAATCTATTGGTGTTCCAGTACAACCGTGCACTTCAGAGTATACAACTGATGTTATCCCAACTCGTGCTCTGACCAGGTACTCAAGAAGTGAATGTGTGAGTAAATAAATGGTTAGTTCAAAACCAGCTTGGTTCTACTTAAAGTAACAGCTTAACAAAAGGTGTTTAGGGAAATACTGTTTGTGTATCTTCGCCCCTAAATTGATCTGCTATCAAGGAAAGCGAAATTTGCAACACTTGGATGTATGCTGTGTTTTTTTAGCACTGTCATAATACAAACAATATATAATAATTAGAAATTACAAGTACTGGAACTGTCAAACTTATTGAGAGCAATATAGAACATATAAAATACATCCAACATCTCTAGGTTAATGTCTAGAATTTCACTGTTTGTCTCTGTTTTTCACCATTTGTCTACAAAATAGACTACCTATCACTCTTTTGTTCCTTGTCTTTCTTCTTAGCAGCTGAGACAAATAGAATCAGCACTTATGATTTCTTTTCCTTCAGGTAGCTCTGCTGTTTGGACCACCATTGAAAGTAATTAGAGTATCAACCTTAAGATTCAAAAAGAGAAGGGAAAGAGCCCTTTGCCTCTGTGTTCTTCAGTTAGAGCCAACACATCAAGCCAAATTACTTTCTCATTTACACATAGGCAATTCCTCTGAAAACAATTTGGTGTTATGGGTGTAGCTGTGAGAGAATTTGGCACAATAGTTTTTGACAGTGGTATTGCAAAAGCTCTGAAATATTTTGGAGCCATGTAGCAGTGTCATAGTTTTTACAGAGAAAGTGAATTAATTTTCTCAGACTGCAGACTCTACTGTAGGCTTTAGATGGTACTTTAAGTTCAGGACCAATTTTGTATGGTCTATATAGTCCTGTACCATATGATAGCAGGGAAAAAAATCTGCTATCAGGACTTGAGGTTTTAGAATATCTTTTTTTACAAAATATTAGTCATCCGTAGTGCACTGTAGGGTTTCACATGATTAACAGATACGTGTGGCTACTAGGTCATCACTTATTTCAGCATTCAACTAAATTAAAGTACAATAGATTTTAGAATGTTTTTTGTTTGTGTTTGTAACAGCCCATGGTGCCAGGAATTCACAGGACCTCCTTGAACCAGTATGCATTGTAAATCTTAGATTGAAGTCTCCCCTTAAATAAAATGAAATTAATTGCAATGTTACAAGGCTGCAGTATTTCACAGAATATAGAAGAAATTACATCAGAACAAATTAAGCATTGACACGAATTATTTAATTTTCAAAGCTTTTGTTGCACAAATATGCTATGTGATCATGGACCCTGCAATAACAGATTTACTGGCACTTCCTAGCTCAAGAAATGTGTAGCAAGAAGTAAGATTTCTCTACCATGTACTAACCAGAGCTGTTCAAATATTTGAAAAGCCATCATAATTATATTCTTCTAAGATATGGTGAGAAAACACTTGCTTACTGAATTTGTGATGTTTTTCTGGAAGTGACTCATGTTCTACTCTGTAAGATGTGTCATTGCAACATACCCAACGAACACAGGCCAAAACCACAACACCTTCAGGGCTTGCTTTTAAATGTATGTAGTCTTTCAGCAAATGAGGTATTTTAAAAAGGTTACACTTCCAAAGACCCTGGATTGGCTGCAGGTCTCCACATGTGGGCACTGGGGAGCTGAAGGGGTGGCCCCTGTGAGGATAGACTAAGGGCTGCCTCATGCCAGACACAACCAGCTGCAACAATCCCACCACAGGACACAGCTGAGCACATCAGCCACCACTAGGTGTGGGAAAACATATTTAAAAGGATCAGAAAATGCCAGAGAGAAAAGGAAACAGGGAGGGAACAGAGAGAGCAGGAGGGAATCAAGAAGTAACAGCAGGAACACCAAGGTCGGAGGAGAAGAAGAAGAAGAAGAAGGAGGTATTCCATAGTGGAGCAGATATTCCTAAAGGTACTGCAGCCTGTGGAGAGTGAGAAGGAAGGAGCAACAGAGAAAAATTGCTATGTCCTGACTGCAATCTCTCCTTGAGCTGCCCATTGCCTCACTGAAAGGACTGAGTATAACCTGTGCTGATAACAAGGTGGGAGGAGAGGTGTCTGGAGTGGAGTCAAGCCTGGGGAGGGAGGAGGGGTGTGTTCTCCCTTAGAGTTTGTAATGTTTGTTTCCTGTTTTTGTTTTGCAATATCTGAATCAGTAATTGAATATTTACATTAATTGGCAATGAATTAAGTTAAATTCCCCAAGCTGAGTCTGTTTTGCTCATGACAGTAACTGGTAAGTGATCTTCCTGTCTTAATTTCAACCCACAACTCTTGCTGTCTTTTCTTTCTCTGTTGTGTAGGAGGAGAGAGAGAGAGCGGCTGTGTGGGTGCTTGGCTGTCAGCCACCAATTTATGCCTTGGAGTGCCTCCCTCATTTTAATGTTCTTCATCATTGTGATTACATTACGGTTTCTCTCCTTTTAGAGGTCCCTCTCCTCTAAACAAGTTCATTCAGAACTTAAAAGTGGGAGAATTTTTTTACCTATTGATGGACACTAGTTTTCTGACTGAGGTCCAAGGTGATGCTCATGCTCTCTGAAGGGCTGACAAGCAGTACACACTACCTAACTTACCTTTCAGTTGCACTTCCCACTCATGACACCCAAAACCAAGGTCAAGGTAGCACTAACATTACATTCCAGCTGTGGACAGTTATGATTTTCAAAGCTTCCTGGCATACTGTGACTCATTCACAAAAATCCTACAAAGTATATAATAACTGCAAACTTCACCTTGTGTTTAACTGTTATATTGGTAATGCTATCCAGACTTTTTTTTCATTTTATTAATTTTTTTTCTTTTTAATGACATCTTCCAGTTAAATGAATCTTCAGTTTTTATAATCCCAGATAATGGCCAAAGACACAAATGCTGAAGGCTATTCACTGGGAATCAATGGCTGGTTATTTTTTGAAGGTTTGTATAACAGACAATCACAAGCCCTAACTTTCTCAGCTATTCATAGCAGGACAGAGATAGGGTTTAAGGGCATCAAATAGAAACACAAGTTCCATTAACTTCCATTGAGTTTTAGGCCTCAGAAAGCCTACAGCATACATTATTCAATGGTGTGAGGGGCAGAGACTGCTACTGGCCATATCACTGATGGCTACTCTGTAAAGCACATCACATTACTACATGGATATAACTGGGTTAGCTTTCTGCGTCAAGCCAAACTGTATAGGGTGTAGCCTTCTGAAAACAGGATTTAAGGCATTGTGAGAATGTTACATTATTTTATTCATGCTTTTTACAAGCCAAAATTTTGCCTAAATGACCATGACAAGTGCTTTCTAACTTGAACTCATCACTAGGCAGCCATTTTTCCAGATGAGCAGAGTTTGGAGATCTGACCCTTTTTATACAGCTTGAAAATAGTATTTAGACCTGAAGTTTTGCTCTCTCATTCTCCCTCTCCCCTTCTCCAGTCCTTCTCTGTCTCCATCTCCACTCTCTGCAGAGTTTTACAGAGTTCTAATAACTGAAGAGGTAATCCCTAAGAGACAATAGTCCATTTCCCTTCTCACTTCCTTACTCTTTTTTTCAGCTGTTATCTAGACACTGCTACCCAGCCACCAAAGACTAGAGAGTGACCAATATGATCCTTTGACTTACAGTGACGGGTGCAGTTTCCTCGTCAGATTATTACCCCAGAGGTAACTCTGTTAGCCCTTACTTCTGTATCTGTGCTCCACTGAACCTGCATCTGTGTTGTCCTAAATTGTCACATTAACACTTTTTTGAAGATGATGACACTTTTTTACTGATGAAGACTCAATTGTGCATTCAAACAAAACAACATGCATTTTTTCATAATTTTTCTTCCTTTACAGGAAATATTTATTTTTATCTTCTGACCAACTCTGAAAGCCTTTTCCAAAACTGGCCATCCCACTGGGGAAAACTGAAAATTCTGTCATAACAGTCACTCACCCGTTTCTCATTTTCATTGTGCTTATTCCCTGTTTTCACTGATTAGAAAAATTAGTCAGAGGATAATGGTTCCACAGTTGGTCTACACCATACTATTCTAATTTCCAGTTTTCACTTTTCACAAATTTATTTTGCCATTTGAATTCTAAATTTTCAGGGTTTTTTGTTTGTTTGTTTTGTTAGAATCTCATCTAGAATAAAGGCATACAGTGCTGGTTCCAGTATAATGAAAAGAAAAACTGGCTAGAAACATCACTGCATGTTGCTTCTAAGATGATACCATATCTGAAGAACTACATCAAGAAGAGGAAGGCAATCAGGTTTGTTCTAAATGAGTAACACAAGACTATAATGGCCTCAGACAAGGCACCCAAATTATGAGAGAGATGAATTAAACCACATACACACAGTAAAGTGCTCAGAACAAAAATAAATTTACTGAAGGCAATCACAATAGGACAGCTAGTTTTGTGACACTGATTCTTTAAGTTCTTTTGGATCCTCCGTATCTCCCATTCAGAATTCTTTCCTTGCTCTACTGGTATCACTATCTCTCTTTTAAATTTACTTTGGACTTTTAAACATGTTCTTCTGGAAGAAGGTTGACGTTGCTGCTGATGACTTTGCCTGGAACTCTCAAGGCTCTGAACACAGCCATGTAAAGCCCACCCAACAAATTTGTTTACACTTATAAGTAGGTGTGTTGTCTAATATTAGACAGTAAGACTTCTTGTGGTGGGCTAGCTTTGGCAAACAGCCAAATGCCCACCCAGCCACTTACTCAATCTCCCTCCTCAGAAGGACAGGGGGACAAAATAGGATGAAAAATCTCATGGGTTGATATAAAGACGGGGCCATTGCTTACTACTTACTATCACAGGCAAACCAGATTTAACTTGGGGAAAATTAACTTAATTTACTATCAATTAAAATAGATTCAACTGTGTCCTGCAGTTGGTCTGCCAGAGCTGTTTGGAACTGGCCGTTTCCAGCACGGGGCAGTCCTGGCCTCTTCTCACAAAGATCCCTGCAGCGCCCTGCCAGCACCTGGTCACCAACACCTAACACACTTCTGTAGTCTGTAAGTACATAATGCTGGTACAATGCCTCTGTCCAATCCTTTGATGACAAATTTCCCAACCTGCCTCACTGCTTTCAGCATGAAATGCACTTGGGAGTGCCCTGGGAACAAAGCCCAGTGGAAAAGCTAGGGGGAAACTTTGCTGGCCAAGCCTGGTCCAGACAGCATGAGCTGATCCTTCCACAGCATTTTGTGTGGCCCAGACACAGTGCCCAGTCTTCTTATTTACTGGTACCTTAGTACATCAGCAGTAAGATATATGTCTGCCTAAAAGAGCCTCTTGGGACCCCACAGGCATCCCATGCCAGATTCATGCTACAAAAGGATAATGCAGAAAGCAGTAATGAAAGCATGATGCCACCTCATCTCCTCAATGACTAGCAGAGAACACCATGGGTGGACTAGGACAGTTGCAGCATTCAGAAGCCTCCCCTGTTCCCAGTTTCTTCACTTTCACAGAAAACGCCTTCCTTTGGATCCTGCCAACAACTCTAGCTGGCCATGTCAAAGGCTGGGATGATAGGTCATGTTTTGCTGCCCCTTCTTCTTCACTTATAGGTACATGGAGTTGTTTAGTTCTTTGAAATGTGATGCAATGGGTAGCCGTTCAGAGTAACCCAAGAGAACCCTTCCTGTTGTCCTGTCCTCATGTCCTCATGACAGCAACTACTGAAAAATGACACAGAAGTGCATGCTTAGTTCCTGCAGACTTGCATGCAAACACCTGAAACACGAATGAGATAAATATCCTTCCAGACAAGAAGCTGAGAAAGAACTAACATGCAATCTTAATTACGTTGTTTGGACCAGGCACAAGGGTGCCTTGCTTATTGATTATGCTTCCGTATTGATTTCCCACGTGAGGTGTGACAATTCAGTTTACAAAAAAATGTTTTCTATTTTCTTCTTTGTTATAAAGTATTATGTATTCAATGTACAAAGCATGTCCTTAAGAGAAAAATTGGTATAACTTACTACTCACTTCCTCTCTAAAAGGTCAGATAGGTATCTAAGACACTGCAGTTTGATCGGTACAAAGGAACTGGATACTCTGAGTGTAACTTTAGGCACGGACACTTTAATTACCTTCCTTCAAATTACGTAAAGTCTTATTTGTAAAGAAATAGAACCTGGGCATATGCACTCTTTTATTATATTCTGCGTGTCCTGTCATCAAATTAAATCACTACAGTTTATATGTTAATTTTTTTGTCCCCTGCTGGAGTTCACAAATGTAACTGTATACTCACAAACCTTACATATTGAACTCATATCAAATGCATTCCTGATTGGCCAGTCTTTCCAGCCTTTCTGCCTGGAATTCCTGCCACAGTAAGCACGATACTAACATCTCCTAAAAAATTTTTAAAAATCAATGGGGTATGGTTCCATTATCTGATTCCAAGAAACAACAGAAGAAGATGACTTCATTTCCAGTATGTTTCACTAAAGGCTGGTATCTGTGTTGATTCTTTCTGTCAAAGGTTCTATTCACATAAATCTAAAGAAGGACATGAATCCTTTATTTCACAGGTTCTTTCCCTCCCCCAAAGTCTCATTTTGGATTTTACAAGTCTAGATGTGCTTCAATTACTCTGTTCCCCTTATCCTACATGCAGGGGATGGTTATAGATGCTGTGGCTAATTAACAATCTAAGCACACAAATGTCTCCTTGAAAACAAGATCTGGCACTAGACTAAATGAACATTCTGATTGCTCATTAAATGCAGTAGTTTCTCTGCAAGTTGGGTAATACTAACAAGGCACTAATTTTTTTTACCTCCTGTTTCCTCGCCCGTCACCATTTTGTAAGCAAATTTCTCCCCTTTTCCTCAAGAAAGTGCACAAAGATAGTTTTATTTTTCTCAGTGTGTCTTCCTGCTACACTCTCTCTTCTGTACCTTCACTGCACCGCAATGCTCACGTAGAGCCAAGGACTGTGGAAGCACACACTTTCCAAGGCCGCCTTCGTGACACTGTCTTGGCTCACAGATGAAGCATGTTCATTCAGCCTTTCAAGTGACAGGCTGTCCCAGGACAAACAGGTAATAGATTCAGTCTTACAGTGTCTTACAGGGTAGATACAAGTTACACTTACTCTTAATTCACTACTCTTTACAAATCTAATGAAGCTTTGTCTCAGGGGGGCACCTTTAAGATGGAGCTTACTGCTTTTGCTTTAGGTGAAGTTACTTTAAAAGACTTCTTTAGTTGTATACACTGAAACAGCATCGTCTGAGGTATTGAGCACTTGATAGAAACCACCATACTTCCATGAGGGGTAATTTCCTTATCCCTGTATAAAGCTTTGTTAGTATTTCTTGTAGGAGTTGCTTGTCTGGGAACTCCTGCAAAGTCTGGAAAAGTAAGAAGATAAATTTGTTCACTCAACTACATCTCAACCTGTGTCTAGCTTAGGGAGTATGTCATACGTTTGAGTGCTGGCGTTGCTCATTGAAAGTCTGATTTTAATTTTGCACCCACAGATGTTTTAAAAACATGTAGTGCTATCTAACTCATATTTTTGGTTGTAGCTACGTAAAACATGTCAGTAATATAAAAGTGATCTTACTTATATAAATATGAGCTCATGATATATAAATATGAAAATTTTGAAAACAAAATTATTGTTTGTTAGTTCTATGTTATGCTCATGACACAAAGAAATCTGCCCCTTTTAAGTTTGTTTGGTTTGGCCTTCATGCAACAAAGCACTTAAGTCAAGGCTTAACTGTCTTTGAAAGATGATTTACAATGTCAAGTGAAAAATGAACTTTATAAACCCTGGATCAAGATTTATTTTCATATAATCCAATTGTCAGTAAAGGTTATCAGAAATTAATATAGCATAATTTTTTTATATATATAATGAAAATTTTAGTAGAAATACTTGAAATTAGCACCATTATAATTTATAATTTAATATTTTTGTAGGAAATTCATATGCCAACAGTGGTATTGAGAAGATACTAATTTAATAAGTATTTCTTGAAAAGCACAAATGATATCACAAAGTAATTACCTGTATATATGATTATTAACTAGTAATAATTTATACATAATGCTCCAACTTGTCCTTTCCTGTTCCAAGAGATTATGTCGCTTTCATCTACTGTGATTAAATGCCACTGTTTTCTCTGAACTATACTGCCTATCACAAATTTTATGAAGACAAAATCCGATCAAGTACTGATGAAATGAGAAAATTCTGTCTATTCAACTTCTTTGAATTAATTGTAAAAAACTAGCTTAATATCAAATTTTCAATAATTAAAATCTGGTTAGTAGATAAAGTCACTCGTGCTTCCCATTTTTATACCACATTTCTGATTTTCCAGTCACTGGAGGATGGGCTGGTGCAAATGCCCTGATCAATCACTTTCCAGAATATGACCAAGTGAGCATGGGAAGTCTCTCAAGAGCAGTGAAGTCATTAAATACACTAAAATAATACTAAAAAATGGAAGATTTTCAGTTATTATACTTTTCCTTTTTTACTTAGAAGAGGGTAATTAAAAGCATGAGCAAAAGTAGAAAGGTCTCTCATGTACATGTATCACTTGTTTAATGGCAGGATCTGATCAAAATATGGTTTGAGTCTGATCAAAACATGGCTAAACTTATTTTCAGTCTCTTTCATTAGAATTTCTGCCCATCTGGAGGGACATATGCTACAGAAATGTTTGTCTAGACATTCAACCTTCACTTTGATCAGGGTTTACAATAAACTTGCTAACAAATATTTAAATTCTTAAAGCACAGAAGCCAGCAGTTTAGTTGTCACAAAAATAATTTGCTAGTCATTACTTATAAAACTCTCTCATTAATTTACTTTTTACTGTCTACCCTGCCTCCATTGTAAATCAGATTACTCAGTGGCTATTTAATACTCTCTGCAGGGAAAAAGAGAATAACTAATTATGCTTGTAGTAGTCCACAGAAGAAAAGGTTATATTGGGCCAACAACACCAAATACATTTTTCTTTGAACAATACAGAGTGGATACCATCTTCTCTTCTCCCCTCATTTCTCATTAAAACTAATCCCACTCTGGAAGCAAATACATACTTGCATTTATGCGTATAGTAATATATATATCTCTCTCCATAGTTAGGCAGATACATATCTCTTCTGTGAGAGAAAAGCTTTGAATAGCAGGAATAATAAATAATAAAGAGGAGGATTTTTTACACGGCTGAAGTTCCAGTTCAAGCGATAATATTTCTAAGTAGAAGACTATACCCTATTTGCCATCTGATTAAGCAACAGACCAACAGTTTCTGTTTATATGAACCATAGAGGAGGTAGTAATAATGTATATTGCTATAAATCTTTTTTGTTTACACTAATGTATGTATGGAGACAGAAAATATGGCAAAGTGCTTCCATAAGGGCAGTGTATTTGTCCACAGACTGACCAGCTCTATCTAGAGAAGCACAAGTGTAGCATTTGGGGCCAAATTCTCTTCACGTGTAACACAGCGATATCAGGACAGTTACTTCTTTCTAGCTGACAGCTTAACAGGTCTATCTAATATTACTTTCTCTCTCCAGCTATTAGAATTTTTACCTATTTAAGAGTAAATAGGAAAGATTATTGGTTGTGACAAAATAGCCATATAGCATAGAGTAATTTACTTGGATTTATATGGAAAACTAGCCATCATTTAAAAATTAATTTCACAGAATTATGTAAAAGTATTTTTATTTTGTTACATTTTAAAGCAGAGACCTATACCACTTAATTTGAAATACACAGCCTGAGACCTGATACTCACAGTAAAATCATAATGATTCAATTCTTAGACACTTGCTAGGTGTCTAAGGTCTAACAGGAAATCTTACACCTTTCTCTAATATATTATGATCCTGTGAATAACATTTTTTCTTTTATAAGCACTTCCTTTAAAATCAAAACAGTTTCTCCCTTTATACATTTTCATCAAGGCACAGTACAAATGTTCATTTTCTTCTCAGTTCTGAAAAAAAAAAAGGACTGTCAACAGACTTGTTAAATAAATAATCATTTAATACTCAGGAAACATATTAGCTGGTTGCTTTCCCTATTTCAGATATGCTTTCCTATCTATACACGTTATATGACTGATCCTGATTTCTTCTCTGATGTCTGAACTTGAGCTTTTACCTACCTCTTAACCACAAGCTCGTGGCAGTGTAAATAGTTTGATTTCTTTTTTAAGGGTTACCAGTGTAACACATACCATCCACTCTATGCAAACATGCAGACAACATAACAGCAGTTCTGCAGGTACAGGTTGTATATCATTTTAGTGTTTGACAATACAGCCAGTAAGACAGCCCTTTTCTCATTGAAAACACCTTAATTTTTCCTGACAATTCTTGAGGTAATAGTCACAGTTATAAAATATTAATTAGTTGCTAGATGGTTTGAGACAGTTAAATATGAGTAGTACTACAACTTCAAACAAGATTTTTCATTCCTAAGAATAAAACTGGTATCTATTAGATTCATCAGGTGTTTACCACAAGCAAACAAAATGAAGCATAATATGAAGTATTCACAGAAGATGTACATGTAAACTTCAGGAAATTTTATTCTCTATCTTACCATAAGAAGCAACTATGAAAATGAATTAGTAATTGTAGACATTGTGGAGTTAATGGCTAAATGATGAGATTTGTAGAAAACAATCCTTAATTTTTTTAACTTGGAAAAAATTGAACTTAAGCTTAGTATTAGATGCTACTTTCCTTCTCTGAAAACCAAGTTCAAGGTCTAAAAGAACTTTTCAGATGAGCAAATAATAAACATTTTACATTCCAGAATGTGAAATTATTCATTACAAACTGGGCACGTGATTAATTTACAGCTGCGTTGATCTTACTGAATCCTCTTTTCTGAAAATGGGTGTTTCATTCATCAATACTCACTTTTCACTTAGACAATCACCTGAGTAATTTTGTGCTATTTTTGCTCCTTGACTAGAGGAAATACACTTCTAAAAATTGTGTTAGTGACTATGAAATGGCAAATGACAAATGATAAAAACTCTTGCTGGCATGCAAAAGTCACAATTTACACATGAATGATTATTTATATAGAGAACAAACATTTCACAGACATTTGAGCATATAAAAGACTCACAGATTTTAATACAAGAATAATATAAATTTCCAAATCCTATATGAATTGGATATATAAAACAAAGGAGCATCTTCCATAACACTGTTGTGCTAAGGGCAAATATTCACCTATTCATATACTGTGACTCCTAAATCTATTTTCCAGAACAGACCTATAAACTCATGGAACGTACGTGTGTGTGTGTGTGTACTTGGCTGTAGTGTTGATTGGTTGAGTTGATTATTCTCATGCTAGCAACCTCTTGTAATCAGAGTATGTTTTCTGAACATATTCATTCTACTGCTGATCTAAGTAGTCCATCTGCAGCAGTGTTAGATCTTGAATAGCAAAAATGGTTTCCCAAAAGGTAAGTCAATCAGTCTGATTGTTCATGTCTACAGTCACCAAGTAAAGCTTAAATTTCATTCCTCTCCTAGAATAAGTTTGAGAGGCATTTGATTTGGTAGTAATAAAAGCTTTTGTCCATAGAGAAATTGTGACATTCCTGCACTTCCAAAAGCAGGCACAATCTAAAACTGATGGCTAAATATCAGTGAGGAGGAAATACACCACATGTTTTACACCAGTGACTGACTGAAGATTTGAAGTTAGGAAGTTTTCTTATTTAGTCAGCTGGGAGAAATAGCTTTCATCAAAGACTGATTTAGCTTATTTAAGATATGAACTGCATCATAGAGTTTCTTATTTCCCTGTATTCCCCACACTCCACTTCAAAATTATTCTTAGCTGATGTTAACAAGTATAGCTGTACAGACAATGTAATGCTTTTCAGCTATTCAGTATATGTTATAAATTCTTTTATTTCAAGCAATATGTGGAAGCATTGATATTTTTGGTAGTATTTAGGAATAAGCTGCCACATTCATGTCTGAAATAGAAGAGAACAGTTTCCATGTCCAACAATAACTGTTGGGGGCTTGAATTAGCAACATTTTAAAATAATCGTATGCAGAAACAGACAGACTTCACTTTGGGACAATCAATTTTTTTTTATCTTGAAGTTTTTATCATAAAATATTTTACTATATAGAAGGCTAAATTTTTAAATTATCTGAAAACAAAAATTGGGACCTTTTCCCCTCAAAAAATATCAGAGCAGAATGGTCATATTTAATTTTTAAAATGAAGCATGTGATTGTTGAAAATTACTTTTTTCTCAGAAATTGACGTTTTTCATGAATTGGCATTTTCCTATGAAAAAGTCATAAGCAATTACTGACTGGTCTAATCTGAATTTTCTCACATTAGTAAGAAAAAAAATTCCCAGATCATGGTGTTCAATGGAATATTTTTTAAGTTGTCACTGAACTGAAAACATTATTTTTATTAAAAATCCCATTTGACTCTTACAATTGTATCCTACACTGTTTTTTAAAAGGCCAGGTTACCAGGGGAAAGTGGTAGCATTAGTGATATGACTTGACATATTTGAATAAAACAGACAAGATTTTGAGTATGCAAGCCCTTCTTCAGGCCTAAAGCAGAAACAGAAAATCTCATTTTTTTCCACTAGCTGGGAGCACTCATGTTCAGAAAAATCCACACCTCTTTCCAGCTCATGAGTTTTAGTTTCCAGATGAGCTAAACATTTTATATTTTAGGCTTGTTTTGTAAGGGGGTTTTGTAGGTTTCCTTTGAGACTCTGAACTAACAGGTTAAAGAAGGGGGATTGCTTTAAAAAACATAATGTCTCCTAATGACTAGTCCTATCAGAGGTCCCTGAATGAGTACATTCTGGTACACTGCCAGTGTTTTAATTTCATCCATCCAAGCTGCAAAAGCCTGTGGATCATGGGACACAATGTACCACATTGTGGGGTGTGCATGTGGAGAAACTGTGATTAAGATAGTTCTTCTGTGAGCAGGGTTTACTGATGGTAGCAACGGGTTTGAATTTGCGGGTTGCGTTTTTTTACCCTGCCATGGTCAGTTGGTGTTTGTAGGTCTGCTAGAATTTGAATGCAACGGTGTGTTTTTCAGAGAATTTTTTTTTATAATATCATCTTCTAGCATACTTTGTGATTATTTGTGGAAGATTTGACTTTCTTCTATTCTTAAGTACTCATCACTATATTACTATTACTAATATGATTACAGCAATCTTTTTGACAGAAGGAGTCTAGTAACATTTTCCACTTTCATCAACTTGTATTATGGACCAGAATCCTGCTAAATCTAAGAATCTTTGTCTCATAACAAATTCTGAATTTTAATTTGTTTAATTAAGGTAGATGCTAGCAGTCCTGAATAAGAATGAAAAGCTGAAATCTCTTAGAGAAAAGACATTTTAAAAGGAAAAAAACCCTAAAGGCCTTATAAAAACTCTGCATTTCAATGAAAAATTGTTTTTGAGTTTACTTCCTAAATTAAGTGCTTTCAAAACTTTAATTCTGTTTTTAACAAAACTCATATATGCTCAAGGAACAGCACTGTAGATTAAAAATTGTTGCCTCCAATAACAGTCATCCTGATCTACATATGCATATAGCATCATACTGGTAGTCAGCATTCAAACCACTAGTGGCTGCGTAAGAGTCGGTATCAAATCTTTAACATCTGGTATTCTCTGATAGCAATACAAATCCAAACGAATCTTTATTATCATGGTGTAAACTCCAGATTTCTCATATACTGCTACCTCTCAGACCCATTCAAAGGCTCTGGTCCTCATTTAATGCATCAATCCCTTGACATCTGTGATTTTTTAAAATATTCTATTCTATTGGTTTATTTTGTTTCACACAACCCACAAACACACATCAGCAACAGAACTCTGTGAAAACATCTCCATAAATAGCAGTGGTATCTCTGCAACTGTAAGAAGAACAAGGTGAATGGATTTTAACTCTGAACATTATTTTGCCTGCTTCCTTGTGCTGGCATCCATTCTCTACTGCACTACTAATGATAATGGTAATGACAATAAGGACTTACTGTCAGCCATTTGTATGGTCTTCATCTGTAACACAATTAATTTTAAAAATTACATTTGGGAATGCTAGCTTTGAGGTTCTGATCTTGAAAATAGTGTTGTTCGTGCTTGGCTTGATTCACTTGTAATCCTCTTGCAGTCACTGACACTACTCATGCGAATACAAATACTTTGAGTACTGCATTGCCTCCAGGAAAAGTATAGGTCTCTAGGAATGATTCTTTCTTTACACCAGTTTTCTGTCTTGGTGAAATCATTTTTCTCAACAGTTTTTCATCATTTATAATGGGCTAAAATGTGAAGAAACTAACTCCTTAGCCAGATCTTCAGAGACATAGCTCCATTGACTTCAAAACCCATTTACTGTACCTGAGGATGTGGTTCCATATATTTTTCTCTTTAAGCCTAAGAGTTATTTAAGTTTTCACCTCTTACTTGTAAACATGAAGTGTTTCAGATTGCTTGTCTTAGATGACCAGGCTAACCTTTTTCACTCCTATTTATTCTATAACATCATGAAACACATACATCAGTTTCAACTTGCTAAAAGTATTGAGAACTTTCTCCCTTTATGCCTGCTGAGCAGAAGTATTCTGTATTTTATGATAATACATCTAAAGAGTTTGGGATCCCAACATGATATCTCCAGTTGTTCCTACTTCTAGCTCCAAATCAATCTGCAACTCTCCTATCTTTTTTCTACTTTCACAAAACATTTTTCTTTGCCAAAATAGGATTTATAATATTGCTCTGTTTTTCCACTCTTACTAATTGGTTAACACCATACTTTATAGTTCTAATAAAAACACAGCTGCTTCCATTTTACATGTTTGGACACGTTTTATAGGGGGAAGAAACTTAAATAAAGATGAATTGAAAGAAAGAGGAAATTAAGTTTTATTACCACCCCCAGAACAAACCACTTAAAGAATTACAGCACTTCAGCATAGATTTTGTGACCACTGCAGACAATAGGAATTTTTCCACTGACTTTAGTGGCATTTGGATTTGGTCCCTGAAACTCAATTACTTGTGTCGCAGAAGAAGAACTCAGGCAAGGGTAAGCTTATTCCCCTGATCAATGCATTACAACACATATTAGAATATTTTTATGTTATGTATGTGCTCATAATTAGACACACAGCTAAGCTTACTTCCCTTTTTTGGAGACCAGAAGTACCTTTAGTCAATGTTCAGAGACAGGCAGGTGAAGCCATGATAAAATACCTGGAAAAATATGCCTCCAGCAGCATTTCCAGCACAGCCCATCCAAACACTACCCTGAGGGATATAAAAGGGTAACAGCTTACTTTAAATAAATAGGCTTTGAACCAGCTAGCTTGACAACTGGATAGTGATACAACTTTGGCAGACTGACAACTAGTAGAAACTGCAAAACATACTGAGAAAACTAGCTAAATACCTGGGTGGCTTTTCTACCCCAGGTTTTGTATTCTGTTAGTGCCTATCATCTAAAGTGAACATACTGTTTTGCTCAACTGGGGAATGGGTCCCACAGACCACATAGGAACTGAAAAGACCATCATAAGGCTTAGATTTTGGAGTTATTTTGTCCCTTTCATACTCTTTCCCCTCCAAAACGCCCCTATGATAACTAAATATCATTGGTGAAAAGTAAATATTTATCCTTGGTTTTTAAAATTCAGGGGAAGTTGCTACAAGCAGATGGCAAGCAGCTTCTACTGCTTTTTTTCCCCTTCTTCCCGAGGGCAGAAAGAGCATTGTTGAAATACATTTGAGCATTTCTACTTGAAATTATGTAGGAAAAGTTTTTTTTTTCGGGAAGACAGATTTGCCTATAGTAAAGATTATAATAGCAGCTTCATGAAGGGATGAGGGAGAGAGGAAACACCTTTTAGTTGTTGAAATGTTGCCAAGACCATTCTTTCTAAATCTGGAACTTTGTCTCTGTGAGATGTCAGTCATGATGTTCTATGGAAGAACATTAAAATGCACTTTTGATTAATTGGTGCACATATTATTTCCCATTTGATCTGTAGGCATTAAATTTAATTCTAATGCACTTTCAGTGACTCTGGGACTGTTATATGAATTTGGAATGAATTTAGCCTTTATGTTTTAATTTGCTCAGCCACCTTATCTAAATAGAATATTCTAAGGTTTGGAACAGCTGAAATACTGCTAGTAATTCTTAACTCCAATTTAAATACTTCTGAAATCAATTTAGAGAGAAAGTAAGCTTCCTCTTTGATTGAACAAATGTGTTTTTCTGCTTCTGATCTCTGGACAGTAAGTTAATGTTGTTGCCTCATCAATTTTTTGTAACATACAGTATGTTGTTCAGTAATATGCTCCTGAGAATGCAGCTGAAACGTAATTGATATTCTTTTCTGCATTTTGAGAACAGTTTCCCCAGAATGCTTTGGTTTAAAAATAAATGAAAGTTTGTACAGTAAGGTAAAGATGATTTACATACTGCTTTCCACTGTAAATAGCTCATTTGGAAGTATACAAAATGGCCTGTTTAAGAAGCAGAATGTTCTTGTCTTGCAATATTGCATATATACAATCCAACACTCAGGACAGGGAAAACCTGTCTATATATTCGTATCACTTTCAGCACCATTAGAGCTGAACACTTTATTTTCTGTCAACATGCCAAATCCTGGTATCTTGATCAGATTTTACTCACTTCATAGTGGGCCACTCCATTACCACCTGAGGGATTATAATGTTGGATAAACTGAAATCTCTATCTGTATTTTTGTGGTTAATAACAACAATAATTTATATTTTGAAACCCTGATTATTTTTTACTAACTTTCTATTTAAGCAAAAGCTGAAAACAAAGATTTGATTAAGGCTTCTAAAATTTTTCCATTTTAATCAGCCTTTCCTGTGTTTTTTCTTCCTACATTTTGTATATTTTCTGACTTCATAACCTTCTTTTATAAGGACAAGCTTAAGATGTCTTTTTTCCTAACTCTTAGTTTGCTTACTTTATGTTAAGGGGACATTCTCACTGAACACTGTAGAAAATACTTTTATTCATAATATATTACAGTTTGGGACAACTGTTAGAATCCATATCTTATCCAATGGATTAGTTTCATTCATCCTTGTAATTTGAAAAAAATCAGAGAAGTCTTTTAATGACATTATACAAAAACACATTCCCATGACATCTGGGCTTAATGTTGTCTTAGTGGGTACATTTTTCGTATATTTTATTATCTTATTTGCCTGAGATCTGGCACCCATTTGCATCTTAGAGGCCTTGCATAAATCTATAGCTACCATCCATATTATCACAACCTATTTTTCTAGAGACTGATTGTTCCACAATATTGAGGTTAATGAGCAGTTCAGTGCAATGTATAGATTACATATTTTATTATGTTTGATGATGCCAATACATTACCTCTAGGAATCGCTATGCATTGCCATAACTTCCAGAAATAATATCTGTAATATTTGCTGTTGTTAACCACAGGATTCTCATTACATACGCAAAGTATACATTGTCATGAAAATTCACCAAAAAAATCATCTGCGCTCACCTGCAATGCTTATGCTTGTTACTGAGAGTCAGACTAAATGTTTGTCATGGTCCTGCGCTTAAATCATCCCCTTCCACACAAAGTACATGCATAGTGTCAGTTGATACCTGTAAAAAATATTGGTAATAATCATAAGCATTTCAGAGAAATAAAACCTCTGCCAGGTTTTCAGCCTCACTCTGCTAGACACAATTCCATACGAAAAAGTAATTCATACTGAAAAAAGGTTGGATGTAGGTAATATACAAGTAAATGCTTGTGGAGATTTTAACTGCTAGCAAAATAAAAATAATATCAAGTAGAAAGCAAGTAATTACTTAAGAAGCAATCCCACATAATCCTCAAATCCCTCACAGTCTTGTATTCCACTTCTTTCAAGTCTGTATGGGGCAAATAGTACTTTTTTCAAGTCAAATTAACTTATTTGGTTAGATATTATTCAAAACATATTCCATACATTTGAAGTATTACAGACTGCATTTAACTTAAACCAAAACAAAACACTGGGTTGGACATATATACAAGACCTTACTGAGAGGCAAAACTTTTTAGCCAAATTGTTTCTCTACCATAAGAATTCAGTTAATGGCATATGACTATAAATCACATAACTATTTCCATGGTCAGCACTG
Source organism: Haliaeetus albicilla (assembly GCF_947461875.1). Lineage (NCBI taxonomy): Eukaryota > Metazoa > Chordata > Aves > Accipitriformes > Accipitridae > Haliaeetus > Haliaeetus albicilla. The sequence continues at coordinate 28,545,852 of NC_091484.1, read as the reverse complement.
CATCTACCCTATGTAGGCTACCTCTGTACATCTACTACAAAGATTTGGGGTAAGCCCAGTGTTTTTATGACGTTTTATATTTCTGTCATTCAAAGTCTGAGTAAAATAGACTTCTTCTTTTGGCCTCTAACTTCTGAGGCAAATAATTTATTTTGCTCTTAGTCATGGTATGCACCATGATGCTGAGCACAATATTGTTATTCTTTCATCAATTCACACATACACACAGAAATAATTTATAGCGCATCTTATTCATATTGACAGGATAGCACCAGCAAGGACTGAAATTGTGATATCTGGCAAAATCATCCACTTAAATTAAAAGTCTTAGGTCTTTTACCCAAGATTTGAATATGCAATACCGTACCAGCAATATGGTTACCATTAGTGCTGGAGAAATACCACACTAGGAATGGTCTTTGTGTAGATAACACAAAGACTCTATCCTAATGTCACACAAAACAGATTTACTACTTGCAAAGAGCTATAGCTAACCAAGGAATGCTAAAGTCACCTTTAAATCAACAGCTTTAGAGAAGTGTAAATTAAAATTTTGATGTAAAAATTATTCCAGTTAATCACCATGTAATAAATAAGCTATCAATCCCAAATAGTGTGTTCTAGCTTTTCTCTAATGAACCATCTCTCATTGCTTACACATAGTATTTGACTAGAAATAAAATTCTGTGCTTTAAAGAGAAAGCAACCATCTTTCTGGTAATGACCTAGCTCCTCAGAGAAAAAAAAAGATCCATATTTTTTCAGAACATAAATACAGACTTCCTTCATCAAAGAAGTAGAGAGTTCTCACTTAATACAAATTCCAGCTTTTCTGTTTGGGCCCTCTTTCATGCACTGTTTGTTTCACAAGGCTTTGGAAGTTCATAAACTCCAAGGTCAGAGACTCCTGAAGCTACTTCAGCCCTCTTGGACTTGTTTTAAAAATCTTTAGAAGTTCTGGGGAAAGAGGATTTGCCCATGCCTGTATCAGGCATCCTAGCACAAAGGCTAATGGCTTCCTGGAAGTATAATATACTGTGCTGTAATAGCCTCTCTATTCTCTAATTTGTGTACCTATTTCAGAAGGTGGTAAAAGGAAGAACATGAAAATCCTCAGAAGGGAAGGCCTGACTGTCACAATTCCAAAACTGAGGCCTGTGGCCTAAAGCACATAGTGCAACACAGTGAAGAGTTTCTGAATAATGCAAGTCTGTAATCAGAGTCTCTCTGTAATCAGAAGCATGGAAGAGCAGCTAAAAACTCTCAGGGACTGTATGGTATGTGTTTGACACTGCAAATATAAGTGACTACGATCTGGTGCATGTAACACTCCCCTGACAAAAACCTGAGAAAACTGAGTTCCCCTGCTGCACTAAGATCCCTCTTAATATTAGACAACCTTCGAGACAAAGCAGAAGTGAAAATTAATCTAGAATACATAAATGACAGCCTTAAGAAATTAGTTACTATATTTGGAGAGATATATTGAAAAAAAAAACCCCACCCAACCCTTAGTAGGCTTTGTAGTTACTTTTTGGGTGATTGAACAGAATGCTCCTTTTGGTAGTACCGTCTCAGCTCATTTTTGCTCTTGCATGTAGTTGTTCATTTACTTAGCATTGTCTATACATTTGTATTTAAACTGTAAGTTGGATAGTTCAATGATCCATGTAAAAATAACTTTTTCTGCAGATTTTTTTTCTTCTAATCATAAAAATTTTCCTGATCTGATTTACAATGGGGTCCCACAGACACTGCATTGGCCCAGTGAAGTTCCATGAACAGTGTGGGAATGTGAGGATGAGAAGCTGGCACATGGTGGGCCAGAACTTCCTGAACTGGTTTTGCCACCTTCTAGAACATTTCTGATTTTGCTTCAGGGTGTTTTCTGTTTTACCCGTGTCCTAGTTTCAGCTGGGATAGAGTTAATTGTCTTCCTAGTAGCTGGTACAGTGCTATGTTTTGAGATCAGTATGAGTAGAATGTTGATAACACTGATGTTTTCAGTTGTTGCTCAGTAGTGTTTAGACTAAAGTCAAGGATTTTTCAGCTTCTCATGCCCAGCCAGTGGCACAGGACACAAGCCAGGGCACCTGACCCAAACTGGCCAACAGGGTACTCCATACCGTGTGACGTCACATCTAGTATGTAAACTGGGGGGAGTGGGGGCAGGGGGATCACCGCTTGGGGAGTAACTGGGTGTCCATCAGCAGGTGGTGAGCAATTGCACTGTGCATCATTTGTACCTTCCAATCCTTTTATTACTACTGTTGTCATTTTATTAGTGTTATCATTATCATTATTAGTTTCTTCTTTTCTGTTCTATTAAACCGTTCTTATCTCAACCCACGGGTTTTGCTTCTTTTCTCGATTCTCTCCCCCATCCCACTGGGTGGGGGGGAAGTGAGTGAGCAGCTGCGTGGTGCTTAGTTGCTGGCTGGGGTTAAACCATGACAACCCAACAGATTCTGAAGCCAAGTTAACTCAGAATAGTTTATAAAATTTTGGAGCAGAGGTCCAACGTCTTGACAAGTATCATTGTTAGTCACTGCTTTCCTTGAGGCAGAAATCTGAGCTGGAGTAAAGATTTCCTTTATAGACTCTTCTGTTACTGAAGTTGCTACTGATATTAAAGACAGCTTTAAAGATTTTCTAAAACCACAACTATGCTAAGAGAGTCTCCCTTGCTGATGGACACTTGTCTGTCAAAGTTTCCACCACTGTTAGATACGGATGCCTTTATGATACATCTTCTACTGGGTGGACCTAGGATGATTCATGACCTGGTCTGGTTGTCAACAAATATGTTCACACAGTTCACAGTCCCATCTGCTTTTCCTTGGCAGATCAGTAATTGAAAGAGACCTCCATCACTTCTGAGTTTCCATTAGTTTTAAATACATAAAGTTTTCATGGTGGGTGCACAATTCTAGATCTGTTCATTGTACAAACTCATTAGCAAAGACAGAGAATGCAGCTCATTACTAGCTCTTGATACAGACAGTGCTTTAAAGAGCTACATAAACCAGGTGATACTTAAACACAGCTGTCCAGAATTTAAGGACACTCAGATACTGATAAACCATGTCACATCATGAACAAGGGTTTCAAAAATTTTTTTGAGTGTGCTTTTGGAATTGCTTTCAGGCATGCTATTTCTGAAGACCAGTCCTTAGGTTTCTTAGCTGTCACATTGGTAATTGTAAGATGCTGCTGAGGTCGTGTTTTTACAGATTTTAACAGGACAACTAACAGTACATCATTTCCCACTGTATAACTAATATACATTTAAGTTCTTGTATGTAAGTTAAAGCATTTCAATTACAGTAATGGCACTGAGGACCAGAGATATGGACAGAATGAAAGAAAGATGCAACAGATGTGTGGGTTTATTTATCCTCTGCCAAGTGCTGAGACACTGCGATAAACATCAGCCTTTGCATGAGTACCAATCTAATCTTCTTAGTCAATTAAATGTTACCAAGTAGCTTATGTAGCAGATTTGTGCTTCAGTTTTTGTGTATATCTCTATTTGCACAAATAATTGTTTTGACTTCATGCAAGTTGAACATTGCATGGTAGAATGACCTTGGCAGAACTTAAGTGGCCATATGTCCTCTGAATAAATCTCTGGAAGTAGGCATTTAAAACAATTAAATGAGAGATATGAACTAATTTTTGATATCCACTAGTAGAATATTATGGCCATCATTTTCTTGAATTTGCATGATCTAAAATATGCCACCAAGAAGAGATGGTTAATCTTCAGCCAGGTTTGGAGAAATTTAATACCATAGTTAAATGTCTTATGAAGTGTTAAAACCTTAAGTCTTAAAACCTTAAAAATGGCACTTCTGTACATTTTCCACAGAACATGAGGCCAACTCATTTTTATATTGTTCACAGAAACATTAAAAATGATTAATGAGTGCTAGTAAATGTGAAAATGAAGGAATGACTATCAGGAATGAAAACAAGCATCTCCTTTTATCTTATCACAGCTAGATAGGAAGCTGTTAGCTTCCTCATGATCAGCCCCCAATTCTTGTTTTAAGCTGGCTAAATACCATTTAAACATTGAAATCGAACAAGTTCTCATTCCTGTAGAGAGTTACACAACAACTAATAGTAACTGTTATACTGAGCAACAAGTATATTAAAGCAAACTCCTTATACTTTAACATATGGAACATTTCTGTGATGCAGAAACCAAATTCAGCCCATTCATTAAGTATATAGAATGGAGACGAAATTTCTCAGCAAGGATTCAGTGCAAGAACATTTACATATACATTTACCATTCCCTTACATAGACAAAATTAATTTATATGGAATAGATTCAGTTCAAACTCAATTTCATGTTAAACAACAAAAAATCTTGGAATATATATACAGAATATAAACCCAAGTACTACTGTAAAATGAAACTGTAAGCTCTGGTGTAGTAACGAAAAGCAAAAAAGTTTGAAGTTTTTTTTTAAAAGAAAGCCAAAAAACATCAGAAATATGGATGTTTGGATTTGTGTTTATTTTTTATTTTATTATTATTTATATCAGCACCAATAAATAAGCAAATATGAACATGTCTTTTTAAAAATTTTGGATATGACAAGTTATGAAAACCACAGAAAAACAGGAGAAAATTCTACTCCAGCTCCACACTATTCCACATTATACAGTTATGTATATATTAAAAAAATACTTTGAAATAAACTTTGCCCCCAGTTATATAGGTCACAGATCTGTAGAAAATTATTAGTCACAGTTCCTGACATGTTCTTTCCAAAGTTAAATCATATCTACAACATAAAAGACACTAGCTTTTCTGTATCAAGTTTCTGTAAAATTTCATCATAATTGTTTAAAAGAAATTACAGTTTTCTCCTAGTTGTTTTTTTTTCATATCGTCACTGTTACTAGTATTTTACCTGCAAACTGTTTTAACTTTCTGTGAAAAACCAATTAACAAGCAGCTGAAGCAAATTCATGGACCTAAAAGGAATACAGGTTTGAGTGATAAACTTCAGTATTAGTCTATTAACTATTAAAGATGAGTATTTAAATTTATAGCTCAAAAATAAACGTATTATGTTCCTTCAAATAATCTGTCTTACAACATAGTTAAATCACCAATTATCATTTTCCCTTGCCTGAGAAATCAATGGGGAGGAATGAAAAAATGGTGGATATGCTCAATGACATACTTTAGAACTGCAATTATTATTTTTATATATCTTTTATACTTTTTTTCTTTTTAATAATAAAGTAGGTGCTACCAGAATGGTTTGGTCAGACCTGCATTGCAAAATAAATTCAGAAAGCAATCACTAATAATCCTAAATCCAAATTATTGCTCAGTTGGTTAACAGGAACCAGTCTTTTGTTCAGCGGTTTTGTTTGCAAAAGAGTCTTTGTTCTTGAAAACATAGGTATGTTGCATGACAGAAGCAGAATAACATAAACATATAATGGCATAGGTTGCTTGTGTGGTGTATTGAGCAAAATCCACAACTAAACAGTTGCAGTCCTGGATGTTATTTTGGGACAGAGGCAGAAGGAACAGAAGTATCCCAAAAGAAGGAGCCTTTGCATGCCTGAATAAAGCTTTTACCTCTCCTTCCTCTATTCCTATCTGTGTGATGGACTGATTTCTGAGCTATGAAACTGACTTTCGTTAGTATCAGTCATGATTTCCATATGTGATCTTTCCATTCTTTGCTTTGTAATGCCAATTCATGTCAGCCACCTGCTGAACTGGCCTAAGAGCAATCTGAAAATTAATTCATGTGTTTTGGGGGCAGAATGATACCAGGCTCATCCCAGAGATGATAAATGACTTTTGTATTTGACAACATACTAAACTGCACTCAACTTCAAAGAGTTTACTCAGAATCACATTATCATATGCAGCTGGAATTAATTTCAAAGGAGAACTACATCATCGATTATGAAGGGAAAGACATTTCCTCACCTTTAAGAGTGCACACACTTTTAGTGAGAGGAAGGAAGAAGGAATGAAGAAAAAAATGTGATTATAAGGAAAAAGAATCTAGTGTGAGTTTGTAGCCAAATCCTGGAATAAAGCAGAATATAGAAGAGATGGCTAGGCCTATTACCTTTTGCCACCGAACATGAACATCAGGAAAATTATTTGTAAACCACAAAGTAAAGTGCTTCAGATAACTAATGAAATGAAGGACATGAGACTTGGCTGAGATAAATTTAAATGTTCTGAACTTTCCCTCATTTTCATTTTTGATCTCAAAAAGAATAAAATTAATTGTATTTCCTTCCTGTTATCGTCACTACTATATATATATATATTTAATTTGATAATATCTTTACCAAAAGAAAACAGCACAACACAGAAAAGGTTGCCTTTACAATATGTAGCGTCCAGATGCAATCTGAAGACACTGGAAATCTCACTTGAGTCTTGTCTTCACAAGGTTGTCAGAGCTGTCTCTAGAACAAAGAGGACAACATAAACGCAGCTGAAGAATTCAGGAGGAATCTCTGATGCTATTGGGATGAATAGCAAAATTCCCACAAGACAGGATTTCATGACTATTTTATGAATATTCAAAAAGAACGTCCAACTCACAAAAGATGTGATCATTATTTGTCGAAAGCTCGTGAGTTTTTTAAATGCTTTATGAAGCTTTTTTTTCCTTTAAAACATTTTATTTTAATAATATCTGTATTACCCTCTTCAGTTGTGATCAGATCTATATGGATACTGTATGCATAATTCCACTCTAAAAGAGATTGCCAGTAGTATAAACATATCATTATGCAAAGTAATTAGATGCAGAAAAATAAATAGAATCAATGCTGAGAGCTTATAGAAGTGCAGATAAACAAGTACTCATAATGTTTTTTAATAGATGTTTAGAAAAATCAGCCATATCCTTCAGGTTAATGACTTAGTTCCATCTAGATTTGCTCTTCTGGGTTCAGAATATACAATTATAATGCTTATAATTCAAAGTCAGAAAACCTTGATGACTAAGTCTGTAGAATCCAGCAGGCTTCAGCAAATCAGCAATCATCCTTTAAAATCATCTTTATAAATATATAAAGGTATTTTATTTAAACTCATAGGCAGTTCTAAAAATCCCTTTTTCCTTGTAATTGTAAAGTCTCGTTTGTTTGCTAAAAATGTAACAAGTAGTAGAAATTAGTTTTTCTTTTGCGAGTGAGATACTATTGTTGTTTCTGCTTTGGCTTTGATCTGCCATTCAGAACTACAATGGGTAGCAATCACCCCTCCAACTACAACTGGGCATTCCTTATTCTCTGGTCTTCACTTACTACTGTAGTTTGAAAAGACTCCCCTGTCATTTTGTGAGTAGGTCTAAAGCAATCAGTCAGGATAGTAATAGCCAGTACTCTTTTTCTATTGTTGATGTGATTGAATCTCACCTTGGCTAACAGTCCAAAGATCCAAGCATATCTATAATAATAAAACTTTTTTCAGGTATATTTTACCCCTATAAGTCTCCTGACTAGTCCTTTTTTCATTTTAGAAATGTATTCAGAGGTTTTGATGATCTGTAAAAATGGAAATGAGCAAAGCCACTTATGTTTTTGATGGAAGTAGTCACAGATCATGGGGTAAAGCCTACCCAAAAGTACCATTCAGTTAAGTGAGACCTTCACATCTGCCCAGCTCTAACTCCCTAGATGATTCTGGTATGCACTGGGAAAACAAGGCAAAAGATAACTGTCACAGAATTATTTGTGTACCTAAAAGCCCTGGAGTATATCTGCCTTGTTCTGATGGTTCAGGTATGTGCTGTTGTCGTGGTTTAACCCCAGCCAGCAACTAAGCACCACGCAGCCACTCACTCACTCCATGCCCCACCCCCCCCCGTGGGATGGGGGGGGAGAATCAGGAAAAAAAAGTTAAACTTGTGGGTTGAGATAAAGACAGTTTAATAGGACAGAAAGGAAGAAAATAATAATGATAACAATAATAAAATGACAATAATCATAACAAAAGGGTTGGAATATACAAGTGATGCATAATGCAATTGCTCACTACCTGCCAACCGACACCCGGGTAGTCCCCAAGCAGCAGCTGCCCCACAGCTCCACTCCCCCAGTTTATATATTGGACATGACATCACATGGTATGGAATACCCTGTTGGCCAGTTTGGGTCAGGTGCCCTGGCTGTGACCCCTTCCAACCTCTTGTGCCCCTCCCGTCTTCTTGCTGGCTGGGTATCAGAAGCTGAAAAATCCTTGACTTTAGACTAAACATTACTTAGCAACAACTGAAAACATCAGTGTGTTATCAACATTCTTCTCACACCAAACTCAACCATAGCACTATACCAGCTACTAGGAGGACAATTAACTCTATCTCAGCCGAAACCACTACAGCTGTAAAGGCACAAACACGCACAATTGAACTGTTTCCAGTTTTTCATCCTTGTAACACATTTGGGATGGGAGATCAGAAGGTGGTAGTGACCCAAGTAGCAACAACTAACTGCGAAGGAGATTGTCATGGGGTGGCATAACCAGCAAGGTGGCTCTGCTGACCGTATAAGTTAGAAAGCAATAAATGAAAAAAACAGTCCCTTGCAGGGGAGTCTAGTAGTGGGGAGAGGGGTGATATAACTGTGGATAGCCTAGATTGTGCAGAAACCTATGTAAAAGTGAAGCAGACACTTCAACCAGCCCCAGTAAAGGTCTTGTTCCCCTACACTGGTCACAAGTACACTGGAGGCCTTCATGCCTGAGAGTGTCTCCCATACAGAGAAGGGTAGGTGTGTAAGAAGTTTCAAAATAATTATTAAATTACACATGCAATAGAAATGCATGTTTGAATGTTTAAGCCTGTACAACTTATTTCACATACAGTAAGTTTAAAAGTATTAAACTTTTTTATTAAAAGTGTGGGTTTTTTCAAAGCAAATTTTAGGGTATGTATGCTAATTGTATGGTGGTGTTCTTACTGGTGATTCGTATAGGCATATACCAACCACCGTGTGATCAGGAAGCATGTCTTAATTGTAAGAGTCCCTGGCAGTATGTTTATTTCCTATTTTGTCCACGGGACTTCAGCTTCATTCAGTGGACAGAATGGATATATGGGGCAGCAGAATTAAGGTTCCATAGGGAACAATAAATCTGGTCTGTCCTATTTTTCAAGTGCAACTTGAATTATCTTCTATTAACAGCGAGTATGGGGAGGAGAGAGTGTCAGTTAATTCATTCTGATGTCATTAAATCTGTTGTGCTGAAAAATAACTGAAAATAGTGTGTAAACAGCCTTACCCTCATTGTGTCTTCAGACTATACAGACCAGATTTAAACATTAAGACAAACAACACTGCTATGACCTCTAATGCCTCTGCTTAGGTCAGTGTAAGATATTGCTGTGCAGACAGGTTCTGTTCTTCCACCTGCAATGTAAAGCCAGGTTTAAGCTGTTACATATGCTCTCTTGACACAAAGCAAACTCTAGCTATTTTAGCATGCTTAGTATGTCTTCATCTGCTTCATATATATTTTAGTGTTTCTGTAAAATAATTGTGCTACAATTTCAGAGGTACGCTGGGTTTGCTGATGTTATCATGAAATGCATTGCTTTTTGTACAGCATGTGTCTTTCTTATTTATGCTGGTATCGAGCATCACTGAGTAACAAGCTGTTCCTGTAGATAACCAATTTTATTACAGGTTAAGCAACTATTAGATTAAAAGATATGAGAAGTTCCAACTGCTGTGGAACTTTTCCACTATTCCAGATTTAAAATGATATAACATTCATGAAGAAAAAAAAATTTGTATGTGGTACCGAGAAAGTCTAAAGAAACATGGAGGCTCTGTGTCCCGTAATGGTACTGGGGACTCAAAATGAAGATGGACCCTAAAGAGGCTTCAGCTGATGCAGGAAATGGCTGACTGGCTTCTCCATGCTGCTGTCTGGTAAGGAAGATATCCCCCAAACTAATTTCCTTAAAAATCTCTTGAATTTTCACTGGGTAAACCTCTTTGGTGAGAAAGCTCAGGTGCTTACCTGCTAGCATGGCAAAAGTGGCTTTTTTTGCATATGAGGCTTCTCGAATAAAGCTTATGTAAAATCCGATGAGTGTTTTGAACATTTAGGATGTTGAAACCGACTCTATTTCCCAACAATCAATAATTGTACAGTTTGTATTTCCTGAAAATTTGAACCAGTAATGTATTTTTAACGAATTCATATGTTTATGTATGTATGTTTATATATGTCTCTGTGAGGAGAGGCCGGGCCGCCCCGGGCCGGACACGGCCGGCTCCCGCGGCCGGGCACAGCCGAGCCCCTCGGGGAAAGCGCAGCTGAAAGGGAGAGGGCAAAACGGTGCCCGGCGGTGAGGGGAAGAGGGCGAGAAACAGCCCTGCGAGCCCCGAGGGGAGAGCGGGAGGAGAGGGCTCCAGCCGCCCCCGGAGCAGGTGGACATCCATCTCCTGAGGGAGCTGCGGCCTGGGGAGAGGCCCCGCTGGGCCAGGGGAGCAGCCTGAGGAGGGAGGACCTGGCACGGACTGACCGCAGCCCCCCTTCCCCGGCACCCCTCCTGCCGGAGCAGGGTCAGGTAAAGGAGTCCGGAATGAAGGACCGAAGGTGAGCCTGAGAGGGAGGGGGTAAGGTGTCATTTTAATTTTGTCTTTGTTTCTCACTGTCTAAATCTATTTTAACAGGCAATAAATTACATTAATTTTCTCAAAGACGAGTCTGTTTTTCCCCTGAGGTAATTGGTACGTGATGTCCCTGTCTTCATCTCGACCCATGAGATTTTTCATCTTATTTTCTCCCCTGCCCTGCTGAGGAGGGGGGGAGCGAGGGAGTGACTGGATGGGGGTGTCTGGCAGCTGGCCAAGGTCAACAACACTCTAACAAAAGAAATATGAAATCAATATACTCATTTCAAATTGCATTAAGTTGAAAAAGTACACTTTCAGGACCTCAGCAGCTTGGAAGGAAGGCAGACCTTGATGCATTTGCACAATAGAGTTTTTACTGGTGGCTTTTAAGTACACATCTAATCAAATTATTCTATTAAAGAAGAAGACTACATAACTACATGAGGTTTGTCCAATCTTTTCTTTTCTTCAGTGTGTATTTCATAAGTGATGGTCACTGCTTTCCTCTCCCTTCTCCGGAAAGTTTTGCTTACTTTTCAGACTTATCAGACAGCACCAGTTCCCACATTTGTCCTGTGGTGTGATCCTCACCTTCTTTAAAGGATTCAGTTTGGAAATGCTCCATGAGATTAAATGGCTTACTAAGACACCACCCCCAAATTAAATGAAAGAGTTTCAGATCATGGCTGAAACATAAGTTATTCATCCCACAGTAGCCATTCAAATATGCCATTCACCATGTGTAATAAAATTTTATAGAACAGCAAGAGATACAGTGTTCTAAGCACTAATGCATACACCATTATTTGCGAGTAACCTCTTTTACTCTTGTTGTAGGTCAAAAGTAGTATTGTGCTGCTCTGGGACTTCTGGAAAAAAGGGGCAGGGGGAAGGACAAGGCTGATCTGCATGATCTGCAGGCTCATTTAAGATTAGGTATTTGTTCTGAAAAATGAAAAAAAAAGTCAAAATTCAGATGGGAAAAAGAAAAAGGTGATGTAACAAGGTCAAACTGTACTAAGCAGTTTTGGTCAAGTATTTTTGAATTGGGGCTCAGTCTTCCATACTGTCAGGCCTTCTGTTGGACAACAGTGACCTACCGAAACTGGGACCTTCACACAGTGCAAAAAAGTAAAAAAAAAAAAAAAAGTGAGAAAATAACAGCGACTCTGCAAAGCTATTGCTTTATCTTCTCTCTCCTATAAAATTTAAGAAAAATCTGACTCTTCCAATCATTATTGATGTATACTTTATAATTCTATAGGTATTATTTTACTTTGGACTCATGACGAATTATGTTATGCATAAAATGATAGCACATAGCTGTTTCCTTGTGTTCTAATTTATGTCTGTCAGTGGAACAGAAAAAAAATTATGAGATGGGAAAAGCATGTATTTGAGCTGTTCTTTGAAAAATAAGGCAACAGGTTGATTTTGGTGAAAATTTGGGAAAATGAATTATTATGTATGTATCTTTAATGAGTGAATATGTGGCCTCCCCAGTTACCTCTTCTTTTCTGGAAGTTGTTCTATGCAAAACTGAAATCATTTGAGTACTTCTAGACCAGTTCATTTAAAAGTCAAATGTGTTAAGTTACTTCTGTGGTTCAGTTGAGGGACACTAATATCTTAAATCACTGCTGTTCTGCCCAAAGAAATTGTTTGTTAAACAGCTCATTTGAAAACACTATGAAGAAAACCTAGAATTGGCATATATCAAACTGCAGTATAAAATGTTATTTTACGATTAATATTTTCTCTTAAAGGGAAGTTGTTGGCAAGGAAGTAATCTTTAAGGTATTTAACTCTATAAATGGTGGAGATTTTTGGAAGATTGGAAGCTTTTTTCTGTTGCAAAAATCTTAGAAATCTGCTCCCCAGAAAGAATTTTGACATAATGATTTTTGTGAAAAACTCTCCTCCCGTGATATCTTTTCTAAATGTATTGTAAAAATTAACAAAATAATATTAAACTGATAATTGGGAACATTATGCTATCTTTTTCAGTAATCACTGATTTTAGAGGTAAAACTTAACAATTGTAATACTTTGACAAAAAATCCAAACTACATGTCCTCAAAATATTAAAGTTACAATATTAGCTTGTGGCTTTTTGAGTTTACAGCCGTTATTCTATAATTCAAAATTAAGCAGAGTCCAGATGGATTGTCTAACTTTGATATGCTTTAGCAATTCAGAAAGATGTTGGAATGTTGTACCTTGAAGTGAGGATTTCCATTATTCATATTCCTCCTTCTTTATAGTTTTCTTGTTTGAAGACTAATAATTATAATTTAAGGAAAGAAATATTATCTAGAAAGCTAAATAGTTCATCAATGGTTGTTAAATAACAGAAGAAGAGTACTTTTTCTTAACTTGAGTCTGTTCCTACATATAGACGGATAAACACTGTTTGTCTGAGGAGCTTTTTCATGGTGGGAGAGGAAGTGCAGAGGCTTCAGCTTCAAGAAGATTTTAAGAGATTGTTCAGCTTCAAATTATTGCTTGTGTTGGCGTATGTGTGGCAGGAGTCAGACTAAATAATCATAATAAACTGGCCCAACTTTGTAATGTTAACCTGGGAATTACAGCACTTCAATCCTTCCTATGTCCATTCTGTAGATGGAGTAATTTAGTTCAACTTTCAAAACTAGGAATGCAGGACAATATTGGAGTATTCATCTGTCCTAAATAGTTCACTCGGGTCCATAAACTTTTAGATTTCATTTCAAGCCTTAGTTTTTAGGTCTTAGTTGTAGCTTCAGTTAATTTTAATTGTTATACAGTTAACCATTAGAGTTGAAAATGTGGCCTGCTAAATGAGTAGGGCTTGAAATTCAACCTTTGAAATCGTAAGTTTGGACAAGAATTGATGAAAATAATATAAAGTTGAAGACTATTTGTTGTTCTGTGTTCAGGATCGCACTTTTATAGAGGTAAGAGATTCATTACTCTTCTATCTCCTGTTGGCTGTGCTCATTGAATAATATTCTGAATGTTTGAGCTGGATTCTAATCTAGCAGACAAATCAGCAGTTCAAAAGTAACCATGTCTTAATTGCAGGACTCAAATGTGCACATATATGCAATATTTTAGTCTGGAATGATGTTTTTGTAGGAAAATGGACAAACCAGAATTAGCACATCCAGACTTCTATCAGATAAAGATATAAAGAAAAGCAACTGGAAGAAAATGAGGGCACTCATTAAAAAAAAAATATAAAAAAAATTCCTCTCTCTCACAAGCCCACATGCATTTTAAGCAAAGGTACATTATTTTCTGGATGTTTTAACTCTCAATGTTAATTTTAGAACTCAGTGAGGACCACTTAGGACTTTCACAGTGTCATTTCTATAATAAAAGAGAACCTGAAAGTGATCACTAAGCCACAAATGGCTATTAAAAGGGCATTGATGGTTATGGAAGGTAAGAAGTGAATTCCGAAAGGAATTCTAAATACCCCTCAAAGTAGATTATTTAAACTGAAGTGTTCCACTAAGTGGACTATTTATTCAAGGTAACCTTAATTTGATTTAGTTTATTTTAATTTCCAAAAAGAAAATTGATGAATACACTTTCAACGCAAATTTCCCATATTTTTTTCTAACCTTCCTGTGTTTAAAACAATGTGTATGTAGCAATATCAGCTATGCTAATTGGTTAAATACTGTGTTCCCATGCTTCAATGCACTAAAACATTAAATATTGCTAACTTTTTTTTTCGTTGTCTGGTTTGCTTTTGAAAGTATCAAATGACAAAGGAAATTTTGTTTCTGTGCAAATAACTACATGTTCTTTATGCTGAGACTGTTACTCTTCAGGACAGCATAAACAAAAACCGAAATACTGCTGCAACTGCATTGCTGAAGCCTGGTGTTTCAGCTTTGGATTTGTCTTACATCTTCTTCCCTCTGAAGTTATGTCTTCCACTAGAAATGGCAGTGCTGCATACTGAGGAGTTTGAGCATCCCTTCAGCTTCATGAACACTGACATCATAAAATGGGTGATAATGCTGAAAAGGGTGGTGTCAAAGACAGCTCTGCATTCCTGCAAAACTGCTGGCAAGAGATTATGACATGACATGCAAAGAAAGGCTCTAGCATATAACTTTGTCCATGGCCATACAAATCCAGATGCTGCTGATCTAAGCAGCTGTGTCAGAAAAGGGCTATTGGCTAAAATCCAGTCAACACAAGAAACATCACAACCCCTTTCGGAGGTCAATCTTTAAACTCTTAGCAATCCAAGTTATCTATCATTAATATCATAGATGAGGAAATCAAAAGATATTATTGCTGCTTTGAGAGTAATGGAACAACATCAGGCATTAAGATGTCAAACACCATATACTGGGTAATGCAAAATATGAAATGTTGATTCTTGGAAATATGTGAGATTTTCTTAAGAGTTCAAGGTGTATTAATAACTCTACATGAGTCATGAGTAAAGTTTAATAAGTGTACATACTGTATATAATTCTGGCCAACTTTGCAATGCTTACTAGCCATGGGCCA
This sequence comes from Haliaeetus albicilla, assembly GCF_947461875.1. NCBI lineage: Eukaryota > Metazoa > Chordata > Aves > Accipitriformes > Accipitridae > Haliaeetus > Haliaeetus albicilla. Next base: position 28,530,702 of record NC_091484.1, on the reverse strand, counting down.
TTTTGATTTGTGTGTTCATTATCCATTAAGTTAAACCTCCTAGTATTGACATATGTCCTGCATATGCCACTGTGGTACACTGAACTGCATGAAATCAGACATCACAGTTTATATTAATGTTTGTACAGAACAAATACTCCTTATTCTAAAGTACCAGCAGGTACTATATTAAAATAATTACCTAGAATTACAAGGTATGCAATTCCAAGAGGACTTTACTAAGATGTCTTAATTCTGGAATAGAGAAATGGCCTTAAGATGAACAATGTGGTTCGACCTTCTAGCTAACAACATTTATGCCAGTTGCTGCAGATGGCAATAGTGGCTATTCTATATTGTAATGCAGCTCTACGCGAGTAGGGACTACTTTGTAACCATAAGCTGAATTAAATGAGTTGGGTTTTTTTGTCTAACAAATGAATCAAACCATAGCATAGCAAAGACTCATAGTTCAGTACTGAGATGATCTGGATAGGAGACTTGTCCTTTACGCATAAGATACACTTTTAAATCTATTTAAAAAAAAAAAAGTATAGCTTCATAAAATAAATTATTCTTATTGAGAGAATGTCATTACAGTACATCATGTTGATAAGATTCAATGTTGTGAGAGGTCTTTTGTAGACAGTATGAGCAAAATGTGTGAAGTGCTCATCTGATGATAAGTGTCGTGGAAGAAATTGTACTCATGGAGAAAGTTTTATTAAGGAAGATAGGTAGATAAATGAGAACATTCATAGTCACTTTAATTTCTTTTTCTCCCATTTAATTTACTCTCTTAGCTGTAAACAGGTGAAGGGTGCAATATCCTTACTCTCACAAATATGGTGCAGCTCTGGTAGATGTATACATATGTCTACATGTATACTAATGTTCGCTTAAGAAAACAAGAGTGAAAAGGGTAAAAGAGTACATTAAATTTACCAGGGGAGAGTAGATTAAATTTACTATTTAGTGTATCACTATCAGTAGGATGGAAAAAAAAATAATACTATTTACCATAAATCTTTCCAAAGGGCTGTAGAGTATATCCTAAATCACAGTAAGTACAAACTACAACATCACTCCACCATTACAGTGTTACTGTTGTGGTATCCTGCTACTTTTAAGTTATTTTATCCTTCGATTTCTGTGGTTTTCAAAAAGAGGTAATGGGATGCAGAATCAGATGCAATATCTCTTACCATTTCTTTTATAGGTTTTATACCAACAAACAAAATTCCACAACAGAGATGAAAGTATTATTCCCTACTAGGCTTGGTGGATAGCTTTTGGCATTCTATAGAAAGGATGAAATTTTCTGAGCACCTTTTGTAACTAATAAATTCAGTAGGTATATTCCATAGTGGTAGCACTGGGCAAATAGTTTTGTCAATATTTATTTAAATGCTAGCTGATCTCACTGCTTCTCTTAATTTGACTATTGCAAGAGCTCTCATAAGAAATCCACATCAAGTAAAATTTTCAGCTTATTAAAACCAATGGCAAAACTCTCCAGGAGCAGTGGGGGCAGACAGTAGGGGGAGGCGAACACTCCTCAGCCCAGAGGGCTGGAGTGTGGTTATGTTTAAACACAAGTGTAATTTATCTGAGGTTGGAAGGGAGATGCATCTCGCACCTCACGGGAGCCACAGCCAAGTTTGGCCAGTATGTACCCTTAGGGCAATGGTCTGTATAGTGCTTACCCAGGGTTGCCAAATGGTCTCATGGTGCGTGTTCTGCCTCGTCCTCTCGCATACAGCCCTGTCTGAGCTTTAAATAATGGACAAGGAAAGTACTGCTTATTCTTCAGCCTCCAGAAAACCAAAATTTAATTTCTTTAACAATAAATCTGTCATAAAAGGTTATGGGAGAGAGAGGTGAATGTGGAAGGAGAGCTTAAAGCTGGGAGCCATAGCAACTGAACCTAAACCTGATCCAGATCTGAATACAGATTACTGTAAATCAGTGCCTGCCAGACAGACTACACAAGTAAAAAGAGATCATGTTTATTTTAAAAACTTTCTGTTAATTTGCTTGATTCTGGAAGGCCGGTTTATTATCTTTTAACTTTGGATTAATAGTATTGCATACCCCTCTAGTTCTGTAGTTAACATACCCATCATACTTTGCAGACAGACTCAAGAAGCAATTGCTTTAGGCTATTTTATTTTTTAAACATTTACAATAAAAATAACTAAAAAACCCCCAACCGTAAACCTTTTTCATGAAGCCTTTTGTCTGGTATATCACAGACAAAGAACCAGAACTGATGCGTTATAGACACAGAGGAACTGTTAAACTTAAGAGTTGTAGTAGCAGTTTCAACTGAATTACATTTACATTATTTTTTTATTCAGTTTCTGCCTTTCTGACCCTTGTAGCTACCAGACTTCTGAAGTGTGGTACTCCCAGACAGGTGAGAATCCACATGTCAGGACATGGAATGGCAGTACGTGTCTGGCACATCAGAAGATGTGATAAGAAAGGGCTGCATAATGCTAACCTGACATGTTGGATACATGCTGCAGGCAGGAATCTCTGAACTTTAAGTCCTCCACAGTAGCCCAGCTGCAGCACTGTGACCCTGCACTCCTGCCATGGTGGGAGCTGGGCAGATAACCGTGAGCTCATCCATAATAGAAGAGGGTAACCAGTAGTGACTAGCTTGGAGATATACAGAGGAGGAGGCTGTCACAACATGCCACAGTTGTAAAGTATCTCTATCTGTAAGGTGGTAGTCAGCAATATGAACCTAGTGCAGAATGCAGTATGCTTGACAGGTTTGTGTTAAATCATCTTTGCAGCCTTGTCGTATTTGGATCTTGCTAAGTATATCGTGGGGTTTTTTGGTGCAGTCCTGTCTGATTGTTTCCACCAGGACAGGTCAGAGCAAATGTAGGAGACTGGTTTCCAAGCCTGCCTCCCCAGGTTATTAGATTTCTTCCTTCCTGTTGGCTTTCCATCTTCTCTCTGATTCTCAATATATGTGCACTCCCTCACACACATGCAAATGTTCATACACACAACTGCTATCACTCATTGTTTCAGCCCATTGCCTTTGAAATCCATTTCTGGGAAACCCCTCAAACTATTGCATGACTTAATTTGGTAGCTTCTTTTGTTACTGGTCACTTAGTTTCATCTGGAAACACATTCATCACCCCTAAGCAGGTTTGTGATAGACTATAGAAATTAGTACTTCGTGAAAGATCACACATGTAATATGTATTATACAGTCATTTTTTGCATTAGAAGTCTATTACTGAAAGTAAAATAACATCTTTGAAGAGACATGAAATAAAATTGTATGGACTGCAGCACAAGTTTAGAGTACATTCTCATCCCTCCTTCTTGCGTAAATCATGGGCTAAACTAAGGATAATCACTTCAAGCAAAATAGAACTTTTAGCCTGTGCCACTGGACCACTCTTCATTAAAATCAGTGAAAAGCTTATATTTATTGGGTATGCAAAGCCTGTGCAAAATTGTATGGTGAGATTAGTTACATCAGTAATGCAGGTGTTTGAATATATGTAGGAGTACTCCCTAAACCAAAACCCTACTCCAAAGGTCATGGTTACATCAAGGACTTAGTTTATGAATTAATTACATAGGATTAAAAAAAAAAATCCTCAAAACAAACAAGCAAACAAGCAAAACAAACCCCTTTTATCAAATGATCTCTTGAAATTCTTGGGAAGGCATGCACAAATTGTGATTGTTATTGCTCTAGTACAAAGCATAACTGAGTTTGTAGCAACTGTAAAGTTTCTTGCTGCTGTTGAAATAATTGTCAGTCTCCCACTTTACATGTAGTAAGGGCAAGGCATACTATTCAGTGGAAGAAAATCTTGCCAGAATACCTGAACTATACAGAAAAATGTCAGACATGTATTACTGCACATGGGACTGGGATAGTAAATATGAACTTATACCCGATATACAATATAAAATGTTTTAAAGTTATTTTTCCATTGTCTTATTTCCATTCATTCCCGATTCATACTTTTTTCCATTCCTTCATATTGTTACTAAAATTGTGGGAGTTCTCTCCCACAATAAATAGCTTAATTGTGAATAGCAATTATCTGGAGAGTTTTAAGAGAAAATGATAATTCATAACCCAAATGGGGGTGTTTTCAATATTCAGAAAATAAATAACAGGAAAGATAAAACATGCTTTTTTAAATTTTTTTTTTCCTTTGTGGGACAGTTGAGTAACTAGGTAAAATGTAATGTACCAAGGAAAAAACAGACTCATTGAAACCAGTTCTATTCTGTGAAGATACTGGTATTGTCAAAACTAAGCAACTCCTCTGCCCCTGATCATTTCAGAAGTCATCATTCAGAAAATGCCCTTATCATGGTCAAGGTAAATGAAATTGAGCAGTCTCACATGCCATCAACTGTGTACTTAGAAGTCAGAGTGAATTTTTTTTATAACTGTCATATTATCTCCCCAAAACAGTGGTATTTCTTTTTTCTTTCCTCTTTCCTTTCTTCTTTTTCTTTCTTTCTAGTTTTTACCTTTTCTCCTATTTTTTTTTTTTAATCACAGTGCGTATTATGTAGTAAGTTAAAAAACTGAGCAAAGTTTTAAACAGAAGATCAAAGACCATGAATAAAGACCAAGAACCAAGTTCCAGAGTAACTGGTCAAACGACTGCAGAGATTGGACTATGAGATGGGTGTATTCATCACAGCACAATAAGAAAAACCTGGAATACTTGCTATAGAAATCCTACTTAAAATCCAAATTATTTAGGTCAATTTCCATTTGCTGAACCAAAACCCAGGAGTATAGCAATTATGTTTTGATTGTGTAGATTGATTAGGACGATCACCCAAATATGAAAATTAAGGAAATTTTGATTAGCACAAGAGCTTAATTTTTCTAACTGTTGCATATCAAAGTACTTGTAAGAGATGTTGTCTGTGTGGTTTAAGAAATTGATGAGCTTTGCATCTGTAGTAAATGTTTTTAAACTTTAATGTAGTTGATAGATGTTTTATATATGCTTGTTGCATACAGGAACACTACTAATTAGAAGCTTTGGCAGAGCTGTTTGTATCTATACCTCAGAAGAGGAGAGCAGACTAACTGCACAAACCTATGATATACCAGTATCTCCTGCTAGATGCTGTAGCAGGTGGAAAGATTGATGACTTACTGTTTAACACAGTATTAAGCAGTTTGACAATTTAACTTTGTACTTATTGACCGCAATCATATTTTCAGGCAAACTGTGTACTCACCTGTTCCACAGACTTGTTTGAGTTTCCAGACGCATACCTTAGACTATAACAATAAGCAGATGGGCAGTCTTGTCTTTGTGCTAGTATGAATAAAGGCTGTGTGCTTAATTAGTTTTTCATTAACTTTCTTTTTTGTCCAGTTCTATTCAGGGCATCAGCATTAGATTGTTGCAGTTCACATCCAGAAGTACAGATGACAGTTGTAAAGAATGTAATAGCATTTAGAGAGTCTATTCCTGTCTGGTTAGGTGACTGTATTACTGCTAATCACACAAGGAAGTGCTCTTTGCCTCTGCAAGTGTTTGAATATCCACAACCTGTGCACAAGCTTAGAAACAAAGGAACAAATAGTAGGATTCAGGGTTATTGCCTATTTTTGCTATGGAATTTGGTTAATATCATACTACTGATAGAAGTGGCTATTTGAGAAATGAGTGAGGTGGGATTTTGGTGGGTTTTTTTGTTGCTGGTTTTTGGTGGTTTTTTTTTTAATAGTGAGGATGGTGACCTTTTTTTACAGCTGTTGTGAGGCAAAGATATTTGTGAGTATTTCCAGTCTGTTACCAGCTATTAGCTAGAATATCAGATAAGCTATTTAAGGAAACATTCAAAGGACAGTGTTACAAGACCACAATTCTCTGGCAAAGTTTATGCAGCTCTAAAGCAGGGCCAGTCAACTTCTGCATCCAAGTTGAACCACAAAGAAAAATTATTACAGGTTTTCCACAACTGAAATTTGTTCTCTGGCTATCTGTTCCCTTCCATGACCGCCTATGTTACATGCACAGCAATGGATTCCTGCTCTTGATCTAAGTACATATGTGTTTATTCAATGTGTTGTCTTTCTTGGCTCTTTCAGTACAAGCCTATCACCTGGATCCAGGAGACGAGGAAACCAGAAATGATCATTTGATGCTTGCCTAGGAGGAGACCATCATGGTTCACAATATGACACAGTCTTCTCCTGAGAGCTGAGTTCTTATACTGCACTGACAGTGGAAGTGGTGGCCACAGTTTACAGTTACACAGTAGGATGTATTACAAATCAGATATGATTTCTCCTTGAAACAGTTAACACATCCGGTCTTGTCAGTTCAATACAACTCTTTCCTCTGCACCTCCTTGCATGCCATGGGAATCTTTGTCCAGGGTGTGTTAATGAGTTCTTTCATCTTGCGTGGTGTTGACTACCCTGAAGCCCTTCCAGAATGGTTGGAAACTGAAGGCACTCGGCAACGGTTCAGTAGCTCATGTGGACAGACCCTTTTTTGATATTGATGGAAGCTGAATTTGCTCTACAACTGAACAATTATTTAGTTAGGACTTCTCTCTTTCACTTTCTATGAAACCATCTGTGCCTGAACTGTACTCTTTTCATGTAAGCAGCAGGGTGCACGTGTGACCAAAGTTTAAGCTCTAACCTCCTTTCCCCTCATCTGGGGCTTGCATAAGGCTGTCAAATGATTGAGTTGGGAAAGTCTTACAAGTGGGTATGCCGGCATGTTCTTGTCTCCTGGCTGGAGGTCCTAAACTTCATTTTCTTCATGTGATAGATGAGATATGAGGTATGATCGACATTAAAAAATAAAAAAGAGGACATGTGGGATCCTCATGAGAGAGTATGGCAGATGGTGTTTGCCAGAAGAGTCCATCTTTGAAGGGTCTTGAAGCATCTCTGAAAAAAAGGTTGGCAAGCTTGTGGTATATATCAGATGAATTAATTCTTCTGGTAGGCTAACCACAATCTATATCTTGCAAATGCCTGAATTAATTCATTCTCCATTTATGGCAAATGTTTGTTGCCCTTCAGAGGAATTTATAATTGCCACAGCTAGTTCGTGCAGTTGACGAGTGGGTGTACATACCTTGCATTTCAAACATACTAACAGTCTTTCAGGAGAACTATTTTGGAAGCAGGTGAATTTGCATACCAATAACAAGAAAGGAAATTGCATGCACCGTTGAGACACGGGAAAGTAGAAATAACAAAATTGATAAAGTGAGCAGAATAGTCTTGTTGTATGGCTTGTTTCTGGCTGTAATGATATAGAAGGTTTGATAATGAGGCCTACACCCATGTCAGACAGACAAGGTTCTCTCAGTATCTTCATCCTCTTAGTACTCATGATGACTTGAAATGGACTTCTGTGTGCTTTTGAAAGGGACGCTGTTCTACTGTGCACCAGTACCAGTTACAAAAGAAAGATTATAGCCAAAGTATATATTATTTTCTCTGCTGTTATTTCCGTACAGCTTTAGACAAGGTGATAGTTTCTCCAGTCCAAAGAAGTAGCAAGGACTCAAACACTATAGCTTTGTAAAATCTAAAGGCAAAGTTTTGGTGTTAACCTTTACGGAAGTGGACAGTTTTAACTCATGCTGAAATAGATATCTTTACTTCCTTGTTCTTATCCTTTTGTCTGTGTAATGCTGGGTTTCAAATATATTGTAGAGAATTCCAACTTCTTGGAAGAAAAGAGATTATATGTGTTAGAGGTGATAAGTAGTTCACAGCATAATTGACTTTACTAGAGCAGTCTTCTTTTTAGCTTCTCCTTGTATCACACTCTTCTGTTGTTAGGCTCTTTTCCCATGTTGTTTCAGTGTTTGGGACACACTCATTTTGAGTATCCACGCAATGTCAAATTTTCTAAAGTGTACTTCACTAATTACGTTCACTTTTACTTGTTTTCAGTTTGCTCTCCTAGCTTCCAACTGTGTTCACAGTCATCCTTCTTTCTTGGCCCAAACAATTATCTCCTATGCGAGCCCTTGGAGGCTTTGTTTATTAGGAGGAGAAATTGATAAAATTAATCAGATACGAAGCTTGGTGCAGTCCTGATTATTGGTCAAGTACATGCACAAAATGTTCTATCTACAACATTCAGAGGAACAAACAGGTGACAGTATTTATTCTCAGAAATAGCCAGCCAGACTCTGTAATGTTAACTGCACCCAAAAAAGCTGTCTTTGTACCTCTGGTAAAGAACCTAGTTCCCCAGGTAGGTTTATGACTCTGGCTCAGCTCCGGGGGCTACCACAGTGGCCAGCAGCTTCTACTGTGCCAGCTGTTCCTCTGAATAAAGGGGCTTTTAAGTAGGAGCATTAGCCTGAAAAAGTTGTGCTCAACTGCCTCATCCATTTCAATGCTGCAGTGATCATCGGCGAGAGACCTGCTTCATTCTAGCTATTAACGTTTTTCCAGTATACTACCACCACATTCAAGTAAGTCTCTTGCTAGACAGCTGTTAATGAACTGTGACTTCAGTGTAGGTATGGTCAGCTGATCAAAGTTACAGATTTCTCTCTCTGTCTGGTTTCTCTCTTTGTTGGCATGGGATATACTTAGAGGTTCTCTTAGGGATTCAGTCTAGTATATTTTCTGGCAAATGTGCTGTTCATACTTCAAGAGTAGTTAAAAACTGGCAAGCGGAATTCACCTGGATCCATTTCAAGAAATACCTTTTGTCTGTAGCCTGGCAAGTAAAGTTTTATTACACAACTGAAAATGTTCTAAAACTTCCTAGTTTTCCTGAGTGATATAGTATTATATGTGGGTAGATTAAAGACGATAGGTCAGTAAGCTTCTGTTTAAGGAATTTGCGGTAAAAGAAAAAAAAATTCCCTTTTTCTAGAAAGATAACAGAAACAAATATAAAATTGCAGGCATGTAAATACAACGTGTGTATATATGTGTCTGCATGTATTAAAGTGTTTCTCCATTTGACAGAATGAAAATAAATATTGTGGTATCTTTCATCTGTAATCAGACAATCTGTTTAGAATAGCATAATCAAAAGGTGATAAAGGTCTGTCAACACATCTAGACCACTGCTTGTCAAGGAGTTTCCTCTTTGGTATACACACTATCTTTTATCTTGTTTAATTTTCACTGTGTCAGGCCAGCAGGTCAAGTAATTTCTTCTTCAGGTTTTCAGCATCTGTAATCCTACTGAGTACCCAGCCTGAAGTTTCTCTGTTTCCCGTTGCTACCACTGTGGTTTTTGTCCCCTTTTCCGTTACATGTTGGCTGATGTCATGAGATCAGAACCTCTGCAATTGTTTGAGAGTGAAAAGTTAATCAGTCTTACAGTTGCAGAGAAAAGCTTGTCATTGTGATCAACATGTAATTATTGCTAGGCTGCCAGTGTCTAAGTAAATGCGAACTGCCCCTTTCATCTGAACACTTGACTGCTGATTCCTGGTCACACCCCCACTCTTTTGCTATGGGCTGATCTGTGGTGCTGTAGGCAGACGTGTTAATAAAGTCAAGACTGGTATCAGTAGGAATCTGCTGTACAAAGTACTCCACAATTTCATAAACCGCAGGGTATTTCTTGGATATAGCAGAGTAACAGCAAGTTTTCCATCAGGGCAGCAGGTAGGACTGTTACTGGCCTTTTGGAAGCCTGGGCTGTTGCATAGAAGTGATGAGCTGCTGTGCATCATCCATATAATGCAAGAACCTCTAAACTGACTGAGACCAAACATCCCTCTAGCCCAGGATCCTTCCCTTGACAGTGGCCAAAAAGAAGTATGTGAAAAAAGTGTAAGGAAATGGCCAGTTGAAACTGATACTTTGAGAAGATTCTCTCAGCCACCAGCAAGCTGGGGCAGCTCAGGGGTTCCTGCTCTGGTTGATATAGTAACTTTCAGTCTTCTGGGAATATCGACTGCAGTAAGAACTTGGGACTGTTCAAACATCCTGATTTCAGCATCTCAGTGTATATAACAACTGATGTTTTAAATTATAGAAAATCACAGAAACCAGGAAAATATTAGTGATTTCTCCTTGACTTTCCATGGTAGCACCCAAGACTTCAGCACTAGCTCTGGGGCTAGATAACAGTCATTCTGACAAGGGTGTATATGAAGATTTAACATACAAGTAAAAGGGAATAAAGTGGCAACTGACTATTTTGTTGATTGTATCTTTGCTTTTGTTTTATTTTTTTACTAGGAAACAAGGAATAAGACCTGGAAAACTAATTAGGAAAAAAAAACGTAGAGAAAGAAATACAGACAAAAAGGGTTAAGTCATATCCGATTATTTTCTTGGAGGTGGTTAGGTTGGGGGAGTATATTTCACATTACAGAAAATTGAGTCATAGATCCAATCTAGTGCAGGATTAGTTTTAACAAAGCCTGTTATCTTTAATGGGACTGTTTATGCCTGCAGAACTGAGTTTACAAAAAATCTTTGCTGATTTGAGTGCTTTCGATAGGCATGTGAAGACACAAAAGATGCAAATTCTGCAGATTTATTAAAAAAAAAAGTTTACTAATGTTACTATGGGTAGATATGAATTAGTGAGGCAATCATAAAGATTGTAAGAAAATATTCCTAGCGTAGATAAAGTATAATAGATTCCAGTTCTCTAGGAGAGTTTAATGGAATTTGTCATGAGAATCCATTGTTAAAAGTAATGGCTTATGTTGCTTACAATGATATCTTATCTAGCAGTCAAATTTGGTTTTGACTCAGAACAGATTCCAGCTAATTCTAATGTAATTTCCTAAATTATGTTTTCATGAAGCATACCATAGCTTCAAGATTAGAACTATTTTTTTTTTCTAAATTGTGGTGGAATTTTTATTAAGTTCCTAGCTTATCCTTGTCCTTCTCTCAAAATAAAAGAAAAAAAGAAAACAGAAGTATTTTCACCCTTTTCAGTCATGTCTCCTGAAGGCAACTTACAAATAATTTATTAAAAAAAAAACTAATTCACTCATAAGATATTATACTTTTCTCCTTTGAAATAATTGTACAAAAAGGAAGCACAGTTTTCCCAGATATTTATTTCTGTCATGTTACCAATTTTTCTGTTAAAGTTTTTTTTGTTGTTGTTTTGTTTGGCTTTTTTTTTATTCCAACATAAATTGAAGCTTATAGAAACAAAATCCGTTTGCCAGATGCAATATCCTTCCAATACATGTAAGGAAAATCCTGAGTTAGGAAGCTTGAGGATAACTTCATGAGTTGCTTAAGGGAAGGGTTTGTTTGGCACAAAACCATCCTCCCACACCAGTTACATATTTCCAAATGGAGCTGGATGCTTGGCTACTAGGTCCATGTTTGGACACAGTGTAGTTTCTAAGGTTGTAGTTTTACCCTTATGAGCTGCTTTTTCAAAAATGCCTAAACAGTATTGACAAACAGCGCAGACGTGATTTAAAAATCCTCTGTCACATTTCCTCTTTTCTGTTGCTAATATTAGTTTTAGTTGAATATATTAATTGAAATGTCTGCTCCTAAGAAAAATAGAGCCCTGTTTTTCTGATCTGCCTTTTCATTCATATGATCTGCAAAGAGTAATTTTCATTGTATCAACCCTTAAATCACAATCTTTGAATCTTCTCTTTTAAAAATCCATTTATTTATGAAGATGTTAGTGTAGCTGTTGTGAAAAGAAATTTGATTTTTTCATTATTTTCATTTTCAGTCAAAAATTCATAGGGATTGCAGCTTGTGATATCATAGGAAACTGTATAGCTCTGCCTTTGATATCAGTGTTATAAAAATGACTTCTCCCCTTGCAAAAGTGTGTAGTGCAACAATTCAAAACAAGAAGAAAAAAGCTGTGATTCCTTCTTTCCTAGAGGCTTTCCATCATTTACATTCAGCAGTGAAAGGTTGGCATGTACCTCAAGGACTAATGATAATGAAAAATGTTGTATTAAAGAAGAGAAATCTTTCATAACTTGCATACTAACACGCTGAACTCATTACAGCTTGTCTTACTACAGCATGCTCTTTTATGTCTGCCGTAATGCACTTCATTTTCAAGAGACTATGACGTGCACTGATTCTGTAAGCATTTTTTCTCTTCCTTATTTTTAAAAGCTGCCTTTGGTTGTCATAAACTAGTCGCTTATGGGATACAAATTAGGCACTAGGGTTTTCTGCAGTTTCTGACTAATATCAAGATCTGAAAAATTATATTTAAAATCTATCTGGGGCAAGTAATTGTTTTCCATGTTTCTAGAGCAGAGTACTTGTGACGTTGTAGCTCAGGAGCTGCCAGCAATCTCAGCATTTTTATTAAAATAGTGAGCTGTTTGTGGCAGAGCCTGTCTTTTTTTCTGTGATTCAATTTTTTTGTAACGTGCAGGGAAACTGTGTTCATGGTTTGACGTTGTAGGCGTTATTATGCTATGAGTAGTCAATAATAAACATATATTTTTCAAGGGTTTATTGATAAATTGTAAAATCACTCCAAGTTGAAATTTGTAATTTCTTGGAAGTGAAACATTGCTTTGTTTTTGCTACATACTGTTTATATAGGTGCGGCCACAGCTCTGGGGTACACCTCCAACATTTGCTGTGACACCTTAATTTGCCATTCAGTCAGCTGTTCAGTCCTGTAGTTTTCTCCTGAAAAAAAAACCCAGTATTAATATTCCTAGCTGCACTCTCTGGAAGTAGCACAATGGATAACTCTTTGCTCTCAGTCTGCCTTGTATTTCACAAGTAACTCCCACTGAACTCTTGACTCAATAAAACACATAAACATATTTGACTTTAAACCAATCTAAAAGATGGAAGAACAACGGAAAGGTTGAAAATGAACCTATGAAAGTCTGCAACATATCTCTAAAAAACTGCTTTTGCAACTGATTTTAAGTGATCTGTGTCAAAATCTTGATGGAAGTGGAAGAATGTCATGCAGACAGACAAAAAGTAATTGAATAGTAGTTGCAGTTTTCCAAAGAGCTCTCCTCCAGTAACTATGAAAGCAAATTGCTCTGATTAAGTAATAATAAAGGTATGTTTAAGATATAGAAGCATCCCAATTTGGTTGTCCTAAAGGATTTGTCTGTTAGACATACACTTTGTATTTGAAGATGTATTTTTACATTTACACTGAGTGTGTCCAACTTGATTCTTTTAGTTCTATAAACTCTGTGTTCTGTGCCTCTTTCAAAGATTACAAAGCCTTCTCAAAAGAAACTCAGCTACTTGACATTATGCTTTAATATAATATTATGAGATTGACCTGGACTGCTGTTCTCAACAGAAAAGTGACTATAAAAATGATATGATGAGTTTTCTGAAAGGCAAAAAGAAAATTCAGATTCCAGTTAAATAAAGGCTTAAACTATCCAAAAGCTATCTTCAGAACACTGAAAAATGAGTTTCATTTAGTGGCATCTCAAACTCTGTAAGATAAACGGGATTTGATTTTATTCCTATAATTGAACAAGAAGAAATCTAACATAAAATAACAGTACATTTCAATACACTGTATCAAAAGATACTCATCACCTGTCCCTCTTTGAGATGGCATAACCCTGAGCAATAAGACAAATTTTCAAAAACAATTGAGTAAGTCAACATAAGCTGAATGAACAGTGCAATGACAATAAATATCATGTTACTCCAGTTCACCATTAAAAAGAAAAGGAGAAAAACTCCTACAACTCAGTAACATCAGTAAGAACCTGCTTGCCTTTAAGCCAGCCTGAGAGAGAAAAGATGTCAATGCTGAGAAATGATACATTCCTCCTACTAAGTGGTTCTTTTTGATAAAAAGAAAGGCAAGGGAAAGAGTGTAATGGAAGGAAAAGAATGGGAGAAAAGAGAAAGGTCAGGTAGGGTGAGGCTGAGAAATATTTTGGAGAAGAGTTTGGAAAGAAGTGGAATAAGACCTCTAATAGTCCCCAATTAAACACTGATGTTGACTTCAGCGTTCATGGTGGTATCACAGGTCTGCATGTACAGGTTACCATACAGTTAAAAAATATCAAGTGCTGGTACTATTGCACTATTTGTGGCAGTATTCTTCTGTTACTGAGCCTTGCCTAATTTTTAGACCATGCAACAGATTGTTAAGCTCTAGTAAATCCATTCTGAATCTGAAACCTGCCTAAAGAGTGTGCCCTACGCCAAGACCAAACTATGCCAGATGGGGCTAAACAAAAACTTGAGATCAAGAAGAGGCAGAACAAATAGTTACAGCAACAGAGATCACTGAATTTAAACAATGCAGTCTCTCAATGTCAGGTGGGGATTGCTGGGTTTGGTATGGTTGCCTTCTCCAGTCTGGCTGCACATGGTTTGAACTGGCTTTCAAAAAAATTTCAGTCCTTCACATGCCTGCATTTAAGGTAGACTAAAACTTATGTTTGTTTGCCTTAAAGTGCTCTGATGTATACTCTGGCAGCTCAGAAGCTGAACATTTAGCAAAAAAGACATCTTTGTAGCATGCCTGAGAGAGAAAACTGCACGTGGTAAATTGGTAAGCCACCCCAAGCCTTACCTTGCCTTTGTGAAGGCAGGTTAAATTGCATATAGTCAGTTATTGATGCTCAGCTGACCTTTGGGTAACCCAAAGCTACAGTTAACTTAGTCAGCATATTTAGCCTTAGCTTTCATTTAAAAAATGACAAATTAAGCCAGTGACAGAACTTTGGATCCTCCCATTCTCAAATATCTCCCTGTTAATTATGTACCTTATATGCTTCAGTGAATATGAATGCACTGCGCACATTTTTAAATTCTGAAAGTTTCCATTAAAATTTGAGCTCAAACAGCCCACCAAGATAGGCATTTAATCCTTCAAACTCTGATGATATTTGCAGGTCTAGGTCCTTGACTGGCTTCTTTTTTACTTTATGGAAATTTAATGCAAAGCTTATTTCAATTCAAGTGCTACATGCCAGTAACACATCAGTAATAGTTATGATTTTTCTTTTCATTAGGAAATAGAAAAATCAGAATCTGAATTTAAATGAAAATGTTAAATAAACATACTGAACCAATTCTAAGTATTTCTTAATGGGAAATTAGAGCATGAAATTATATCTTCATGTAAATGTAAATTTCAGCTTTATGTTAATAAAAAATACTGTTTTAACTGCGTAAAAGCTTGTCTATGCTTAGTATCAATCCAGTAAAAGTATTTTAAACAAATGTAAAGCTCTGGTGAAATACCATTTCACTCTAAAAAGTCATAGTAGAAGAAGCACTCTGAAATGTACTAGACTATGTTTTACGATTTCCTGTGTTCTTTATTATAAACAAGTGTTTACATCCAAACCACCCTAGATGGGTGAAAGTACTATTGTTAAAAAGCAAAAGGAACAGTCAAGATACACACAATCCCTTGAAAAAAGAATAACCACAGAAATTTCTTAACTTTGCTGTTATTAATGTGTGAGGGACTGAATCAAGCTAAGATACATAATGTTCTATCATTTCATGTGCCATAAAGGCAAATGAAGACATTTTCTCCAAACAACTTAGCTGATTGGAAGAACACTCAAAAAAATGGGAACATTGTGTAAGACTGAAAGTAGTTTGAATTTGGTATGATAAAGCTGAATCATTCAGGATTATCAGAAACAACAGCAGGAGGACTGAAAACAAAACTGGGGAAAATGGTCTAAAGTACGTGCTGCAGTAAGCCAAGACAGAAGCTGTGTCTTCAGAGTAGTCATAGTTTCTTAACTGAAAATACTGAGTCACTCAGAAGCTCAGAAAAAAACCCAACCAAAAAAACAGTAATCTAAAAATACTAGTGTCAATATTTTTGTTACCTTTTTTTCTATTCTGGTTTATAGAATAACTGTAGAATTATATTGTCAATTTTTTTTCTCTCCCTGAACTTCACGGTTAGAAACTTGCTTTATTTTTTAATGGAAGTTATATTTTCCTGTAATACCAAGACTGGTATGTAAGAAAAATAAGAAGCATGCAGGCAAAGATAGGGACCAGGGAAAAAGAATAGCTAATTGCATCGATTAATGTTGCAAACTTGCAACAGAATGGACATAACTGTGGTCCCACTGGCCTTGTTCCAGTTATTCCCTCATTTTGAATTAATTTTCAAGCATTTAGAGACACTTTAAAATTGCATACTCAGTAGAGCATAATAGGCACCTAATCTGAAACAAAAAAGAAGAATCTAGGTTATATGTTGGTAACCCAGCATAAAGTGTTTATATAGCCAGAAAAGAAAAAATACTCTCTGGTTCAAATTTACACAAAATCTGGTATAGAAGCACTGCATCAGCAAATAGTGATTTACAGATTTGCACAGATCATAGAATCGTAGAATATCTCAAGTTGGAAGGGACCCATAAGGATCATCGAATCCAACTCCCTGCTCTTCACAGGACTACCTAACACTAAACCATATGACTAAAAGCATTGTCCAGACACTCCTTGAACTCCGACAGGCTTGGTGCTGTGACCGTTTCCCTGGGGAGACTGTTCCAGTGACTGACCACCCTCTCAGTGAGGAACCTTTTCCTAATACCCAGTCTGAACTTCCCCTGACGCAGCTTCATCCCATTTCCTCGTGTCCTATCGCTGGTCACCAGAGAGAGATCAGCACCTCCCCCTCCGCTGCCTCCCTTGAGGAAGGCGTAGACTGCGATGAGGTCACCCCTCTCTTAGGTCTTCTCTCTAAGCTGAAGAAGCGAAGTGACCTCAGCTGCTCCTCTTAAGTGTTGCCCTCGAGGCCTTTCACCATCTTGGTCACCCTCCTCTGGACACTTACAGTTTGATGTCCTTCTTACATTGAGGTGCCCAAAACTGCACACAGTACTCAAGGTTGGGCCTGCAAGAATTCTGCACTTGCTCTTGTTAAATTTCATACAGTTGGCGATTGCCCAGCTCTCTAGTCTATCCAGATTTCTCTGTAAGGCCTCTCTGCCCTCAAGGACATCCACAGCTCCTCCTAGTTTAGTATCATCAGCAAACTTAATGTACATTTGATTCCTGCATCCAGATCACTTATAAAAACATTAAAGAGCACTGGCCCTAAAATTGAGCCTTGTGGAACCCCACTGGTGACTGGCCACCAGCCTGATGTAACCCCATTTACTGTAACTCTTTGAGCCCAGTCTGTAAGCCAATTGTTCACCCAACATATTATGGACTTGGCTAGCTGTATGCTGGATATTTTGCCCAGAAGAATACTGTGAGAGATGGTATCAAAAGCTTTGCTAAAATCCAAAACCACCACATCAACGGCTTCCCTTGGTCAACTAGATGGGTGACCTTGTCATAAAAGGAAATTAAGTCAGTTAAACAGGACTTTCCCCTCATGAACGCATGCTGGCTGTGACCAATGACTGTGTTGTCTCTCAAGTGTTTTTCAATAACTCCCAGAATAACCTCTGTAATTTTACCAGGCACTGAAGTGAGACTGACAGGCCTGTAATTACCAGGATCTTCTTACCCTTCTTGAAAATGGGGACAAGATTTGCCGGCTTCCAGTTGACTGGGACCTCTCCAGAGTCCCGACTGTTGAAAAATAATGGAGAGAGGTCCTGCAATAACATCAGCCAGCTCTTTCAGTACCATGGGATGATGAGATGAGAATAAACACACAGGGTGAGTTTCCAGGAAGTATCTATCTAGATAGTATCTATCTAAATCTTACAGCATTCCTCCAGGTAAATGATCTGGAGTACCTTTTCCATAATAAACAATCCTGTAGTTGGCCTCATAACAAAAAATTATCTGTTAAATAGTAAGAAAGAATAGACAAATGGCCTCTCTTTGACAGGAGCACAACAAAGAACTTGGGTGTTATGGATGCCAAACCATACAAAGTTTAACCAGATACTGCATTTGTGAGTATATGGTTGTATTTTCTCTGTGAAGCAAACAGTCTTTTTTGTCACTGGATAAATTTCTCTATCAGGAAAAAGTATTTGTTAAGATGACATCAGTGCTGGCACAGAGTACTAACGAAGTTAGAGTGACCAACAATAAAAAAAGCCATGCTTGTTTAAGACAGATGAAAATATTTTAATCAAAATTCTGGAAAGCAATTAATGGTTGAATTACTTCAACTCTGTGTACAATAAGCTTTGCAGTGTTTTGTACATTTTTAAGGAGACACCAGTTTGGGGGGGGGGGGGCACATGTTTTGGAGTGGTTGAATGAGTTTGGAGCTTTTTTTTTCCTTCTTAAAGCAGTACATGTTTATTTTTTCTTAAGCCAATAGAAGCCCTAACAAGGACATGATTATACTCACAAAAAAATTTAAAAAAAAAAAAAAAAGAGAGAGAAAGAGAAGAACTTTATAGTGGCATTGCTCAGACATGTATTTAGTGAAGGAGACTCTCAGGAATACAGTCTTCCTGTTAGTGTCACCTGGTGCGGTACACATTCTTCTGATACATCAGTTGTTAACAAAACTCATGATCGTCCATATTTATAGTGGGACTGCGTCCTCCTCTTCGCGTTCTTCTCTTTCCCATTGGAAAATAGCTGTGATAATATGTGTGTATATCAGTGTAATTATCCCTAATCTAAAGAGTCATATCACTTGACTTATTTAAGAAAGGCTTTAAGGGATGCCCTGAAAGAAAGAAAATGTGATAAATTTGAGGGCAGTTTGTTTCTCAAGCCATTTCCTGTCTCAGAAGTGCTGATTCAGATCAGTGGAACTACTCTGTGTGTAAAATAAAGCATGCATATAAGAGTGTGGTCAGAAGTTAATTTCAGCAGCAGATAAAACAAATAAATACATTTGACTTTGTACTGAAGGGGACCAGGAGCACCTACACTGGCATTTACAATTTATCAGGGGGATAGTAATGATCAGCTAAGACATAACTGCTTTTGCTGACTGTGCCTAAGGTTCAGATACAGAAGGACTAGTTCTTATTTGGCTCCTAATTTTTCATTTCATTGGGATGGAAACCTAGATGGGAACTAAGAGGTTAAGTATCTTACTGAATTTAGGTTATCTTCCCAGAATCAGAGAGTGATGCAGGAAGTAAGGACTAGTCATTTCATTTTTGTCACTCAGGAGCCACAAATCCGATTTAAACGTCTGCCTAAGTGAATTAAGAGTCTGAATACCGGTGTTAATTGGGTTGCAAATTATACTCCCCTTCATATACTATGTGGTTTATCTTAAGTTTCTTCTGCTATGTTGCATAGGTTTACAAGTAAAGGATAATTACTGTACCATTTGTTTTGTAGGTAATATCAGAATCAGGGATATGCCGGCACAACTGCTTTTGAAAACAGAAAAAATGTTAGCAACAGCGACATTTGCTTTCTGTGTTTACATATATGTAGTGAAAATAGAGATATTCTGATTTCACACTATAGCTGGTATTGGCTGTCTAATAACAAACATCAGCAGAGTAAATCACAGTTTCAATACTGTATTGAGAAACATGCCTACTCTTTGACACTGTTGCACTCAACATGCTGCTCTTGGCAGCATAACTCTGCCATTAGAAATACAGATGACTGAAAAAGCATGTTCTACTAATTAGTCTTTCTCTCACACACATGCATAAAGCAGTAAAATACCATTAAATACTCCTGTTGTGCTCTGGTTAGAGTGTAGTTTCAGACTAGTGGAAGTAAAGAACCCCTGCCTCGCTGAGGCTAGATATCACTAGTCAACTCATGTGTAGTACTCTGCTTCTGGGAAACGTAGTAGATCCAGAGCCGGTCCCTTTGGAGGGGCTCGGTAGGTACATTTAATTCCTGTTGAATCCCTGTGGGCAGCATGGCAATATAAAAACATCCTGAAATGGTCATAGCAGTGAACTTGGAAACCAAAAATTGACAGTCCTGGCTTTGCCTCGTTTGCTGATTGTTTTGGGGCAAGTTCTGTCACCAAAGGATCTGAGTTTCTTTAAAGGTCCATTATCAGTGCGAGCTGTGGTTGCCATATGTAATGCATTGTTTTTCTATCTTTCCCTCATTCCTTGAGAAGTGCAAGTTTAGTATTTTGAAAGATATTTTGATTAGAGCCTTATTTTTCCCCAATGAAAACACTGTTAAAGTGTATTCAAGGCTAATGAAAACAATTCCTTACAGTTAAGGAAGACAGTGGAGTTTATGATAGCCCTTATTTCTTAAGAGAAACTATTTCACGGTCTTGAACCATCTCCCCAGTAAATGTCTTGTCTTGTACAGGTGAGCTCTATCTTTATGTTGGAAGGTTCTACTGCAGTGGAGGAGAAAGTTTATGACTGCAATCTTCCTCTTGGAACTTCAGGTCATCTATTAGCTATGCTGGGCTTATGCCACAGAGCACTTCTAAGCATAAAGAATTCAGTGTGAGACCAGGTCATTTATTCTATTCGATCACATTTGTCCTATGTAGAAAATAAGAGGAACAATTTTACACAGACTTTTCAGTTTGATTTGACATCCTCAGACAGAAATCAGTATATAAATGCAGCAGTATTGTATTATAACTTATAATTGATAGGGATTAAAAGCAGCAACTTGCACAGTATGAAATCTTAATGTTTGTAGTATACTTGGGACCTATGTATGGTCAAGGATGTGCATGCAAATGCTATATCTGCTGTAACACATACACATATAAAGATATTATTTTATAAAGCATATTAAAATTACTCCCTTTTTTAGCAAACACCAGTTTCTGTTATGCTTTGCCAAAACTGCAGATGAGAGAAATATTTTACAGGTTTTTCATGCCTGGATTGACTGTTGAAGTAGTATATAGGGGACTTCTGTTCCGGAAGAAATATTCAGGATGACTCAATAAATCCTAATGTCATCTATGCTGCTTTCTGCAGTCTCCATTTCCTTCTCAGGCTCTCATTGCAAGGTTGTTAGACTTCTATATTCCAGCCAAGTAAATTAGCATGGGCAGATTTTTTTCTCTGCAGAAGGCTGGGAGTCAAGTTTGGGAACTCTAAGATGACAACATCCTCATACTGATGCTGTGATTTTTATTGGCTCTTAATATACTCTTTTCCTTGACAATATTAATTATTGCTTATTAGATAAAGAATAAAAATTGCATTCCAGGGAAATTATTGCAAGGCTTCTCTGATAAATAATTAAAAAAATATATATTACCATCCTGCAGAGGAAAGAAGGAATCAGTCCCTCCTTTTCTTACTGCATTTGAGACTGAGATTGTGATTCTGTGATTAATTCAATCCAATTTTAGATTCCTGCTCCAGATCTCATAAGCTGAAGTCATGGGATGCTGAAGGCTGATCCAGTATAAACTCACTATTGGTTCAACAGTGCAAAAAAACCAAACAAACAAAACCAGTGATGATGGATTTACTTCAACTTATACACTTTATGCAGAATCAGGTATTGTCCAGCAGCTTCATTCTAACTTGATGCTGGAAAAGATGTCACCTGTTCTCTCACAGCTGGCATGAAGCCAGCATAAAACGTTAATGCCAGAATGAGTTCTTTATCATGTACAGTGGTTAATTTGATGGAAATGCAATAGCATCCACATGTCTGAACTAGACAGAATGTGCACTTTTAAGTTGTCAGTGGTGCATAGATCAAATATTAGTGAGTGTGGGGCCATAGACTGGAAGGGACTGTCCTTTGGCAAGAACAAAAATATGGCCTAGCTGCAGGTAAAACTTCCATGATCTCAGTAGAATTATATGACTGTTTTTCAAAGCCACTCTCAAAGAGTGCTGTAAAAATGTAGTGCTATTTTTTAACCACTCTATCCATACTCCAACCTAACGTTTATTTGAAAATCCTAACCTTGAAGTTTAAAGATGAGGGGAAAAAACCACCATGTTTACAGCCATTTCCTTCCCATCCCCTAAGAAAAGTAAGCTTACTGTGACAGAGAGCAGAGGGCAAGGTCTGCAATATTACCTGTGCACACATCTATCAATTTCAGAATCTGAATTGCCATTCTCTTGCAAAGGCAATAAACACGGTAATATGTCTTGGATGAAAAGCAAGAAATATAATAGGTTTGCTAGGTAACAGACAAAAAAATCTGCCTAGAAAACAAGCAATAGGGTAATCTCATTATAAGACAACATTCAGGAAATTAAAACTAAAAATGCAAAGTGAATAAGCTAAAGACTGTTAAACCTCCAAACATATTTGTATCAAGAATAATATGACAAATTACTGTTACAGTGTAATCCTCCTCTTTCAAAGAACTGGTGGTTTCTGGTGTTCTGTTGATTCATTTTCAGTCTCTTGATTAGATAAATCTTCTGCATATATCTCACACATTCTGTAGTAATGGCAAATATATTCTGGCCATGAAAATGTAGGGAGGAAGAGAAAAGAGTCTGAAGAAAAGAATGTGTCTTCTAACATAGCTCAACTGCCACACTGTAAGGGCTTATATAGAAGTTCTTTGTGTTTTGTAAAGCATATTGTCTTTGTTCTTTATTGAACCCTAGAAACACTAAAATAAATAAAATGTTTCTGACAAGAATACCAACCACACTATATTGTGTGGTTGGTATTCTTCTATATAAATACAATTGTATATAAATACAATAAGTATAAATTTCTTGTATAAATAGTACAGCAGCTAACACAGATTAACCACTGTTACAGTGTATGCATGTTGGTAGCAAAGAAAATACTGTAAATAAAAAATGCTATGTAATACTGAGGGCTCAGGTAAAAGAGTTTAAGGATGTATTTTAAAATGCTACTCATCTTTCTCCCGTAAACCAAATGTGGATTGTTTTAATAGGCGTCTTCTGATTTATCCATATTTTATTTATCTATATCCTTCCTGTGCAACTGGGCTTAAATGCATTCTTTAAATAAAAAATATTAAACCAAAGAAATACTTCACTTTAGAAAACTCTTCATAACCAAGCTGTATCAATTACTGCCTCTTTCATTTCTTTCCTGTTGAAACATTATTCACCAGTTCTTGGTTCTGTTCCCAGACATGCACAACATTCTTTACTGTGAGGGTGGTGAGGCACTGGAACAGGTTGCCCAGAGTAGTTGTGAATGCCCCATCCCTGGAAGTGTTCAAGGCCAGGTTGGATGGGGCTCTGAGCAACCTGGTCTAGTGGAATGTGTCCCTCCCTGGATTGCAACAGCCTCTAATGAAGTCTGAGTTCAGCTGGGGCTACTTCCATCCAGGTACTGCTGGCACAGAGAAAATAAAGTGTGATAGAGAGAAACCTAGATCTTGTCTTTTGCAAGCAGGGTGAAAACTGGATTTAGGCAACCAATGTTGAGCCTGGATCTCAATAGGTGCTGCAGCATGGCTCTGAGCAGACTAAAGCCCAGGAAGCAGAATCTTGCCTCTCTGTCTCCCAGTGTTTTCTATTTTCTGCTGAGCTAAGACTCGGTCAGAACTTTCATCTATGAGCTGTGAGATGAAAACAAAAGATACAGACAACTAGCTGCTCAGCAGCATCTTGCTGTTGCTAGAAATTCTGGCTCCTAATGTTCACAAGTACTTGCTGACAGCACTCAGAAGGCAGCAACTCTCTGTTCCATGTGAGTAATGGACCTTAATTAGAAAAGCATGGGAGAGATACAGAACCCTCTATGTTCCTCCACTTCAAGAGTGGAGGTAGGAGAGAACAAGTAGGAGCAAGCTTACTACTGGTCCTCTACTGTACTGGAAGTTTTAGAGTCATGATGTTGAAATGTATAGTTAGGATGTGCATTATACTTTCCCAGGTGTGCAAGAGTTACAGATTTCAGGTTTTCAAGCCATAATGGCTTGTGACCACCTAGTCTGATCTGCCAAACAAAAAAAGCCATAGAACTTAATTCAGTTAGCTGGTAATTTAAGACTGAGAGCCCATGTCTGACAATCGTGTATCTTCTAGATGAGAATTTGGTCTTGAATTACTGGTTTCAGAGATGAGAATGTTTGTAAGTCTGTATTTGGAAGCCAGTTCCTACAACCAGATACCTTCCCTGATAAAAGTTGATACTTCACGTCTAATTTTGAAGTACCTGAAAAGGCTTTTTAAAAAATACCTAGAATGACTTTTGTTCTCTTTATGAATTTTCTTTACATTTTTCTCAGTCCCCTTAAACTGGTTTAGAAACCTTTCTTTCATATAAAATTCCACCTGGTATGTAAGTTACAACGAAGGTTTAGCTATTCTCAGAGGAATAGGAAGGTGATGATTTTCTTGAAATGCCCAAGAGAGGATGAAAGACGTGAGCTGAGAAAGAAGTTGCTTTCAGTTACACTGACTTCTAAAAAGTTACTTCCAACAAAAAAAAAAAGGGGGGGGGGAAGACTTTTTTTTTTTTAAACTTCTCAGTACTTTTCCTCAAGATAAGATGTGGATGTTATTTCCAACATGAAAAAATTGTTCACTGTTATGCTTTCACTGTGCTCCTTCCTCATATACTGACATTTTCACTTCACATCTCTCAGTTTCTGTTTCTAAATAAAACTTTACATGACAGTTAAAGACATAACATAGATAACAGCTGTGACTGCAATTTACACTATAATAACAAGACAGCTGAAGTTACCACACAAAGGCACAGGCTCTTTTTGTGAAACAATCTGGAGTGCGAATCTAATGACCGTAAGCAGGAGAAGACACGTCCTACCTTTATTTCAAGAAAGGCCAGAAGGAACCTTTGATAGAAGAAGGCACTGAATGACTGAAGCAAGGAAGCTGTTGAAATGCACCCTGTTTATCAGCATGGGATCTGACAATAGCACTGCTCACTTTTGTGTCTGTTTAAAACAAAACCTTGCCATTAATTTAATGCACAACTCTTGATCATTTAATTTGACCAATTAGGATTAACATGTACATGCATGAACTATGAAGCTCACATATAAGAAAGCTTTGCTTTGGGATTAAACTTTTCCCAGAACTGTAGGAAAGAATTTTATGCTCTATACAGCTATAATAGGTTGCTGAAGGCTTGGCCAGCCATGGGAAAGGTTGTTAAAATAAGGATTTATTGACCAATAATGCAGATGTCTACCTTTAAGCTGGTCACACTGGGCTTCCTTTATACTCACAGAAAGAAATACTCCTACAGAGTGATTCTTCTGAATGTAGATGTCTAAAATAAAGCAGGTAATTAATTCTCTAAAAATGCATATTTTATTCTTTGCTCACAAAGGGACCCAAAGGTATCTAAGAGATAGGTTTCCACCTGTTTCTACCATTCTAAATGTCTAAACCAGGTGAGATGAATCTCACCTTGTCTGCTTGACAAGGTGAAAACTGTCCTTTGGTCATAACTCAGGTATTAGCACCTACAAAGAGGGAATAAACATTGACTAGGTCAATGAAAAGTTGTATATAAGGAGGAGAGGGTTGAGTTCAGATGACACCATGTTCAAAAGACTTATCTGGACTGTAAAGATAGTGTAGGATGTGCTGGGTTTAGGAGCTCTTCCCATAATACAGCCTGAAAAGGTAAGGGATAGATGAGAGTCATGATGCTCAGCTGGGAATTCTATGAAGCATTTGCCAGCTTGTTGGCCTAATCGTATAGAAGCTTGTTAGCAGAATCAAAACAGAAAACTTTAGAGATAGCCTATGTGCTAGACAGACATAAGCAGGGATTTTTTAAAATTTTTTTTTCCCCTCCTTATTCATCCCTTCCTTGCATTCTTGTGGCCTCTTCTGGATTTTGTGACCACATACTTCTATTTGCTTTCAGCTTAATTTAGTTTGCATTAAGAAATATTTGAGATAAGTGGCTGAATCCTAAGGTCATCTATTCCTTTGAACTGCCAATCACTGGTGTTTGAAGTGACACTCTCCCAATATTTGTTTCCCAGGCTGCCAGAAGAGTTGTGTGTATGTCTTTAACAACTTGCATGGGTTAACTTGAGGGATGGTCTGCTTTCCTGTAACAGAGTCTTGGACAATTAAAAAATCCAGTGATGTGACATGCAAACAAAAGATTAATTTTGAAGTGATATTTGTTGGTATAATTACTCTAAATTAATTGGCATGTTGAAGCTGTATTTGTACAGCCAGTTCCGAGTTCATGATGAGTCACTGCTCACAGCATGGACAGTAGGTATTTCCCCTCTACACATCATGCAACCAGCGCTACATGGAGTAAGTGGATAGCATTGATCACGCAACGGGCTTGACTGGGGAAATCTAACCGCCCAGGAATTCTGGAAGAGATCATGGACTGGCCAGAAGGCAGAGATTTTGGAGCATCACCTGAGGAGGTGGCTCGTGTCCAAGAGGCACCACCATATAATGAGTTATCAGAAGATGAAAGGTGTTATGCTTTGTTTACTGATGGATCCTGTCGTGTGGTAGGGAACCATCGGAAGTGGAAAGCTGCTGTGTGGAGTCCCACACGCCAAGTCGTTGAGGCCACTGAAGGAGAAGGCGAGTCAAGTCAGTTTGCAGAAGTGAAAGCCATCCAACTAGCCCTAAACATTGCTGAACGAGAAAAATGGCCGGTACTCTACCTCTATACCGACTCCTGGATGGTGGCTAATGCCCTATGGGGGTGGCTACAGCAGTGGAAGAAGACCAATTGGCAACGCAGGGGTAAACCCATCTGGGCAGCAGCATTGTGGCAGGACATTGCTGCCCGTGTAGAACACATAACTCTAAGGGTACGTCATGTAGATGCTCACGTGCCCAAAAGCCGTGCCACTGAAGAACATCGAAATAATGAACAGGTAGACAAGGCTGCCAAAATAGAAATAGCTCAGGTGGACCTGGACTGGGAGCGTAAAGGTGAGCTATTTGTAGCTCGATGGGCCCATGAGACATCGGGACATCTAGGGAGAGATGCAACATATAGGTGGGCTCGTGATCGAGGGGTGGACCTGACCATGGAGGCCATTACACAGGTCACTCATGAATGTGAAACATGTGCTGCAATCAAATGGGCCACCAGAGTAAAGTCTCCCTGGAACAGAGGGCGGTGGCTGGGTTTTCAATATGGCGAGGCCTGGCAAATTGACTACATTGGACCACTGCCACGAACACGCCAAGGCAAGCGCTACATACTCACCATGGTGGAAGCAACTACTGGTTGGCTAGAAACATATCCTGTAAACTATGCCACTGCCCGAAACACCATCTTAGGCCTCAAAAGGCAAATTTTATGGCGACACGGTACCCCAGAAAGAATTGAATCAGACAATGGGACTCATTTCCGAAATAACCTCATAAGCTCCTGGGCAAAGAAACATGGCATTGAGTGGGTGTACCACATACCCTATCACCCGCAAGCATCTGGGAAAATTGAGAGATATAATGGACTGTTGAAGACTATGTTGAGAGCGCTAGGCAATGGGACATGGAAGCATTGGGATACAAATTTAGCAGAAGCCACTTGGCTAGTTAACATCAGAGGATCTGCTAACCGTCCTGGTCCTGCCCAAACAAAACCCCTACATACTGTGGGAGGAGATAAGGTCCCCGTAGTGCACATGGGGAAGTGGCTGGGGAAGGCAGTGTGGATTGCACCTCTCATGGGAAAAGGCAAACCCATTCGTGGGATTGTCTTTGCTCAGGGACCTGGGTGTACTTGGTGGGTAATACGGAAGGATGGGGAGACCCAGTGTGTGCCTCAAGGACATTTAACCTTGGGGGAAAAATAATCTGTGATGTGAGTTGTATGTTGTAGGAAGTAATGTAGCAGGAATGACCTGAACTGCAGAGGAGTGAACTTCGCAAGGAACCAGACAAGTGCATCGGTGACTCAAACCAAGCTGGTGTTGGGGCCCAACGATCGAACATACTGCTTCTCCTGTCCTGACCACTCATCTTGATGGATGGGGCCCAAGTCATAACCTGTATGTGAACATCAGGAAGAGTGGAAGAAGCCCATGGAATATCTATCTCTTAAAGGACAGGGGATAGTAATTAATAAGAATGTATAAATCCGTACGTTGGGTATAAAAGTGGTTTAAGTATGTAGTTTCAGTTGTAAGTGTTGGTAAGAAAGGATTTCAGTAATGAGAATTAAATACAATAGTATGGTTAGAAGATATCTATATTAAGTTATGTGGAACCTGAGCAGGACGCAAATGGTATGGAATAAGGGGTGGAGATTGTATTGGGTCTGGCTGAGATGGAGTTAATACTCCCCATAGCAGCCCTCATAGCACTGCGCTCTGCATCAGTAGCTAGAAAGGTGTTGATAGCACACCAGTGTTTTGGCTACAGCTGAGCAGTGCTGGCACAGCATCAAGGCTGTCTCTCCAACATTTTTGCCCCCCCCCAATGGCAGGCTGGGGCAGGGCAAGATCTTGGGAGGGGACATAACCAGGACAGCTGACCTAAACCAACCAAACAGATATTCCATACCATATGACGTCAGCTCAGATATAAAAGCTAAGTAAAGGGAGATGGAAGGGGGGGCATTTTGTCTTCCGGAGCAACCACTACGCGTACTGAAGCCCTGCTTCCCGAGAAGTGGCTAGACATCGCCTGCTGATGGCAAGTAGAGAATAACATCATTTGTTTTTTCTTTGCTTTCGCGCGCGCAACCTTTGCTATCACTTTATTAAACTGTCCTTATCTTGACCCACGAGCCTTTTGTTATATTTTCTCCCCCCTGTCCAGCTGAGGAGGGGGAGTGATAGAGCGGCTTTGGTGGGCACCTGGCATCCAACCAGGGTCAACCCACCACAGTAAGTATGTTCCTTCTGGACATTTTACATAATAGTTTTGTTGTCATGGTATGTAGTGAGATAACAGGCAGAAGCTAGCCAGCCATTGCTGTGTTCCATATTACAGTTCTGTAAATTGTGCATGGTCCCTTAGCCATATGTATCTGACATGTTTCTGCCAGGCAGATTTTGCAATTTTCGCAGAAGTTTTTTGTAGTAGCTTCAGACAAAACTAGTGTTTCCTTGCCAGCAACTGACTCTAAATGACATGAGAAAGGCAGAAGAGAAGTAGGTACCGCCTAGGACTGAAAAGAAGACTCCTTCTCTTGGAAAAGTTTCATGCTATGCAGCACCACTCCTGAGCTCAAGAAACAAATTATAGCTAGCTGGAAAGGAATGCACTGTCCTCCTAGAACCATCCATGGTGACTGCAGAATTACAGGTAAGGAAAGGTATTTTCCTGGAGATTAGAGCAGGGCTCATTGCAGAGCTAAAAAACCTCCACCTGTTTTCAAAGTTTGGAGTAAGAAGAATTACGGTTGCTGTTGTTAGACATATAGGTATGATGGTTGGTTTTTTTTTTTTTTTTTTCTCCTTTGAAACTGAGTGGGAACTTCAAGGGCTGGAGAAATGCAGCACCAACACTATGTTTGGACAGAATGGGGTCAAAGGAGCCTAATTTCCATCTGCTGAGGACTTTGCTGCACAGCTGAAAGGAGCTAAGACATAAGGTACTACTGAGAAACTATTGCTCCAAGAACAGTGCAGTTCCAGGCAGAAACACAGTGAGAAATGGTCAGCATGGCTGACAGATGAATTGACTCAATGAACAGTGAAAACAAACACAACCCGTCTGCATGCTAGCATTTAACCACAGGGTGACATCCAGTCATTGCCGATACAGCCAGTCTCATGGGGTAAAGAGTGCAAGCAGGCAAACCTTCTCACTGATGAAATCCAGCACAATGATACTGCTCTTGGTGGAAATCTTTTAAATCCATAATAAACATAAAACAATAGGTCCATTTAAGTTTCATTAAACTGTCCATCATTTCCACATCTTTAAGACAGAAGAATTGAGAGAGGAAAAATTGAGAGAATTAGAAGCAATTACTTCTAAATCCTTTAATATTTCTTATTTCTTTTGAGTACAACTAACATGAGGTCAAGGAGAGAGAGATTTGTTAGTCAAACTATAAATTTCCGTTTATACTACAGGAATATAAAAATTAAAAAAACCTTTAAAGATAGTAATTTTTAATACTTCTTTACAAAGACAAATATTCATAGAATCATGGAACGGTGCTGCTGCCTTTCACAGCTGATGGACGTGTTCTTTCCTCTACTACAAGTGAGGATGTCTTGCTTGCTTCTGTTCTTTCCTCAGGCAGTGTTTTGTGCCTGTGGAAAATGTCTTCTGGCTTGCAGTAATCCCACCTTACTGGGAGTACAGCATAAAGGCATTCTGGACCCCTGCTTTTGGTTTCTGTCTACTGCTGATTTCAGACTGAAGCAGGTTTTGAGTGATCTAGAACTCTGGATCTTTTTCCTAAAATCAACTAATCCCTACTCTTCAACACAAACATGTGGGGAATCGTAGGAACTTGAAGAAAAGATGGGAAAACAAGGGGAGGAGAAGCTGTAGGCTCAAATAGCTGTGTATTTACATGGACAGAAGGCAGTAGCTTTTCATAATTAATTGGTAGCATGTATAACAGAGAGAGAAATTGTTTAGTATGTTTCTGAAGATAAGAAGACTTGTTCAAAAGGGAACCTTGAATGGACATAAGGACTCATGGCCTCTCAAGATCACTCAAACCTTATTTGGATACTAGAAGCTTGTAGGGTTTGAGCATCTCCTCTGGGCACTTAGGTTTGAAAGTGTTTTTTCTACAACATTGTTGATATTCTGCAAACTGGAAAGCAAAACCAGTTATTAAGAACAGTAGACTATTATGACAGAAATTAAGTAACTTGTCTATTGAAATGTCAAGAAATGTTTATCCCAATGTAATTCAACACAATTCCCATATATTCCTATATGGTTCATGAACCATATGTATATGTTGTACTGCAAGTCTGACCAATAGAGTTACTAAATGTAATAAAGCTCCTAGTCTTACTATTTCAGATTTATAACTATAAGCTAGTTTTTCACACCAACCAAAACATGTAATTACCTGTAAGAGAATATGCCGTTAACTAAGTATTTCCATTAATACATCCAATGCATTCTTACATTATATATTTCTCTGGAAGTGCTGAGGTCTTGAAAACGCAAAACATCAGTTAGTTTTTGTAGGTCTGTTTTATGTACATAGTTACACTGAAGTCTAATACAAAGAAGCCTGAAATTTGGTATGACTTAAGTAACACTGCTTGTGAAACCATAAATTATTTTAAATTCTGAAAAAAACATTTGCAATGAAGAGTTATAGTTTTATCAAATATTTTACTATAATGTGTTCAAATGATCATTTAGAGGTTAATTGGACAGATACCTGTTAATCTTTGTTAATTTGGAAAATTACAGCAAATAATTTACAGTTATTTTCAGTCTAATACTTCAGTACATCAGGAAATTTTCTGATGAGATTGACCATTACTTTTATTATCTGAAAAAATTAATTTTAGATAAAACTAGTGTTTAAATGATGAAGGGAATTATATTTGTTAGCATTTGAATTAACTTTGATTCTACTGTTTTACTGAAGGTCATAGAGTTTAATTGACATTGATGAAGTCTTATATTCAAGTGACCTATGGTTGACACTAATAATGACAAAATCTCCTTTCTGGAAGAAGAGGATTACCGTGATAGACCTTAAATAACTCGGCATTTTCAGTGAGATGACCTTGTTATTTGCATTATTCGTGGTATTTCCAATGGTAAATACAAAGGAATATCAAGAAATACTGCTGACACCGATGCCCATATTTTGTATATAACTGACAAGTGTTTAAAGCAGCAAGCAGTCTATATAAGTGTACTGCACTATGCTATGACTGCCCATTCTAGTCTGAGTAAACTTTTAGGAATTTTTCTGAAGCTTTTAATATCTTGAGTCGTTTTTTTGTTGTTCTTTGCAGCTTCTTTGCTATGTTCAAAAGGTGCAAGAAATAAATATTTGGTAAAATGCAATGAAGAGATTAATTGAGCCAGTGGGAAGAGAAGATATATGTGTATAGTTGTGTGAACGCACTTTGGTAAATAAATGGCAGGAGTACTCAAAATGTGATAATTTTAGCTGCAGTACCAGAACTTAGTATCATAACATCATGGACACTATGAGAGAGAAGTAAAGGAAGGTGCTGAAGTTTTACAGCATTGTTTTGGGTTTGTGTGGTGGGGTTTTGGTAGTGGGGGATAGGGCCGCAGAGGTGACTCCTGTGAGAAGCTGCTAGAAGCTTCCCCTGCACCAAGTTGGACCCACCTCTGGCCAAGGCCGAGCCCATCAGTGATGGTGGTAGCGCCTCTGGGAGAACAGATTTAAGAAGGGAAACCCGCAGGGGAGAGGGGAGTGGAATATGAGAGAAACCCCTTTGCAGACATGGAGGTCAGTGAAGAAGGAGGGGAGGAGGTGCGCCGGAGGAGGGGATGACCCTGCAGCCCGTGGTGAGACAGCAGGCTGTGCCCCCCCAGCCAGTGGAGGGGAGCGGGGGAGTGGAGGCCCACCTGAAGCCTGTGGAGGACCACATGGTGGAGCAGGTGGATGCCCCTGAAGATGGCCATGACTCCATGGGAAACCCATGCTGGAGCAGTCTGTGCCTGAAGGACTGCAGCCTGTGGAAAGGACCCACACTGGAGCAGTTCATGAAGAACTGTCTCTCATGGGAGGGACCTCCTGCTGGAGCAGGGGAAGAGTGAGGAGTCCTCCCCCCTGGGGAGGAAGGAGCAGCAGAGACAACGTGTGATGAACTGACCCCAACCTCCATTCCACTTCCCCCTGTGCTGCCGGAGGGAGAAGGGAGAGAAAACCGGGAGCGGAGTTGAGCGCAGGAAGGAGGGAGGGGAGGATGAAGGTGCTTTAAGATTTGGTTTTACTTCTCATTATCCTATTTTGATTTGATTGGTAACAAATTAAATTGATTTTGTTTTTTTCCCCAAGTTGAGCCTGGTTTTTGCCCATGACGGTAACAGTTGAGTGATCCCTCCCTGTCCTTGTGTTGACCCAGGAGCTTTTCTTTATATTTTCTCCTCCACATCCCACCATGGGGGACGAGTGAGCAAGCGGCCTCGTGGTGCTTTGTTGCTGGCTGGCTTAAAACATGACAAGCATGTGACAGGGAAGAAGTGAGGAAACTGGCAAAGATTCTAGGAGGAAATAACAGTGGACAGGCTTGGGGACTCATCCTGTACTTGTTCAGTATGTATTGAAGAGATTCAAGTACTTTAAAATCTTTGGGCAGCATATAACATTTTCTTTTATCCTTGTTGAATCTGCAGACCAAATGTCTGCAAATTCAACAATCTGTACTTACCTCACTATGTACATGTAACAGTAGTGCTCAACAGATAAAACACCCATGTAGTTCCTTGGGTATACGCATCAGTAGCATATCAATTTACCGGGCTTTGTTTTAAAAACAGCGTCGGGCTGAGGGATGGTGAGCCAAACAGTGTATTTTGTAAAACTGGGCTTCTGCTTATTTGCTAGAATATTTAGAGTGTGCTGGAATACTTTGACATTCCAGCATTTTCAGGGTTTTCTTTGTAACCAGAATACCTAGAAACATTTTAAAAAAATAAAAATTAACAAATTCAGACAGTAACTGATGCTGGTACTGTTTACTTAAGAAACCATTAGCTAGAAAAATCACAGAAGTTAGGAATATGAGCATCCTTAGATGCAAATTATTGCTCCTATGGCAAATATCTCTCATGCTCTTAATCATGCAAATTAAGTCAAAGCCAGTTTTGTTGTTCACTTAAGAGGGGGCTAAGAACTTATCCGCCAGCATGAAGCTATCAACATCTCTACGTTTTAAACCTATATGCTCATCTCCCAGAGGTAAGCAAACTGATGCATGCTGTCTACCTGCAGCCTAGAAGTTATGGTAAGATTCTGGGCATGAGATCAACCCCAGCTGCTTGCACAGACTTCTTGTTTGAAATGTGCTCTTAACTGTGAAGTCTTCAGCATAAAATGTCTGCCACCGTTACTCCAGACTCTCAGTTTGTTTTCTGTTCCTCTGTACCCCCTTTCCTCTTTGTTATCTGTAGGTATACTCAAACATGGAAGAACAAACAGGCTTTTGGGGAAGGGCTGTGTTTTGCAGCGTGCAAGGAATCTGCACACTGCAGTGAGTCATGCTGGGAAAATAAGAGAGTATTATGTAAAAGATACAGGCTCTGAAGTACAGTACAGATGGGGGGAAAAGCAAAGAATGCTGACTGAGGATGACCTCCAAGTTAACCCTAAGAAGCAATATAGATATAACCTTAATCTGCACACTGCAAAAGTAATTGAGCTCATATTTTAAGGCACCTTCACTAGCAAAGAAATGAGCATCCTCTGTTTAGTGAATGTAATTTTATTTCTAGTTGGTATAGTAAAATTGCCATATGTAGTTAATGTCTTGGTTTGGGTTTTGCTTGTTTACTTTTTCACGGTATGTTAGTATCTGACAAGTGAAACAGCTGTGATTTTTCTAGACATCTTTAACAAACATTAATGAATCCTGATTGTGTAAAAGAACCGTTCCATTGTTACTGCTGAAAGGAAACCTCAGCAATTTAAATATTGGCAAATAGTAATATTTGTCTGTACAATGGTATAACCTGTAATTAAAACTGAAGTATTACATTGCAGAGAAAATTCTGAGTATGAAGGAAGCATTCTTCAAAATTGTAGCAATTTGATATCTAGTCTGCCAGACAAAGGCTGACAAGGACTTTCTTCTTTATAGAAGAAAATGATACATTCACATGGGTGTATAGATAGATGTAACATTTTGAGGTTACATTCATCCTATACTATTTCCTTGTCATGCTTAGTTTACCAGCAGAACTTATTTTTCATTTGTTTTCTGCTATTCTTGGCCCTGGAGGGTCAGGCTAGTTTATGAAGATCAAACTCCACTGTCTTTTAGGCTCTACTGTCATTTGGAAATTGCCAACAGGAAGAAGTCCATGATCATACTGTTTTTTATTATTAGGCTGTTGTTAATGAAGCAGAAGTACATGGGGGGGGGGGTACATGGGGGATTTTTGTTTGTTTGTTTTCCTCTCCATAAGCTTCACTGATCCTGTGGTCTGAGAACAATACTAATTTTGACTTGTAAGGTGAATAAACACAATTTTGCAGTCATAGGTGGAGAACACTTATCAACACCAGGGTGTCACTTTAAAGAAGTAACTTTTCTAACCTAATACTTTAAAGTTATCTTTCTTTTCCAATACTAAATACAATACTTTGTAAATCTCAGGGTGGAGTCAGCCATTAGTGTTCACGGGTTATGACAGGAACATGCTTCAATTTTGGGGCCTATAATTCTGCTTTGGTGTATGCCTGATCATTTTTTATTCTTTCTTTTTAGGTTGTAAACTTACTGTTTGGCTTACTAGCAGCTTCATGAGCTGAAAATAATTGTCATTTGAAATGTTCATTGTCAAGCACTCTACTGAGTTGGCAGACAGAACAGCAGTGTGTTTTCACAGGAAATGCAAGTTTGGGGAAGACAGAATCCCCTGGTCTCTAAGCTGGCAGATGCTAAAGTATAGCTTTCCAGGAGAGGAATCATATAGTGTTTTGCAAGGAGCTGTGAAATACTCATTCATTCTGAAGCAGTAATAATCTTTGACTTGGGAGTAGGCTGCAGGTCTTTAGCTTGAAGTCTGAAGCTCTCTGGGTCTCTTAAAGGATCCTGCAAATCTCTTACTAATAACCTGCATACTCCAGTGCCTCTTCATAGCGCTCAGATGGTTAGGCTCACCAAACCTTGCCATGAGTCTGTGGATTGGAGTGAAGGGCAGGCATAATTCTCTTCTCCTTGAGAAAGATGATGAAAATGAGACTATGGAGTATGACAGAGGGAGAACCCAGGAAAAGATGGGGTGCTGCCACTATGACAACTCACCCTGCCTGTGGTGCCTCTGTTGCCTCAGGAAGCTTTGGGCCTATTTCATATTGTACAGTTCACTTGATGTGCTCCTGTGTTTGAGTGAAACATTAGACTAAAAGACCTCGCAGATGTCAGTCAACTCTTCTGTGCATTTGCAGAGAATTAACTTGTGGTGGGGAGGAGGGATGACATCTCACTCACTTTTGCTAGTAGAAGAATGTATTTGGCTCATCCATCAGTGTTCATTATCACAGCATGGACCAGGCTCCACATTTACATCTACAAATAAAGTCACAGGCAGGTTATAAGTTCACTCAGCCCTCTCTCTGAGCTATCCTAAGGAAGTGTGGGCCTAATTTACTTGGGCACAATTCCATGTTAAATTTAACTCCATGATAAGACTATATCGATATGGAAGCTGACTCATCTCTGCACAATATTGAGCAAAAGTGAAATGAAGATACGAGTGTCTGTACTCACCTAGACAGACAAAAATTGTGCCTTGTAGAATGCTGTTGTGGAAGGTTAAGCGGGAAGAAGTTAAGTGTTTGTCCTTGGCAGTGTCACAACTATTCATGGAGGCGTACAGAAGTGGCTGGACTCCCTGAAGACCCTGAAGGTCTTCAGCAGTTCCAGCACAATTCACAGTGTTCAGTCAACCCAAAATTTCATTGTTCAATAAAAAAACTTGTCCATATAAAATTGCATAATTCCAACTGAGAGAGCAACTTTCTTTACTTAATCCATTGACAAATGCTTGGGATTTTTTTTTTTTTTCTCTTTCAGGGAATGTTCACATACAGCAATTATTAGTGCATCTTAAATGTAAAAATAACACAGCTTTCTCAAATGTTGGTATGGGGAGGCAGTCTTTTTTCATTGCTTTGCTTATTAGAATCAGCCAAATCACAACTTGAAGGGTTGTAGGATATTAAGATAGCTAATATTGGGTCAAAATTTTTAGGTACAAGTTAGGATATTCCAATTGATTGACTATACCTATACCCTCCAATAATGTGTCTCATTGCACAGTGTCCATGAAATATAACAGCGATTTTATTCTACTTCCTGTCTAACAAGTATGCTCTGGAGAGTGGCAAAGGTTGTTTTGTATCATTATTAGTAAAACTTTCAAGAATCGCAATTGTCATCATGAAATCACTAAACAATCTTCAATTCCTATGAATATTGTGACCTGGTGAGTCATAACAAATGATACTACATAGTTTTTATTTGAACATTTGCAGGTATTAGTTCTTCATTGTGATTTTAATACTATGTGACTGATTTGATTTTTTTTTCCATTTTTTTTCTTCTTCTTATTTAACTGGTAGTGAGAAGTGAGGGCACCTGGTAATAGGTTTTAAGTTGTATGGCAGGTAGGGGTTTAAAAAAGCCAGCAACCATTTTTCCCTTAGAGTCTAATTACTTGTTGCTTTATAGCTGCTGGAAAATCTGAAGCTGTTCAGTTATCTGCCACCTCTTAAAATAGATGCCAGAGCTAAAACTTATATATGCCTATTACTGACCTGGGAGGTTAAGGGGAAGGAAAGGCAAGTATTGAGAAGGCACTGAAATTTGTGGTTGCAGTGTGGATGGGTGCTGGTGCTGGATGGGTTGTGCTCATGCAGATTTCAGCCTGTATTCCCTAGGCTGTTAGCCAAGTTATCTATATGTATGAATTGAACTCCAGTTTGAAATAAGACAAATTAGAACTTAAGTTAACATACTGGAAGCAGATTCTACGTCGACTGGGAGAGGTATGTATGAGTGGAAGGAAGAGGTAGCCAAAGTAGTACAAAGTTTGTCTCAACTGGCTTCTTACGTGTTCAGTGGCAGGTAGGAGAAGACAATGACAGAAGGCTGTAGCATCACGGTTTCTTGAGCTTACCCTCCTTTCTTCCATCTTGGCTGTGTGGTATTTGCATGCTACTTTTCTTTGCTATCCAAAAATCCAATGGTTGATAAAGAAAAGGTGCAGAACTTTCTTAGTCCAACTCCTGCAACACTGTTAACTGGCAGCTTTTCCACTAAAGGCAAGAAACTTGGGCCATAGCCAGTTAGAGGGAGTTTCCTTCAGCCAAGATCGATATATTTGAAATAGCTGAAGCTGCTGCATCTTTCACTACAAGCTACCTTGAGGTTCGTGCAGTTTGTGTAGCCATCAGACACAATGTAAAGCTTCATAGTATTGCATGCTACTGACCTAAAATCACCTGAGCTGATTTGGAGATTTCAGCTGAGATTTCACTGTGGCTTCTTATAACCATAATTAAATGCCAAGCTGTATTTTGGTGCTTGGTAGTACATTTTGGTTTGGCATTTGATTTGTAAATATTTCATAAGCACATGGCTAGTCGTCCTCAGTCTTTTTATAACGAATGGAACTGTACATGTGTGTAATGCTGAATGCATATATAAATACTTACAGGACTGAGGAAATCAATCCCAGCATACCTAAAACTTTGTGCTCCCAAAGCAATGAATCCTTGCGCAGTTTTGCATGCATCCTGCCCCTGGAGATACTGATGCTGTTGTTTCACTCTCTGATTGTGTTAATTTGGTCTGTTGTCCTTCAGATCTAAACTTGTTTACCTAATGTGCTCCTAATGGAGTTAGCCCAGATCAATTCTTGTGATAACTTCTGAGTCTTAAAAGTACTTATTCTTCATCAGGTCTGTTTACTCTCATAGCATAAGGCACCTTGCTTTCTCATGAAAGGGCATGTTTGTTCAGTTCAAACAACTGAGTCATGGAATTTGCCAGTTGACTCAACAGAATTTTTTTGTAGCAGCACATATACTGATTCAGAAAGTACGAATTTAGCCCAATACTGTTTATAAATTAAAACCAAGAATACTTGGTGCTGGAGGTGATGTAGCTTAAGATTACCTCACTTACTTACCTTAATCAGAGCCATTGAAACAAAAATGGATCATGTAAAATCAGATAGTGAATATAAAACTTTGTTCTTTCTTTCCTTCCCTACTGTTTCTGGAAAGATTAGGGACATTATGACTTTTAAAGAGCCTGCTTTCTGATGATTAAAAAGCAAGTTGGTGCTACTGCATAAGAATTCTATGTTTAGCTATTGTTCATTTTATTTTCAGCTTCAGTAAACAAACCAATATTTCTGACACTGAAAAATATGTCCTTAACATTGTCTCTTACCATACCTTCTACGTGTACAAGTTTGTTATAGCTATCTTCTCATTCTTTATATTGGCCTTCTTTGCCCTAGGTGGAAAAAAATAGAGCCAGTAATGACATGTATTATAAAGATTAATCAACCATAAAGACTATAATTGAACACACAAGTGTAGTCATTACTTGATTAATTACTTCAATAAAATAATCAGTCTTCTACATACATCAGAATATTATTCAGTGGTGACTAGAAGAGAGTGTGTGAAGACCAGGACTGCCTTCAATTCTTATATCAGACAGACTTTTCTAGCTTTCCTTCTGTTTGGTTGCAGAACGTGCTTTTATTTGAATGTTTCACTTGAATGAACTTGCTTTCTTTCCCAGCAGAATTCTGTCATCCTAACTTTATCCTTAAGAGTAAATACTGAAACCTCTTATGTGAACTTTTACTTTGCATATGTTACCTGGTGACCTAATGAGTGTATGTGGAAAAGTCCTTTCTAAGGAAGTATGTAGAAAATGTCACCCATGGGGTTTAGACAAAATTGTTATTGTTATAGATTGAAAACACTATTCAGTGAGAGATTATTGTACTCTGAAGTTTTCATTTCTAAAATATGTTTCCTGAAACTGAAACTTGGCAATTCATATTGTAGTGCAGAAGTTTATCCATTGCTGCATCTAGAGCTCCGTACTGGATCTCAAGCTCATTAGCATGTGTCTTCCTGTGACCTGTAAGGGAAAGGTAGAGCATGTCTGCATATTTACTAACAAGATCAGGAAGTAAATCTGTCTCAGGTGATTTTGAAGCTGAGAGGTTGTATGTAGGCACAAGTATTGATGCTTTAGACTGGGAGATGTATTCTGATATCAATTGCTGTAATGTTTTTACAGAAGGAAGATGACTTCATTCCACAGTGGTCAACTACAGTACAGTGGTTAATTAATAATGTTAACTAAGCAGGCTGAAATAGATACTGTATGGTTCAGTGCTTGAGCCATGGTCAAAACCCAAGTGAGCATCGAAACTGAAGAAGAAAAGTAGCTCATGATGGTTGCTGCTTAACCCTGAGAGCTCACGCCAGTTCTTCTGGCATTTTAGAGGCCATAGGAATTGACTTAGTGTGCATTTATATTTGAGTATTATGGAGGAAAATTGATATGGCCTCTGCAGGTGGACATTGTAATGTAAGCCTCATTTGTGTATATTTGGAACCCTAGTAAATGATTTATCTATGTCTTTAACAGCATGGATTTCCTGACATACTGAATACAAGCTTGCCATGCACCTATCTAAAATGCCCAGTGCAGTGAATGTTTAGTCATTAAACATAATAGCGTACTATCCAATATCTAATCTTCAGTTGCTCCTAATTACCTTATTTCTTAAAAAAAAGTTTTTGGAACTAACAATACTTTACATTTTCCTTGAGATGCCTGTAATTGTCAAGTTCAGCTTTCTATGACAAATCTAATTTTTTTAGCTACTTAAATACTAAAAAGTGCTGACTTTTTTAAGCATTATTGATTAGTATAGAAAATTTACACGCTGCTGTAAATTGATTTAGTGCTTCAGAAAGCATGGAGAAATATGTAGGAAAGGTGTGTATCTGTATATTTTCCTCAATTTTTCTTCTTATTATTAGGGTTATTAATAAATAGTTCATCCAGAGAG
Source organism: Haliaeetus albicilla (assembly GCF_947461875.1). Lineage (NCBI taxonomy): Eukaryota > Metazoa > Chordata > Aves > Accipitriformes > Accipitridae > Haliaeetus > Haliaeetus albicilla. The sequence continues at coordinate 28,490,271 of NC_091484.1, read as the reverse complement.
GAGCAAAGAAGTTTCTCAGTTAGTTCAGCTATTATTGCTCAGTCCTGAGAGAGATCTGTGCTAACTCTGATAGCAGAAGCTGTTCACCTATAGCGCTGTGAAATTCAGCATAAGTGAAGCTACCCTCCCAAAACACATCCCCAGATAAAAACTGAGGATGCTCAAACTGCACAAGAGTGTGATTCAGCCTCCTCAGAGGCTGGGGCTTTCTGTGGTCCTCTGACAAACCTAAAGAATTTGTTGAGGAGGATTTTATCCTGAGTCAGTGTTTACCCTTTTTGCCTGAAAATGCTGATTTAGCCTAATACGATGAGGCAGGAAGCATCCAGGAACTTGAATAACATGGCACAGATCATTCCCAATGTATTCCTTATGGAGCATCTGATCTCTTTTGTGAGTAGGTTGCTGACAACCTTGTGAGAAAAGGTTAATAGGATTCTATGTAGGAATGTTCTATGTTTATAATGGGGAAGGGAAGGTCATATTAACTTCTCTGTCTGCATATATGTGTTGTCAGCATCTGCTCCTCCCAGAAAAATAGGTCTACCATTTCTGTGGGAACTGTGTCACTTCCTACGTGCCACTGTATAGCGGGGCACTCCTTATTTATTGTGGAAGAAAGGACAGAGAGAAGGCAGAGGAATGAACTTTCTTTTTTTCATGGGGACAGTAGATTGAAAGAAGAACTCCAGATTTTCTTTGTCTTGTGCAAGGCATTTCTGTGCTTTCCAAAACTAGTGTGCTACTTAGTAGTTTGACTCTGGTGGAGTCACATTGTCATGAAGTGAGGGCCAAGAGTCCCTCATGAGGTATAGATAGAAGTTGGAATAGCCTTATGGTGCTGCTGTACAGATATCTCACTGGGATTCACAACATTTGAGGCAAGCCTGATCTGCAGTACTTTGGTAGGAACTAGCAGAGCACTTTGAAGACAGGTAGATTAGTGGAAGACGGAGTGAGGAAGTTTACTTTCATATAAGTAACTAACACACTATTAGTTACTTAACTAAACTGTAAAATCTCTTCTGTTTGGTTTGGATCACCTGTACTGGCAGCTTTCTCATTGAGGTAGAAGTGATTAGATGAACAGCGAAACCAATGTCAAGGATTATGTTTCCAGAACAAAATAAGGACAGAATGCAAATTATTACTTCCATCGATGGCTTTATGAAGCAATTATAGTTGACAAGAGAGGTCAATCACTGAACGGGCAAACTTCTGACCTATTAATTTGTTTCTAGACCATTATTCTTTGCCACATTAAGATTATATCCAGTATGGCACAGTCGCAGATTAATTTCCTTTAAGTTGATGTAAAAGAAGTCTGACTATGATAACTAAAGCAAGGAGCTCAGAAACATAGTTGGGGCAACAAATGTGTATTGCCACAGCCATGCTTAAACTTTGCAATAGAAAACAGAGATTGCATTCTGCAAGGCTGCCACCTCTCATGAGCAATGAAGCCGCTTAAAATAATAAACAGTGAATAGGGGACAGCATGCTATTTGTCACTTGTGCTACTTAGTAGTTGTGCATTATCACTTTTGCGAAGCATATAGAAATAGATGATTAATAACTTTTTACAAATAGAACCTCTTGTGAATGTGGCAGAACATGGCCTTGAGTGCTAAAATTCAGTGTGTTATTGAAATGCATGTCCCCAGAAAGCAAAGACCCCTGTGGATATTTTTGTTACCTTAAATATAATAGCTTGTTACTGAATTTAAATTATGTTCACTACTGTTGTCATTCCATCAGAATCCTTTATATACTTAAAATACGAAGAAATGTTGAAGTTCAGCACTAGTACTTAAGTGAAAATCTGTTCAGGGATTTAGAGCTCTAGAAATATTACAGTGTATTCATTCTCATTAAATCATAAGTTGACTTTCTTGTCTTTCTACAAAAAGTGGAGTTGGAGGTGAAAATCTGGGAGTAGTTTGAGCTACACCAAAAAGTAAAGGAAGTGATCAGATGCACCTGTGTTAATTATGTTTGCATAACGCATACTGGTATAGGTCTCTAAATTTGGGTGAGAACCATGGAGGTGTACATTATTTTAGTATTCTAAAAATTGAGAAATAGCCAGAACTGAATGTTATTTTTAGTTAAGATTGCAAATGTTTTTTTTCAGTAGAAAACCCCAATAATACCATCAGGTCGTGTATGAAAGTTCAAGACAAGCTACTCTTGTATGGGACAATAACAGCTACTCATGACTATCATTTTTTTGTGAATATAAGAGTGTGTTCTGATTTTATGAAATAATTACATCAATTATAAAGTGGCATCACTACATTTTAAAATCGAATTTTCAAATCCTGTTGAATCCTACTGAAATTATTCTCACAGTGGGCCTCAGAGTGTAGTATGTAGATGGATTTTGTAATGTGTGCAGGAGCAAACTTTAAAGCCAAGGATTCCTACAGAGAATGTGACATCAACAGCTTGCTTTATTTATTAATTTATTTTTGAAGATACTCCAACAGGCAAATTGCAAGTAGCATACAGTTATTGCTCAGGAGAGGAGAGTTACAAACTTGTATGATGTGGTCATGAATTCTGAATCCGTTTCCTGTAAATCACTAATGTTAGATTGACTTCATTAGTTGAGTTCATATTCCCCACATAAATGAAGCAGCTATTTTGTGTTTAACAGGTAGCTATAATAATAATTACTTTCATGTTATTTATAGGCATTTATTGGATTATGATGGCAGAAATAGGAAGATGGAATATAAGTTGTGAAGAAAACAGGTTTGTTGTAAGATGCTCTCTTTCCCTAGACATGTCAACAATTTTATCCATCTTGATAAAAATTTCTTCTGCTTGTCTTTTTGTGTTCATTTTTGCATGTGCAAAGAATATGTAATGTGCTATAAAATAAGAGTCATAGAAAGGGAAAAAAAAAAGATTGTAAAGGACCTTCAGATACTATCTGGTCCAACTACACAGTTAAAACAGAGCCAGCTTCAAATTTACATTTGTTTGCTCAGGGCCTTGTCTGAGTATTAAGTATCTTCATGTCTTCAAGAGAAGTCTTGAATAGCTCAGAGAACTGTAATAGGTTCACTTGCCTTGTACATACAAATAATTAAAGTGATCAGGGAAGAGGCTTAATTTACACATACATCAATAAAAGGTTAATCTTCCACTTTTCATTGGCTTGTGTCATTTAGGTTCTCTGCTGTACACAAATCTTTCTGTACAAAGATTTCCACCTCTCATTTTAAGATTGAGTAGTTAGGAGAATAATGACAAATTTACAAGGAGAGTGTCGTGCTTAGTGGTTTTGCACAGCACTCTCATCTTCAGGTAGGTGATAGATTTTATAAATGCAATTCTGAAGCCAGTCCAGAAAGCAGTTACATATATCCTCCCTAGCTCAATCTTTTCCAGCATGGTGGAAGTGTCTCTTTTCCCCCAGCTATAGCAAGTTACAACCAGAAGCAAGACAATCTAGTGATTGTGACTAAGGAAAATGGAAAAAAAAGTTGTTGGCAGATAAGTTATGTCATGGAAAAGATGGTTCTTTGAAAATTCAAGGGAAGTGGAGGTCATTCAACAACTTCTGGAAAATTAAATTCCCAATCAACTAAACCAGTTTTGCTAGTCTTCTACTTTGGAGGTGTTGGTGGGAATATGTGACCTTAAATTTTGCTTTGATGAACAAAAGCAATAGAGTTTGAATTCATCAGTCCAGTCTCTAGTGGCCTGTTTTATCTGGTGCCAAACAATGAGATACCCTCAGTTGTGTTTGGCAGTCTATTTAAGAAAAGATGGGAGGTGCAATAGCAAGGAGTATGGTAAATGAAAACTACTCTCTAAGCTACATGTGTGTGCTGAGAAAATCCCTGATCACTGTACGATTCGTCTTGGTTGATGTTATTGATGGAGGCATGCTCTTGTTGTCTTTCAAGAAGCAGAGTATTGCTATCAGCTGGCTGTTCACGAACATGATAAGTGAAATTTTAGTCTTGGAAATTGCAGCTGTTCATCGTGTTTCTGTGTATAATGGATAAGATTTTTCTGAAGTATTTTGTGATTTAAGCACCATAAATCCTATTGTTTTTCAATGATTCTTGTGTGCTTAAATCATGTAGTTGCTTATGGTTTTGCCTATGTTTATGCTTAGTTTTAAGGCTACTTAAAATATAATGTTAGATCTAAAGTTAATGTTTTCAAATAGGGCACTCTGTTGGCGTTGACATGTGACATGTAAGCAGTGCGGAGGGGCTTGCCAAGATGAGTAGGCACAACTGTGTGTCCTGGATGCTTAAACTTATTAAGGATGGAAATGTATCCTGAAGCTCTCAGTATGTACATCTTGCTTTCTGATTTATTCTTGTGGCTTCTAGACAAGATTTTAAAATAGCGTAAAATCTATGAATAAGGAAAGTAAAGAAATAAATGGTAATAAGTTTGGGCTGTAAGAAATGTCAGCTTGTATTGACTATATAGTGGCAGCACGTGAAAATAGCAGGTTTGTATGTTATAGTTAGGTAGTTTCTTGTATTTCTTTTTCCAGAAGAAGCTTTTCATCCCGTTCTCTTTCGATCCCAGTAATCAGTAATGGTTTGCAAAACTAACTGAAGGTTGCGGGTTTTTTAGCTTTATTTGAATGACCTTACTCTCATGTTGTACTATGGTCATGAAAAACTGCTAGATATTTTGAAAGCAGGAAATACCTTTTTTTTTTTTTTTTTTTTAAAGTGCTGGGGAATTGTGTAGTTTGTGACCTTTCTGGGGATTTAAAAATTGTAAGATATATTACACCAGAGTAATAGTCATGGTTCAGGACTCTGGAGTTGGGTATAAATATGTGAAGTTGAAAAGAAACAAACGGGGAACATTAAGAATATTTTTGACCTATGTTCTGACCAGTAAGTATGTCATCCGTAATATGCTAAGTACTCTGTATATGTTAAGGCAAAAGTTCTAAGGAAGGGTTTTAACTAAGGCACATATGTTCTGTACAAAGAAGGAGCAAGAAAAGAGGTTAAGGAAAAGGGTAGGAACACATAAACAAGGAATGAGTGGGTTTAGAAAGCTGAGGACAGAAGCACAGGGTGGTAGTGGAGGGTTTCTCTAATGAAATGAAAGGAGTTATAGAAGAATGGGAAAAGGAGGGTAACTGAGAATCAAAGGACTCCTCTTATTTTTTCAGTACTTTTCTTGCTAGAAGTAAACATACTTCTGTATAGAAAACCAGAGTGGCAGAAAAAGATACTGAAATTTTGGAGATCAGGTTCAAATTGGAAAGTAGTGTTCTATAGATAGAAAAGTAGAAAGACTGTAGCATATAGCAAATTTTGTGGAGCAAATTAGTCTGGTTTTAGGATTTTCACTGGAAACATTTAGTGGAAGAGCAAGAACAGTAGAAGTAGATGATTGTGGTGAGTTTAGGACTAGAAATAGGATAAATTGGCCTTGTGGGAGGGAGAAAATGGGCAAAAGGGACAGAAGAAAAGGAGCTATGAGCCAAATGTAGATAATTAATGGAAGGTGGAGAGAAGCAAAAGCTGTGTCAGTAGAAGATAAGGGAAAGGAAGATGGGAAGTGTTATTTATATATGTACTATGAGGTACCATTGCGTTACATGCTATGAATACCCATTTACCATTCTTTTCTGTAATGAGAGCATGCAGCTGGTGTAGAAAGAAATCACGTCATCCCTATTAGCAGCAGCCCAGGAAATGCGAAAGAACCCTTTCATGTGCTGTAGTTTTTGTGCTACCAGCAGTTTAATAATAAAAAAAAAAAGTTTGCCAATATCTTTTTCCATTGATTTTGCATGTTTCACTCCACAAATGCAGTAGGAAGAAAAGTCTGAGAATAGAGTCCTCTCCACTCATGGCTAAATATGAAAGTCATAGAAAAGTTGAGTTACTGGCAGGGAGGCACAGACTTATTGGACCAGGTAATAGCTGGAGAGAGAGAGCACTGATCAGGCAGAATAGGGATGAGGGAAGATACACATGATGAAGACCAGGTCATGTAACCTTTCAGTGACTGGAAAGACAAACCAGTCACAAGCTCTAACCCCATCCCTTCACTTCCATTACTGTATTTTTCCATTTTTTTTCCATTTGTCAAAACCAGCTCCTGAATGTCAGATACTACTTTTTTTCTTTAAACTTCCAAACTCATGTTGTTTAAAACATGTTTGAAGATGCATCAAACAGCTTCACCAGAACAAAAAGTATGTTCTGTAACTGCATGACCCTAAAACTTTTTTTTTTTTCCCTGGGAAAAAAATGCTCTTAAAATTTTCATGATTTGGTGCTGAGCTTTATCCTAGCCTTTTCTAATATATTTTTCATGGGAAGGAAAATTGTTACATGGACAGGCTTAAAATCTGTAATGTTCAAGTATTGATAAATAAAGGAAGTACAAGCAGAATTTTTTGGAGTGGCTGCAGTGAAATTAGTTTCTTAACTAGCTAGTGATACACCACACTGTGACAGAATAAAGAAAAACTTGGTTTGGTCAGCTGCTTCTTTTCCATGCCATCTTTGTGCTTTGTTTCCCACCCTTGCAGCACCATATATGCAAACAAGACAACTCAGCTCTAATGCTGTGTTGGAATTCCCAGCATGCCTTTGCTCATTGTAACACACCTCAAAATAAGAAAACTCAGAAATTACTCATGTAAGTATGTCCTACAAATTGCTTCAGTATTGTTACCTTTTTTATGGCAAATGCTTATAAAAACTTGGAGTACTGAATAGTTGTTCAGCAGGTTCAGAAATCTGATAAATCAAGTATTGGGTAATTGCTGTCTTTTTTGCATCTTTTTTTTCCTTGTATTTAAAGTCCTTAGCAGCCTGTTTCCTTGCACAGCCCAAAATCAATGAGCTAGATACCCTAGAAGCAGTCTTGTGGTTTTTTTCCTCAAGCCATTTACTGCTTCTTTTCTGTGTTTGTAGGTCCAAGTATTACTGTAGGCACTGTCTGTTCCTTGGCCTAAATAAGGTTTAGTTTTTCCTTTGGGGCAGTTAAATGAAGGTGCTACTGGCTTTTATGAACAACTGATGATCATCTTGGAATCAAAGAGTGACCTGCTGGCGGTCACTGGTCTCTATAATCCAAATTCTATGATGTGATCTTCCATAGTAATAAGTGGATCACCATGTTGAGAGTGTGTGGTGAAGAATGTGAGGAATAAAATGAGGGGTACACTAAACAGGTGTGTGTTTTTCATCTGCAGCTGCCAGTGAAATCAGTAAGGTTTGACTGTGCAGAAATCACAGGAACTTGTTCTTTGTGGTCTTTTTGCATAGAACTTAATGAATTTCAGACTTAAGTGATAACTAAAGTGGTGCCAGGAAACTAGTTTGGATTCCAGCATGTTAAATATTTTAGAAAGAAGTCTTTCATTTTTAAACATTTAATTCCTAATTTGAATAAAGGCCAACTGTTATGACTCTTTCCTCAGTGCAGCCATTTAAGGAATAAAATGAAAAGAGAACATGCTTGAGTCACTTCAAGGCACTCTCTTCAAAATCTGTGTACATCTCCAAGGTTGCAAGCTCCAGTGAACTATATTATGTGATTAATATATAATAAAAGATACAATAAATATGTACTAATTTACTTACTTCAGCTTCCCAGGGATATCAGAGCTCTATTATGAGTGGAAATATATGTATCTTTTTTCTGGTGCTATGCAAGCTTTTTAAATTTCATTTTCCATTTTAGTGACTGCTATGTTAAAAGACTATTTGGGGTTTGGTTTGGGGGGTTTGTTTTTGTTTTTGTTTTTTGTTCCTACATAAGTTTTATGATGCCCTTTATGAAGAGTGGGAATTGGGGCAGAGATTCCAGTATATTCCTATTAATGACTACACAGTCTCACCTGATTTTACGTGGAAGAAAATCTGGATATGGGAAGTTTTTCCCCACGACCAAAAAATCCTGAAACAAGTTAACAGGAGGCAGTTCCCAGGGTGGCTCAAATAAGAAAAGCCTATTCAGTTACTGTTGAAACAGAGACCATATCAGTGTTCCCAACTGAGAAACACATGAAAAGCACACTCATGGAAGTTGAGGTGGGGGGAAGGGAAGAGGTTATTTTTGGTGTTTATTTCTTTTTTTTGGAAACTTCAACCAGAACGAGGAATTTCTCCTCAGTTGTTCATACAGAATAAAGACCTACTGATTAGTCTTACTTTGTGGTTAGTGATGCCATAAAATCTTATCCAAGCATAATGAATATACCAAATTTTATGCCAAAGAAAATATCAGCTACAGGTGTCGTGGTGGTTTTATTTTTCCAGCCAGTAGCAGTGTTTAAAATAGAAGGAACTTCAGGAATTTCCACATGCTCCATGCAAAAGTGGATTAAAATATATGCTTCATAGAAGTAAACTCTTAAAGCCTGTCTTTCTTGCATAAGAATCAAATACTCATAAAGACAAAAACTTATCAGCATTCATTTAATCTCAAGGAATGGTTCTACTGGCCTAGTTCTGCAAGAACAACTAATGGAAAGAAACACTATTCTTAGAAGTGCTTTATTAATATAGAAACACCCAGCATTGCATTCTGCATTTCTGATTTCCAAAATGATATTAAAAATAGCAGTTTGGAGTGACAGTTCATCTACAGTCCTTACGAAATCTAAAAATAAACAGCCACCTGTGCTCAAAATGCTAGTAACTCTACTTGTAAATCACTTAGATTACTTATTATTTGCAGATATGATTTTTTTCTCTGACACTTATGTACTACACAAATCAGCCTGGTATATACAAATCAAAAGTTATTCAATTAACATAAAAATATCGGATGTCACATGAAATGTCATTTAATGTCAGGCCTGGAATGAGCAAATAAATTGCCTCATCAGTTTAATTAACAAAACAGGTAACCAAGTCAAATTAATGTACTTCAAATTATATTAGAGCCATTTTGAATGGGATTGCACTGTTGAATTTTAATTGGAAATTCACTTTACAGGACAAGGAAAAACATTATTTTACTTCCATGCCCAGTACAGGACAGACAGGCAATAAAATCTTCTGAGCATCTTAGAAAGAACAGGATAAACTTCAGAGTCCTAGGGTCTATGAACTGCCATTTGATTATTAGATTTTTAATTAAGAAATTAAAAAATGTTTAAAAATTTGTAGATCTAAATTCTTAAGAGTTCTCTATGATTTTGAGTTTTCTAATGATTATTTATATTTATTATTAACAGCAAAAGACTGGGCTCCACTGTGCTAAGCATTGTACAGAGAGAGGAGAGAGCCGTTGAAGAGCTCAGACTAAAGGTTCTGAAGAAAAAGAATACTATTCCTCATTGTGAAGCTGGCTGAAGCACAGAGAACTCAAGTTACTCAGCTTGTTCACAGAAGTTCAGGAGATACATGGCAGAACTGGGGCTATATGCTACATCTCAATCTCAGTAACTTTACCTTGTAATGATCTTTCTACTTTTCATTTTCCACTTGTTCTTCATGTGCGTAACAAAAAATAAGTTCATGTTGTTAGAGGGCTTTAATTAGAATAGTCTCGTGGTTTCTTTTTCTGAACACTTTTCTTTGAGTGATGGGCAAATGGGAAGCAGAATGGTTAAGTAGAAGGATCACAGAACAGTGAAGTGGGTTTTGGAGAAATGCATAGACATTGTTGTCAGCCACAGAAAGACCAGCAGAAACTGAGATTAAGATACCTCCTAGAAATGGAAAGTGTTTTCCCTTAGTAAATATAGAAGGTACTTGATACAGAGAAGCGAATTTATGTATCATTTTACATTATTTCTATTAATCTGCCTGAATAAGCTAAACATGAAGGGATCACTGCAGGACACCCTAAATACTTAAAAAGTAGGGGAGAACAAAAAAAAAAAAAAAGATTGAAAGTTTTCCAAGTAGTTCTGTCTGCCAGCATTCCAGATCATATTTTGAATGCAAGCTCAGTTGACTGACCTCACCCTTTTTTTCATATTTTGCAAAGAAGTAGCTCAAACCCTTAAAGCTTAATACAGATACCTTCTTTCCTATTTGAAGTGGGTTCAGTATTCCCTTTGCTTGTTTATAAGGTCGACAGTTATCTCTGAGAAATGGAAGTATGTTTTCAAGCATTTCATGCAAACAGTTAACATTTAGTATCTCTATTAGAGAGGAAAAGGACTTAGTATCTTGAGGTGTTATTCCTAGTTCCACTACTACTGTAGTTATTACTAAAGCAAATTACTTTCTGCTAAAAAGTTGTTTGGACAATCAAAATAACATATGTGTCTATACATTTACATAATTCAGTCAATCAGCAGAAGGTTGCAACAGCAGAAAAAGAGAGATCCACTCACTACAGTAGCAACCAAAGAGTCTCTTTCAGTTACCTGGTATCCTGGTATACTATTAACAACCAAGTTGGAATGGGTGGAATAGCACTCCTCAATACTCAGTACTCCCATGTGAGATTTCTTCAGTCACAGCAGGGTAGATAAATACCTTTCTTTAAACCTTCATTGAAAGAACAAATACTCTAATTGTCAGGAAAAAAATGGGTTTCTAGAAGTTAAACTTCATCTTCAGAATCTTTCTTTAAGTCATTGTAGGTGTGGTAGTGTAATGTTATCGGCAGCACCCAATGACCAATGAATTCACTTAAGGCTTTACAAGTTTTCAGTAACCAGGCTATACAATATATTGCTTGGGTTTAGCAATTCACAACATTCTAGATATTTCTAGCTGGTAGCATAGTAGCAGTGCTTCAGAATCTGTATTTGAAATTGTCTACTGATAAATACCCCTAGATTTTCTTCCCAAAGGAAACTTTCAAACAAATGTGAGTTGACTATGTATCATAATGTTCATCTCCGGCTTTCTAACTCAAAAGAAACAGATTGTAAGAAAGCAACTTAAGGGCACTTTATATTGACCTAACTCAAATAATTTAACTATACTAACTTGTTTAGCTTAAGTATGGTTTTCTTGTATAGACCAAGCCTAAGCACCTTTTCTAATTATGGAAATTCTAATCTTTAATTGAACAAGAACAATATAATATCTGTCCATCCGTGTCCAGATTTATATTTTAAATGTATATAAAGAAACTGGTATGTTTGTCT